>NC_065523.1:12885572-13088702 GCF_006386435.1 Epinephelus moara | reverse complement strand
AAGCCGAAGTTTGGCTGACCGGCGGACAGTGCATACACGTCACCAAAACCTCACAGGCAGGTTTCCAGACTGTCAGGCACATTAACGATGCAATAAATACCCAAAAAAACACTATTCAATGCAACTATCTGCAATAAGCACATAAATGTATCTCTATATCGACTGTCCCGTCACATCTGATGTCAGATAACAGGGGATTGGCACCGTTTGGCACCGTTTGGCACGCATAATGGAAACCCAGAGGTCTGCTCGCAGTTCCGTATATTCGGACACTGCGGGCTTGGACCTCCCAGAACAAAACATCAGTTTCCTCCTGGGAGAAGTTTGGCTGTCTGACGCTGCTGCTCTCTTCTGCCATGGCGAATTGAGTAAACTCTCATTACGCCTTTGCTGGCGCATTTAAGGGCGAGGAGAGGGGCTCATTTGATTGGTGTGATATGAATCGGCTGTGTAAAACCCACTCCACGCCTTCTCTCCTCCCTCTTTCCAACTTGCGCAGGTAGGAGGGATGGAGGTGGGAAAGAGGAGTAGCTGCGCCAGCGTGCACGGTGTGCCAAACTTGCAAAATCCGCCTGGCCACACCCAGTTGGCGAAGCGCAGGTGCGCTCACACGGTCTGCAAAACTAGAGGCCAACAAGTTTGTCTTTCCAACAATACCAAAACATGTGCATTTGACTTTTAAAGAGATCCCAAAATCACTGGATAAAATTAGTTTAGATGTCGTTGCCTATTGTTAAACAGCAATTATTGCATTGTTTTTTATGGCCAAATGTCCGTGATGCAGTCAAAAGGGTACCAGCATGCACAAATTGCAAATTCAAGGGCTCAGTTTCCAAATCAGATTTACACATCAAGTTTTTTTACTACCATGTGACCCTAGATGGGCTCTGTAAAAAGAAATGGTGTAACAGGAGTATTATTTTTAGGGGGGCACTACTACTCAACCCGTAAAAATGGTCATAAAATATCTTCGATTTCTCTACAGCAAGCTTTAAAAAGTTTGTAAAAATAGCCCCGGTGATGTCCTCAGGGTTATCTTAGCGTGGGCTTAGAGACAGAATATTTTTAACAGGAAGCCTGCTATCAAGTTGCATTATAGGAGGTGAAGAATCCAGCATTATTGGAGCTTAATTAGGGACTGCACTGCTGTTAATATTTTTATCTTTAACATCTCTTACAAGTCCCTAAACGTTATGCAAGTGCAATACTAAATTGCTGTAATGCCCCTTTAAGCCTGGTCATCTTGGTACAGTCACAAGCTGGCTAGATTTGCTGATTTTAATTATGAAATTTAATTTAAAATTTAATCATGAACTTCAGAGCTAAAAACTTTCCCTCCACCTACTTAGACTGAACTCAACCAATCAGATTGCTCCTACTTTAAGAGCAGCTCTGCTTCTGAGGGATGATTTTAGTAACTAAAACTCCAATCCGCTCCAATTTATACGCATATTTACCAGCGCTATTCAACAGGGAATCCCTCTACGCCCTAAAAGCACCTTAATCCCACTTTAAAAGCAACTCATTTTATTATTATGCCCGATGATCACACGCGGCCAAGCTGCTGCCACTGTACTTAAACCACACGATGGTGTGACGGAGATGTGTTTTTGTATTTGCATAATATTCAAATATACATCAAAATGGGGAATATTGGCAGCAGAGCATAACGAGAAGATTAATATTCAATCTATTTATAAGCCCGAGTGTGTGGATGAGTATCAATGGTATTATTGGCACTTGGCTGGCATCCATGGTGGGGGCAGAGCGTGACTGATGAAGTTTCACCATTTTATGATGAGGATGGAGAGAGGTGCTGTCGGCAGAATCGGGGTACACTTAAGCCTCTGCCCTCTCTATCACTCAATCATTTGCCAAGTTAATTTGACAGTCTTGATGATCTGACTTATATCATGTACCGAATAGAGTGTCACCCCTGTGTAGGACGAGGAGGCAAGGGGATAAATTCAGAGTAACGATTAAATAGTAGCTTGACATGCAGATTAGTAATGGTTGTCGTAAAACCAGCATCAGATGACAGCTATTCCAGTGATCCCAGTGACTGTCAAGTTGGAAATGGGGCATCATATCACAAATAATAACCACACTAGTGTTGTTTGATTATTTTACTAATACACAATTAAAAATTAAGATCCAGTTAGGAGCATTTCACTGATTAGTTTACACTTTTCTAGGTTAACAGACAGGGTAAGACAACATGCCTCCAAAAGAAAAATACCAGAGGATGAAACGCTTTTCTCAGAAACCATACTGCTACTGAATTTTATTCTACTCTGTTTTACACACTGTACATTTTAGACAGAGGCAGCTGCTGATTTTGATTGACCAAATGTCAGTTTTCATCTCGGCTGTGGTCTCTCACCTGCGAGTGAAAGCGTCAGGGAGCTGCTTATTCTGCGCAGTGTGCACTGTAAGAGCTCCCAGTTTTAAACACACTGACCAGGAATGGAACAGGAGAAGTGTTTGCATATTTGGCTGACCTACTTTTTGTTTTTGTCTGCTGTGCTTCGACGAGTAAAGTGGGAGGAAAAAAACTGAATATTTTTAATATTTTAAATATTTTAAAGGATTTCTTTTCTAACAAACCTCCACCAGAACCTGTTAATGTTCAGCTTTCATCCAGCTTGTCTATTCTATCCTGTGTGGATTAAACTGTTTTTACTGATAATAGATCTTCACACAAATATCATTTGTTTTCAGTCATTAATTATAAGCTCTTTCCAAAAAAGGCAGAGTAAAATGTAGGTTAATTACAGATGACAATTGAGGCAGTGATTTGTCAAATTTGTCATCCTTTTTTTTAAAGGATTTATTGAGTTGGGGTGATTAAATGCGAGAAACAAGCTTGTATCATAATTGCTACTTATTAAAATACTTTGAATCTCATCAGTCTGCTTCAGGCCTTTCCAGTGACTATTTCTGATATTGTTTTATAGCCATCTATGATACTGAAGTGAGAAAGTGAGTATCTGTGGACTTTAGACTGATGGTTGGACAAAGCAAACATTTTGGAGACCTAACCTTTGGCTGAGGGACATTGGGAAATTGTGATGGAATTTGTAGCAATTTTCTGATGTTTTATAGATCAAACAATGCACCGATTCATCCAGAAAATAATTAGCAGAATGATCAATAACGGGAAAATATGTTAGTTGCAGGGTGGCACGGTGGACAAGTGGTAGGCACCTCTTTTCTCCAGGCTTCCTCCCACAGTCCAAAGACATGCAGGTTAATTGGTGACTCTGCCCTGTGATAGTCTGGTGACCTGTCCAGGGTGAACCCTGCCTCTCACCCAGTGTCAACTGGGATAGGCTCCAGCGCCCCCGCGACCCTCAAGAGGATAAACGGTTACGAAAATGGATGGATGGATGTTAGTTGCAGCCCTGCATTGAAGGATTGTCTAACTCAGAGCTACTCCACTCACTTCGTCCAGGTGCCATGTTTGCAAAAAGACAAGATGGCAGGGGCCAGTAAATAAACAAACATTAATCATTTTTATCAGAAAAAAATGAATAAACGAGGCAAATAGCAGCAGCTCTACACAGGGCCGTTTCTAGAATTTGAGGAGATTCAGGGCTTAGCTCAGAAGTCTGTTGGGGGGTCCGGGATATTCTCCACTGGCACTTTTTAAATTATATACAACAAGCTCTATTTTGATTCTTTTTTATGAACTCTAGACCCTTATTAGCCTACATTCGGTACAACAAAAAAATCCCAGAGTGATTCAATGTATAGACTGCATCCCTACAATGTTTGGTTTACAACAACAATCAACTCCACAAGTGGCAATTTTTTCTGTTATCATTTTCAGCCATCACTGTAAAGATTAAAGATTCATAGTTGAACATGGGGGTCTGACCAATGTGACACTTTAGTTGTAGTTTTTTTATGTACTGTGTTGCTTTGCTAGCATCTTTGATAAGCCAATTCTACCAGCATGGAAACTAAACAATGTACTGCTGTGGCCACAGTAAAACGTATTTTAGCTAAATTTAAGTGTACGCTATATTTGGAATATTTTCACCACTTTACCTTACACACTAACCGATGGAGGGAGCAGCAGACCTACAAAATAAAATGATTGATTTTGTCAGTGGAGTCTGGTGGCTTTGAGATAAAGTCTTCTGTCAGGAAAAGCTGTCTGATGGCAAGGTAAAGTGATGAACGTACACTTAAACTGATATTAATGTTTTGGGTGGAACTTTTTACGTGGCTGAAACAAACGTAGGCAGTGTTTGCTTGACATTATTTCATTTTATGTAGCCCACAAGACATAAGGGTTTTCTACCTGCAAGTTACTGTAAACAAACATTGCGATTCACTCTATTTCTGTTGTGAATTAGAAAATGGTCCGCAGCCACCTGGTACCTCTCTGGCCCGCGGGCTGTAAGTTGAGTATCTCTGGTCTAATTGTTTAAGCTCTGTTGTTGTCGCTTTGATTGGAGGCTGTTCTTTTGTCTTTTTATAAACTGATATATTAGGTTGCAACTGTGTGTCTACTTTATTGTCGCAGGAAGCCATCCAAAATGTATTCTGTTTCATGTTGATCTCAGGAGCAAGCACGGAGCTCTGCAGAGACCTCTGCACAAAGAAAAAGGTCACTAATGATGTTTGTCCCACTGAGACAAGTTGATAAAGCTTTAAAGGTGTTGACATTCCTGTGTTGTTTCGTCTATGCATGCTGTAACGGTCATGCATTAAGCCTGTTGTGGCTGAGGACTGAGGGATTAGACACGCAAGCCCGTGGAGGGATGTGAGGGATGGGACCGCTGTATATAACACTGGTTATAGTGATGATGATAAGAATTATGGCTTGTTTGGATTCCACCGGCGATGTCTCTCTCCCCTCCTCTGCTCTCTCTGCCACACGTGAGGGGGAAGATTTATGGATGAACAACGGAGGAGAAAGGAAAGGATTTGGTAATAGGGTTGGAAGAGGAATAAAAGGGATGCGAAACTGGAGATTAGATTTTATGGCACTGCTGTAAACTTTCCTGATGATTTGAATGAATTGTTATTATGTGAATAAAGCAGTCTCAACATGAGAAAACAATTGCTAAATGCAACTCTAATTTAGGGATGAGGAATCTGTGGTGTTCGGTAAACAAAGGCGGCTTTAAATACCGTATTAAGCTGTCAACCACTTCGGCTTTCCATTCATTTCCTTTTGTCTTCCAGCTTGCCTGCGCTCCAAATAGGCCAAGGCCTCTCTCAAATCACAGAGGAAGCTTTCAGAATAAGGAAAACATTCTGGGTGTGTATTCACAGCACAGCACACCACTTGGGCTTTGTTTGGAGAGACTTTGTTAATGATATATCAGTTAACTTTTCACACTCGCTTTGTAGGACCTCATAGCGCAGTCGCTTTGCTCTGCATCTGTCTGTAATCCATCAAGCAGAGGGCGCATACCTGTGGGAACCTGATGATAGCCGCGGTATGAGGTAATGCTACACTGGACCAGTTGTACGACGTGCAGTTTGGGGGGTTGAAGGGGTGATAGGATGTTAGACTCTTGCTAGCCTGCAGCCAATAAGGTGACAGACGGTTTAACCTTCCACTGAACAACTGCTACTCTCCAAAAACAAGACGATGTCCAGCTGGGGCGGTTTCAGAAACATATTTTTAAAGGGGTTCATCTGTCGCTCAAAGCTGTCTGCTTCTTTACTACCTTACATGAGACTAATTTGCCATACATTCTATATAATTTGGTCGTTTTTCAAACTAAAAAACATGGGTGAACAAGGAACTTTGTCAGACCACTCAGCTTTATTCACTCCAGCAGAAAATATTGGTCTTCTGGAAGAATTCAAGTTTACAAGGGCATCATACTGGGAAAATTGAGAGATTGATTATACCAATACAAAAAACTTCTACTAACATAAAATCCCAGCACAGTGCAGACATGTAGCAGAGCTGGGATGCTGTTGCTTCTTAAAGATACAATATGTAGGCTAATTCGGGAGAAAGATAAGGCGTTATCGAACCAAACCGCTCTGGGGACGCCCTGAGAGGAACTACCCACTAAGGAGCTTCCCTTAGAACTATATCTTCAAGGGCTTTTTTTTCCTGTTTGCAATCGCACCGCCAATAGGAATGTTGAAGTGACATAGTGTAAACTGGCCGGCAGCAGGGATAGCGGCGTCACTTTTGCCTTGACGAGTCAAAATCATGTTGTATTTCCACCTGTGCTTATATACTCGGTAAAGCCTGGACTTCACTCACAGTGAATTCATCCTGTTTTTAATCCCCACTTGTTTTTGCCTTATAAGATGTTGTTTGTATTTTGTGCTATATGTTGTTTACACACCTAACAGTTTTTTTTGAGACAACTACATAATATCAGTATATATTACAATATAGAACTAACTATAGAGGCAAACACACACACATGTGAATGATATTTTCATTATCAATGTTAGATTTTTTGTTAAGATAAATATAAATAAATAATAAGACAAAGAGACTGTCCCATTACTCACACATAACAGAGGAAAGGACACAAGCTTTACAAACTCTGCAAAGACAGTATACGTTCCTCTATGGGAGAACTATAGAACAGGCATTTTTCAGCAGTTGGGGGTGTTTTTATGTTTTTTGAAAGATATTTTTTTGGGGCTTTTGCCTTTATTTAACAGGACAGATTCTTGAGCAAGAAAGGTGATTGTATGCAGCCAAGGGCCACAGGCAGGAGCTGAACCTGCACCTGCTGCAGCGAGGACATTGTCTTTGTACATGGGACTCCTGCTCTGCCCGCTGAGCTACTGGGCGCCCCAGTTGTGGGTGGTTTGACAGGGGGACAAACATCTGCATTACCTGGCTGCATAGTCATGCCCATAGCTGCAGCCCTGAATCAACATACACGCATGCCTGGACCAATCACCATACACTTATGTCACTCATTATTCTTCCTATGCTGGGAAAGTATCATCTCTTAAATATAAGTCAAAGTCCCTCAAAATGGCATTCTAAGGGGAGGAGGGGGTCTAGAAAGCCCATAGTTGATTGTTGAGTCTCATTCCCAGGTTGACACTTTGGGTTGGTGGTTTGGTCTGACGACTGGCCCAAGATCATATTTGACGACCCTGGAAAAAGACTCGAAAATCATCTATCTTTCTGCAGAATTGCATAATAAATCTTTAATATGGCAGGACTCAGTGCTTCTGCCAACTTCTCAGTCAGACTCAGGACAGTTTGAAAAATGACTGACGATGTCCTCACTGTTGTATATTTCCAACAGGTTACTGCGTCTCTTCCAAAATGTAGTTAGAAATCTCAAAATGATGTGCCAAGTTGATTTTTGGTTGTTGTTTTTGCTGTCTGAGTTAGCCAGGGACTCGGGCGGTTTATTTTCTAGGCCTGAAACCTAATCTAATCTAATTAAGACTGGCCTAACACTGCAGACCAGTCTAAAATATCTTTGTGAAATCAGCCCCAGTCTTAAATTTGCCCTTAATGTCCTTGGATTACTCTGATGCAAATAAGACAAGACTGACCTAAGCCTAAAAAAACTACCCACCCTTTTCTGGAGCTAACTCAGAACTAAGAGCCATGATCAGTGAGATCAGACACCTGTTGATCAGTGTTCCCATGGTAACAATCAATGACACCTGCATTGTTGTGGAGCAAATAACGACAAGGGGAAGCATTTTTTAAGAGTGCAGTAACCTGTTGGAAACATACAGCAGTGAGGAGAACAATCATTTCCTTTTGTCCAAAGAAACGTTCAACTGAAGTCCGACTGTTTGATCAAAGCCACAGCAAAAGTCTGTCTCTGTGAAACTGGCGGCTGCTGTGCTGCGTCCTGAGAGGGGAGGGAGGGGGTGTGTGTTTGGGTAGAGATGCTGGCCTCTGGCATTATTACTGGTAATTAAAAAATTGGGTTGTTATTTCTGCACACGCTCAGCAATGGAGCAGCGCCAGAGAACCGCCACCCTGGCACCCTGCAACTATCAGCATCAACACTGGTGCACAAGGTCTAATTATTGTGTAACTGGCTCGTTCCAAAGAGCCCACTGGTTCATCACACAAAACAAGTCAATAATCCATAGCTGCTGTGAGGAAACAATGATCCTGCTGGGCTGCTTTTTCTTTTTAATGGGTCAACTAGAGGCTTACCAAGTGGACACACACCTCCAATTCCCAGAGGCGTCTACAAGGCTCCTACATTTGGGAGCTATTCTTGTGGCTGTTTATTGGGATGTGTGCTTCTTCCTGATCCTTGCGCCTTCTTCAGTCCTTAACCATGGAGAGCAAGTCGTCCAAAGGGGGGAGTCACATGAGCTGTAACCAGCTGATCGACAGGGGCAGAGGGGCTCCAAAGTGCGATGAAGTTCAAAAGAGGGGCAGCGATTTGGGATGGGTGGAATCAGAGGAACAAGAGGAGCCTGAGAGAAGGTACTAATGTGGTGTCGGGAATATGATATATGTGATGTAACGACACTGGATTGGTGTCACATTGGTAAGATATAATGAAATGTAGGGATGGAATTACTGTGTGATGGAGAATAAAAAGGGAAAGTGCTCCACGCTCTCTTTCATCACATGTAAACGCTGACATGTGTCTCCACTGTGAACTTTTAAGGAACTGAGAAAGATACCTTTCGTTTGTTGCAAATAGGACTTTGAAATAGCCCTATAAGCAAAAGAGATCACCGAATTTCTATCAGCCTATGACGGAGAATTTGACACCTCGACTGAAATCCACAAGAAAAAAAAGGGGGGAGTTTTTCCACACAATAACAGCGATATGGTGAACTTTGTGCAGATTGGCGAGGGGAGATGGATGCCAGCAGGGGAGACAGCATAACAGAATGAGGGAGGCAATCAGGGTCAGATAGATTAGGTGTCTGAGGTGCCGAGATACGATGCAAGGTAGTTACACCTGACTTGGCAGAGGTCCCTCCAACAAATCATCCTGCTCATCTCTCTCACTTTTATCCGTTTCCTCCTCCTTCTCCTCCTGCCTTCATTCCCTCCTCTCCTCATGCATGCGCTCGTTTCTCAGGTTTCAAGCGAACAGCTGATTTACGACGCTTTGAGGTCACAGTTGACAAAGGTGGCGGAGCATATTTCAGACTGACACAAACATTACCGCACGCACTGCAGCCTGTACAGTTTAATGTCACATATTACAGTGTGGTATCAAAGGCACATCACATGTAGGCTATATTGTTACGCTATGCTGCTGGAATCTCACACGTGTCGTTTATGGTGCAATGACAGGGCTTGTCAGTGATGAAACAAGGCGTTTACTTTCTTTTGAACACCTGCTTTTGATTTTATGAAATTTTAGAACTCCAATTTCATTCATTTGAACTCTTTTATCAATTACGGTTGACAAAAAATGAAAAACTAAATGTAAAAATCAGCAAAAAGGGTTTCCAGCAAAACTCTAGCAACAGTTGGGTTCATTGGGTTTGTTTCACAGCATTGGGTTTATACTTTCTTAGTCGCAAAGAATAATGAGAACTACTGTTTTGTCTATTATATTCTATTATATTGTAGGACAAAAAAACAGTAGTACCATGTGCCCTAAGTATAATAAGTAGAACAAAGAATATATAAATGCAGTATAATGAAAAAATGGCTACATCTCAGAAACTACAAGGTGCACAATCAAGTATTTGGTATCTATGAACTCATTAAAAGCTGGATATCAAACATATGTTAGCATTTTTTCTTAGTGTTCAAAAATCCTGACTTAAACTATTGATAAAAGTGTGACTTTTTAAAGAAATTCAAAGTTGTACTGTTAGATAATTGCCCAAAGTATGTCCATACTACCAGATTTAAGACTTTAGACCAATTAGAACAAATGTTGCAGCATATTTCCTCATTATACTAAATATAATCTTTGGCCACAAAACCTCAAGGGCCTGAGGTTTCCGCTCACACAACACATTCGTCCCTATGAGAGTCATTATTGTTTCCATTAGTGGCTCCTTTTCCATTGTTGTTTTTTCTTTGAATTACTTTTTGATGACCAACATTTAATCAAATAAAACAAAAAATACTAAGCTAAAACCAAACATTATAAATATTTGATATTGAAACATTGAAGTCAAGTAAGTCATGCTGGTGTCCCTTTCATCCTTTGCACTTTTGTCCACACTTGTTAAAACACAGCTTTGGAGACAGACATACAGTCCAACTGTAGTTTAGAAACACAGTCAGTAAAAGAGAAAGCAACATGAAAACTTAATGAAGACATGAGCTTGTCACCAACTAATGAAAGCTAAGACTCATACCACAGTTTACAGAGTACTGCTCATGTTTAATAGGGCTGATTTACGTGCAAACTAATAAATTCCATAATGAGAGATATCTTAAAAAGTTTCCCTGTGGCATCTTGGCATTATGTCAGTGTTGCTTCATCACCAGTGGACTATAAATGAAAGAAATACTAATGATCTTATAAAAACCTAAATTTGTTTAATGGTGCCGTTTCAGTCTCATTTGTCTAAAATTCAATCATTTGATCAAGAATGGCTCAGAATTTCTTTGTTATTTTCTTTTTTACTTATCTGAACATTTCACAGCATCGTCAGCTTCCATTGTTTTTTTTCTTTTTGCTCAGTGAGTTTTCTGTGATAATCCTACAGGTTGGACCAGCTTACCTGGCTTCTGGGGCTCAGGCATGTCTCTGTCTGTTTATAGTGATTCCTCAGAAAGCGTCTTTCTCCCTCCTTGTCTGTGGATCTGCCTGCATTTCCTCCTTCATCCCTTTTTATCACCTCAGCACCCCCCCTCCAACACACTCTCTCTCACACACACACACACACACACACACACACACACACACACACACACACACACACACACACACTCAGCACCACTGTCTGTGACTTCATCCTCCCTCCCCAACAAGTGGAACAAGGAAGGAAGAGAGTGACAGAATGGCTGTCACTTGAAACCTTGGCAGGAGCTGCAGAGCTTTGAGGAGCTAAAGGAAGACACCATGAGGGGTAAAAGCGGTTCGGAGCCATAAAGAAAAGTCCAGCCCTCGAGGAAACCTGCCAGCTGATTAACTCGTTAGGCCCTGGAGCCAGAACATTAACAAACTGACTGATGCTAATCAGCTCTGACTGACAATGTGATGGAGTGTTGCGGCAGCGGTGAGAACTGCTCTGATATGTTTCATGTTTAACTCAGGCAGAAAAAAGTGACACGTTAAATGGATTGCATGAAAATAATTAGGGGGAAGGCGGGGTCAGAGTTTGGTGTTTATTCTGTTTTTTTGGAGAGCAAGAGAAGGATTTTTATTTGTCCTTTTCTTGCTTGACTGAAAGATTGAAAAGATGCATCAAAATAAATTTGTACATCATGTACCATGTCTCTGTATCGGAGCTTTATTTCCTGGCTGGTCGTATGTAGCAACTGTAGATGTGGATCTTAGTAGAGACTGAACATCTCTCATTTTTCATGAGCCAACAGTTGCCACCTTGATCCTGCATTGCAAGCGACCTTAAATTAAATGTATCATATGGAGTTAACCTATAAAATCCTTTAACACAAGTTCATCACAGCCTAGTCTGAACAGGATGTAGCCTGTACATATAAGCCTGCCTTTGGCTGCCTATTTCAGACAGACTTCTCCTCCCCTTCCACTATGTGCATGTTACCGATTTCAAAATCCCTGTCGCCACGTGAAACTAATCTGCCAGACCTCTCTCCACAACACGTTTTCACTCCCAACTCTTCAAATATTGATGCTTCGTTATGCAGCTTGGTTACCCCTCTTGGGTCAGTTTTGGATGCTCAGGGATGGTGTGTCACTTTACGCTCGTTACATGCATTCTGTCTTTTCAAAATAAATTCAGAACACAGGTATAAAGCTTAGTTTGTCAGTTTACCTCTACAGGTTAAGGCAACAAAAGTACGTGATGAGGTTCAGAATAAAACATCAAGGTTTGGCGTTAAAAAAGGACGCTAAATGTCATGTGACATATGTTAGTAGCGTGGTATGTTACACATACTAGCACAATTATTATCATTATTATTATCATAAAAACTGGACGGCATGGTGGTGTGGTGGTCAGCACTGTCGCCTCACAGCAAGAGGGTTCCTGGTTCGATCCCAGGAGGGAGCCCTTCTGTGCGTCGTTTGCATGTTCTCCCCAAGTCAGTGTGGGTTTTCTCTGGGTACTCCGGCTTCCTCCCACAGTCCAAAGACATGCAGGTTAATTGGTGACTCTAAATTGTCCGTAGGTGTGAATGTGAGTGCGAATGGTTATCTGTCTCTATGTGTCAGCCCTGTGACCTGTCCAGGGTGTACCCTGCCTCTCGCCCAATGTCAGCAGGGATAGGTTCCAGCCTCCCTGCGACCCTCAAGAGGATAAGCAGTTATGAAAATGGATGGATGGATTATAAAAACTCAATGTGCCATCCTACCTGCTCTAAACAGACTTTCTTACTCTTTTATAATACAGCAGTTGCTTAAAGTGTCAAAAAATGTTGACGCTTGGTGCGTCTCTTACCACAACTAAAGCTTGCCTCAATGCGTCTGTATCTGACACCAATGGCTACGGACCAAGTGCTGGTATTTGACAAGTTGGGATTCACACCGATTCAACTTGATACTTTGTTTTAGTGCTGTGTGTGAAACAACAACCTCTGAGCTTGCAACCCACACAATAAAACTTCTTTTAATGCTATATGTGGTGTTTTCTTTTGCAGGGATTTAACAATTTTAATGTCAAGGCTCACCTCCCCACTTGCAAATGTTCCATTAAAACAAGTTCCCTCCTGACACTATTTTACAAGAGCACAGTCGCTGCATTCTGGGCTTGGCCCCACCCCAGACGACTGTGATTGGTTTTAAAGAAATACAGACAATCCAGAGCATTTTATCCCGTTAATGCAAAATTATGATGGTTTCAGCCAGACCTTTCCCCAGAGCGAGATAGGTCTGGCTATGCAAGACTAAGCACAACCCAACCTGTTGCACTAATGAATGCAGAGAAAACATCACAGTGACAGTGGTAATATCTTTTCATTTAGTAGCTCTCTGTACAAAAGTACCTTATATTCATTTTGGACTAAAACTATTATTCCATTACCATATAAAGCATGAAATCTAGGTTGAGTAAAGAAATTAGGGTGTTGCAACTTTTTCTATGCCCAAAACAATTATCATTAATCCTGAGGAGGGTCTTGTTTTTCAAGAAGTAAAATAAGGTCCCAACCCCAATAACTTTTGTGCATTACCTATCTGAGGAAGATGAGACGGGTAAAAAAACTCTGAAATGAAAATGAGAACAAAGCAGCAGCAGCAGCCTTGCGTTCCTATAGGCTCTGACAATCCCATTTGTTCTCCAGTAGCTGTAGCTGTCAACAGGGTGTATTTTATGGGACCGAAAGCCCTCTGTGGGGATGTGAAGAACAAGGTCAAAGAGAGTAGAAGGAGGTCACTGACCTTGTGAATTCCTGGAGAGGTATAAACTTCCCAACCTCACAGATATGACAACAGATACACACATGCATAGAATTTGCCACATACTTCATATATTGTGGAATAAACAAACAGTTTATTTAATATTGTACACATATGAGTGATAGAGGCATGACTGTGGCTTTTATCTGATTTCCTTTGATTCCAAAGGGCAATGCAGACCAAATTGGGCATTATAAGCATCAGCGTTAAATTGTGCATTTGAGCTGTTTTTACTTCCCATTCATTCACAGCCATGCCTTTTTTGAATTCTGCGTTGGTTTTCCTGCTGCCCAGAATCGCCCAGGCTGCCATAACCTTGGCTATAACAATAAACATTCTCTGAGATTCTTTAATTTAGGAGAGAGAAGTCAGAAAGAGAGGCAGAGATTGAAGAACGGCTATTTAAGGCAAGTGCAACTTGAGATTCAGATGTTCAAGGAGAACAAAATACCCTCGAGGAAGATTATGGAGGGCTGTTTGAATAGGACATAAAAGGTCCTTGAGTCTGTTAGACCTACTGTATATTCCATCCTAATATTACATTACTTTAAAGCTGATTCATCTTAAAGAAGTCTTTCCGATGCATTGGCAGCTCATCTGTGGTGATGCATTCTGTAAATAAACTCTGAATATAGGCTGAAATCGTTCATATATGGTGGATTTAAAGTGGATATAGGAGACTAACTATAGGTGTCCTACATGATCCAGTGATCCGTTGTACAGGATGACACCAGAGTTATTTAACGCTTGCATTAGTTAAGCCTCACTGAAGTACACGTTAAGCCAACTGATGCAGGTCCTTTCCACCTTCACAGCAGCTTTTCCCATGACTGACATACACCACATCTAGAGATGAAAACAGTCAGCAGGCAGGATTCTGTGTCAAAATTCAATATTTTAGGATATTATATTTAGACTACACTAAATACAGCATTTTAACATTTTTTATAGCATTATGTTTGTTAAAGGTCCAGTGTGTAGAATTTAGAGGGATATATTGGCGTAAATGGAATATCTATTACTATCTTTTCATTAGTTTGTAATCACCTGAAACTAAGAATTGTGTTTTTATCACCTTAGAATGAGTCGTTTATATCTACATACTGAGAGGGTCCTCTTCTACTAAGTCCACCATGTTGTTTCTACAGTAGCCCAGAATGGACAAATCAAACACTGGCTCTAGATAGGGCCATTCAGTTTTTTGCATCAGACACAGTAGTTCCCACACGCTTGGCACACGGGAGAAGTTTCATTTGATTGCAGTTTGCAATCTCACCACTAGATGCCACTAAATCCTACACACTAGACCTTTAAAAGAAAGAACAAATTCTAAATGGTGCACCAATTTTGCGCAAAACCGAAGGCAAGTTTTTTCAATATTTAGTCAAGAGCAGGCCTGACTTGGGCCTCCATGCAAGTAAAGAAATATTTCTCAGCTGGAAAAAAACAGGAAGACATGAAACACTTTACATACTCATCAAGAGACACTGTTTGATCAGTGGCGACACTTAAATTTCTGAGATTGTTTTAACAGATGAATCAAAGGAACCAAGACTTTCCAGCACCTTAGGGACATCTGTTTTATCCACATTAAGCTGTAGAGAATGTTCAACCTGACAATTTTTAGTATTTAGTATTTAAGCAGCCATGTAAAATGTCAATTTTACTATATTTTGAGGGTTAAAAGAGATGTATAATTCAATATCATCTGCATAGCATTGATAAGATATACTGTTAAAACTCCTTATCTGTATTAACGTATTTTTGCTATACCCTTACCTCATGAAATTATGTTTTATTTAAGGTTAACATGAAGACAACCCAATCCCCAGAAAAAGATTTTTTTAACATTTAACGTTTCTGTAAACCACAGATACATTTGTAAACTATTTTGTTGCAGATACATTGAAACTTTGCATTTCTCAACAATGCCGTGCTGAAGGTGTGGTTAGGTTTGGGCACAAAAACTACTTTGTTACGGTTAGGAAAAGATTATGCTTTGGCTTTAAAAACACCAAACTGTTGAAAAGCACAGATGGGTCAGTAAAATGCACCCAGGTTCAGTGACTCAAACGCTGCTAGGAAACACTGCAATGCATCGCTTAAAATCACGAAGTTTCGAAGCACAAACTCTCGTGGAGACCAAAAGACAACCAGTGTTGTTGTTTGTTGGTTCCGAGCAGTAGTCTGCAGCTTGGCAGGCGTCTCACCCAGGTGGCATGCCATCCTCCATCCCATCCGCCTCCTGATGACAAAGCCAGCTCATATATTATGTCACTTTAGGAATGTCGATATGATACGTATGAAACTTAATGTAATATATTTGTGGTTTGCAGGATCATACAATGCCAACATTTTCTTCTGACGAGCGGGCTGATGAAAATGTGATTTATATTGAGCCATCGACTACAACCTCATTACTGTAGGTGCTTAAAAGTGTTAAAGTAAAAAAGTCTGTAAGTGTTATATAGGACCTAATATGGTGTGTCACATCCCTAAGTGTGTTATCTTTGTCCCTCATGTTGTAATTGGGGTTATTATGGTAAATAAAATGTGATATATAAGACAGAACTGGCTCTGTTGTAATAAAACTTGGAGGGATGAGCCATTTTAGCAGTGTCGTAAAACATTTTCCTATTAATTCCTGTAATTAGTTGATTCGTCTGATCAGTTGTGGACACTACAGCGTGTAAAATTTATTAACATAAAGACCTCCGTCTATACATGCCGAGGACAAAAGGATTTTTCAGTGATTAACTATGGCAGCATCATGTGCCTTCTTCTTCTTCAAACTTCAGGACGTGTTTCAAAACATTTTGTTGACTTTCTTTCTCATTTTTCATGATGCTCCATTTTTAACAGCACACGGGCAGACGGGACATGACAGCGTCTTCCTTCAAAGTGGAAGTCCTGTTGCCGTTTCATAAAAATATACATGCTTTCATATTTGACTAAGAATAGTAAGGTGACACCGTTGTTTAGGGCAGCGACAGAGAGTAATGGGCTGTCCCAGTAAGGGGGGAATAGATACTGTATAGGCCTGCATAGTTTCAAAGGCAGCGCCCGGGGGAATCACATGCCTCAGTCACCATATGCTCCATGCAGAGCAGCCCCACCTTCAAACTGAACAGGAGCCCAGAGAGAGGCAGACTAGTTCCAGAGACAGACAGTAATGATAACAATGCTGCACATCAAAACCCACCAGATTGACAAAAGATATCCATCCAACTGTAATTAAATGTGTACAATCAGAGAAATCCTGCTGCTTTTGGTTGAAATCATCAGCTGCTGTCTTCTTTCATTGTTTATTATTGTTGACAGAGTCTCACGAGAACAAGAAAACAAATATATTTGTTGTGTAAGCCAGATCCATTATTAGTAGCGCCAAGACCTTTGGGTGATGTGGGAATTTTTGTGCCCATGTTTTTGACCTCATCGAGGACATTCCTGTCACTGTCAAATATATTTGATGTTTTCTGTCAGTGAGCTTCTAATGTCTAAGTTGTCATTAAATGTCGCGACAGAAGTTACAGTCAAAAAGGTGCGATGCCCTCTAACAAAGTGATTTTGCACATTAAGTTTTGACTTCTTGATACTCTAAACTTTAAAAGGATTAAAACTGGATTCAAAACTTCTTTTCAGCACTTTGATGCATAAACGTTGAAGTTTAAAATGATGGATGCCTTTCACTTGTATCCACAGAGGTTTTCTTGCATGTCAGCAGAACTCCTCAGCCAGGAATAAGCATTGAGAAATAAATCACATCAATCACATTTGGCAGAAACCTGCCGCTGCTTCTCTTTTCTCTCTGGTTTGATTCCTTTCAGTATCGGGGCTCTTCTGGCCACAACCCCGGATAAGTGGAGTCACAGACACTCTGCCCCTTAGTTGACTCTTGGACTGTTAAACAGGGCTTTGGCAACTGCAAACTTTGTTGAATTAGTAACTGGAGCCAGAATCCATTGCTTGCGGGCCAAGAGAAGTAGAACAACGATCCGTAAATTCAGGTCTGGAGGTGCCACACATTGCAACCCATGTTAAGTGAACCTCTAGAGCTCAAGGAACGCTGCAAACAACGCAAGCCTTGAATTGCTGCCGTGTAACAAGGAGAAAACTTGCTTGTACAACCCAGAGCTGTGCACGCTATATACCATTTCAGCATGGGCAGACTATGATACAATGGGCCCCTGGGCACAGACATGTAAAAGGCCCCACATCTCTCCTACATAGGACTGGAAAGACACTTAGACTTTGTGGTGATTTTGTTTCTGTTTTTTTTTGTTGTAGTCATTTTGTGTCTGTTCAAGTCATTTTGTGTCTCCTTTTGGTTGTTTTATGATAATTTTGCTTCTCTTAGTTATCTTGTGTCTCTTTGTTTTTTGTGCCTTTTTTGGTTGTATTTTGTCTCTTTGTAAACTCAAACTCAAATGTATTTATATAGCACATTTAAAAACAACCCCAGTTGACCAAAGTGCTGAACAGGCTATGCAATATAAATATAATCAGTAATTAATAAAAAAAAAAAACTAAAAAAATAAACAATACAACATCATACAGTAAACAATAAAAAGATCATAAGAACAAGATGTCATGTTTAACGAGTGCCAAAAGCCAGAGAGAAGAAATGTGTTCTCAAAAGGGATTTAAAATGCTCCAGAGTTTGGGCAGCTCTTATATGTAAAGGTAGGCTGTTCCACAGGTTAGGACCTGCCACTGCCACTGCTGACTGTTTGTTAAATGATAGATAGATCTGTAGATCATCCGCAAAACAATGAAAGGAGATGTTGTAATTTTTAAAAATTGACCCCAAGGGGATTATATACAATGAGAATAAAATAAGGCCCAAGATGGAGCCTTGCGGTACCCCACAACCAAGTATGGACGCAGCTGAAGAATACTGACCGAGATGGACAGAGAAGCTTCTATTCGATTTGTTGTCATTCTATGTCTCTTTGTGTTTGTTTTGCCGCTTTGTGGTTATTTTGTGTCTTTTTCCAGTTCCTTTGCATCTCTTTGTTGTCTTTTTGTGTCTCTTCCAGTACATGTTCATTTTAGTGATATTTTCCAGTTGAAGGCCACATCACATGTAGACAGCTCTAAATACAGGTGTGATTAAACCCAAAAACCACACATTAATGCTTTATTTAGAGATGCCAGAGAAGCTCCATGAAGTCAGTGTGCATTCAAATGCATTCCCCACCAATGACAAAACAGCAAACCAATCACTTTATTATTTTATGTATTTTTTCTTTTTCTATCATTTTGGCCTTTATTCAACTGGGACAGCAGAGAAATGACAGGAAACGAGGGGAGCCCTGGCTGGATTCAAACCGGGGACATTGCAATTTCATGGTCAGCATCTTAAACCCTTAGGCCACCAAGAGGTCCCTGCCTACATTACAAGCTTTCCAGACACACTTGGGTAGGGGAGATGGGCCTGTGTTAAACAACTCAGACAAGTTTTTGGCGTCAGAGGCAAGAGATCAAACAGCCACTGCAATCCTACACTCCAGTTTTACAGCCATTACTAACCAAGTACTTTCTCTGCTCAGCAGTGGTCACAATTTCTCACAGATAACAAAATATGAGCAGGAATCTGATCACAACAGATCATTCATGTAGTGGCAGTCCATCCCAGCTGGATGAGGACACAATAAGACACTGATTTTGGTCTTGAGATAAGTGCAACTGCAGTTTTCTACTTTGTGTGACTCAGTACAGATTTACTTAAAAGGACATTTAGGTAAATAAAACTCAGGCTGAGGCAGAACATAGAATGCTGACTAAAGAATTTAAAAAACACGAACAACCCTCTTCATCACAGGACATAAATATTTATTATTCAGCTGATAAAATGGCACTTTTAAAAGCCTTTGGAGAGGGGTGGGGGTGAGAAGAAGGTTGAGGGTCTTTTCTGATGTGCTAGCAGCCTCTGCTGGCCCTGTACATGTCAGTGCAACCACAATCAAAGTGATGGATATTCACAACAGGTCTACATTATATTCAGTTCACCTTTTTGTAATGCCAAGAAGAGTGCAATGGTGTTTTTGACGTATTGTGTATGGCCTGACAGATATTAAACCAGTATTGTTCTAAATATAAAGGGATAGCTATCCAAAAACAAAGTGATCATATCAGACCAAGATTAGAACAAATTAGTTGTCTGAGCAATCAACATCCCAGCTTGTCTTTTAGATAAATTATCCATGATACAACATCCTTTGCTACAGCCAAAATATAGGGCAACACTAAGATGAAATTTAGACTGCCCCAAATAGAAACCAGAACCTCTTTAATTCGACAAGAAGAAGAAATTGCACAAGAAATTGCTGCTGACATGTTACAAAATAGCAGCACACATACAGACCTGGATCATTAGTTGCATTCTGTCAACAGACAAGGAAACTACTGTAGATACCAAAATGCTAAAAATACTAATTCAAAGACTTAACACTGTTCCTGTGCAGCAGCACTGGCAATAGCAGATGACAACGCTGACATGTTCAGTTCAGAAACTGACAGAAGTGAAAAACAAAGTTTGTATGTGTTGAGAGGTATGCACAAACAACATGCACGCAAGTAGGTCAGCACATACCTTAAATAGCTCAGGGTGCACAAATTAACTGTGTGTATGCAAGAGTTGGGTTGGAGTGGTGGTGAAACTTTTGATTTGAAAAAAATGTTTTTTGAAACTCAATAAGATGATTATGCAGATCTTAAGACTTCATGTAAAATTTTAAAGGAAGTTAAGAAACTGTAATGGTTTGTTAAAATGAGCTTGACTGGACTAACAGAAATTCCAAACTTAGCTTTTTTAACTTTTCTGACAAAGAAAAAAAGAAAAGAAAAGAAAAGAGAAGAAAATAACAGACAAAGGCACAGAAAAGATAAAAGAAAAACGATTTACGTCATGTATTTCAGAGATTTTTGTTTTGAAAAACACTCCGGAAGTGCCGATGTTATTGTGACACCCTTGACACTGTCTTCCGGTGCCCATTCCTGTCAAAATGGCTCGTCCACTATCATTTAAAATAGCAGTCGTTGCCACTGTTTTGTTTGTCGTATGCACCAATTTTGTATTTTGTAATAACGGCAGAAGGGTAAGCGTGAAACTGTATTAATTTAACCCAAGTGTGTTGCTGTGTGTAAGCGGAAGCTGCACCTGTTAGCTAAGCTATTAGCATTAGCTCTGACCCGGTGAATGCTAACGGTATATTTTCTATTTTTTTTATCAGGTTGGCGACGTCATGGACACTGAATTCGGTGGATTCTCCGTACCTCTTGAACACTCATTTGAAGTTGGTAAGAAAGTGATATTATGTTTTACCAGACGGTAATGCTAAGATGGTAAGCCTAGCTAACGAAGCAACCTTGTGCTGCCAGCGATAACTCCATATCCGAATGGAGAAACATGCTCACCAAACTTCATTCAAAAATCTGCCAGTTTAATATTTTTAGGTATATCGATAAGTTCATTAACCTGGTTCAACATAAGTGGAGCTCTATACAGAATTATCAACGTGTTCTATGAAACTCGGCCTAAAGAATAAACCGTACCAACATTGTATTTACATTTTATATACCCTCAGTCATTCAGTCATGCTGTCTGCTTTGTTCTTTCTGTCTGTCCTCGTCTTGTTTCAGATGATGTAGCAAAGTTTCGAGTGCGCGGAGCACTGATGTTGAAAGCTGGACGGGAGCCCAGCGTCTCACTAAGTCAAAACCAGCTATCAGAGGAGGACAGAACCAAACTTAAGGTGAGATGTGGCACCTCTAAAGGATGTGGACGTACAAGTACTGCAGTTGTGTCCAAAATGGAGATTGACAAATTAACACACTGATACTCATAATTACTTGATTTATATAGCACCTTTCAAAATAGTTACTAAGTGCTTTGCAATAAAAACAATAACAAATCTGAAAAACATGGCGACATGGGGGAGCCCATCTGAGCGGAGTTTGCATGTTCTCCCTGAGTCAGCGTGGGTTTTCTCGGGGTCCTCCCAACATTAGGTTAATTGGTGACTAGATGAGTGTGAATAATTGTCTGTCTCTATGTGTAAGCCCTGCGATAGTCTGGCGACCTGTCCAGGGTGTACCCTGCCTCTCGCCCAATGTCAGCTGGGATGGGCTCCAGCTCCTCAAGAGGATAAGCAGTAACGGGAAATTAATGAATGAAATCCAAAAAAAACATGTAAGAGACAGAAAACAGTATAAAATATTATAAAAAATTACAATATAAAACATAATTTAAGATAAGGTCAAAAGAAGTGAGTTTTTGAGGGGACATTTAAAAGAGGTCACTGAGTTTGTCTGCCTGAGGTCCTCAGGCAGGGTGTTCCACAGCTGAGGGGCTCAGACAGCAAAAGCTTGGTCACCTTTAGTGACAAGTCAAGATTTTTGGACCATTAGTAGCGCCTTGTGGGACAATCTTGGGTTTCCAAACAGGCTCATAGGGAATTAACAGATCACAGATACAGGCAGGAGCCTGATCATTCAAGCCTTTAAAAACAAGCAGCAAATCTTATAACCAATTCTAAAAGGTAGCCAGTGAAGGGCAGCAAGGACTGGTGTGATGTTGTCGCCTCTCTCAGTGTGAGTTAAAAACCCGGCAGCAGCATTTTGTATGAGTTGGAGTCTTCGGGTGTTTCGCCTGCTGATGCCAGAATAAAGTGCACCATAATAATCAAGTCAGGAGGGGATAAAAGTATGAATCATCTTTTCTAAATCTGCAGAGGAAAGAAATGACCTGATTTTTCTCCTTTTCGGTCTTATTCATGGACAACCACAGAGCAAAAGGCTGTGATAAAAAGTTTATTACAAAAATGTAATGAGCATTGATAAGCAAATTGGTCACTCCATGTTGGTCACTCGGTCAGTGTGACCAACATGGTGTGATATGAACCTGCATCTCTAACGTCTACGTTTGTTTTGAACATCAGGAAGTGGCAGCAGTGGACGGTCTATACAGAATCAGGGTGCCCCGTGTTTTCCTGCAGACAGACAGACAGACAGAGCGACAGATGGAGGGTTACCTCACAGCATTTGTCAGAGCGGTATGTATTTCACTTCATCTTCAGCAGGAAATCATCTTTACAACAAGACCAAAGTAATATTGGTCATTAAGACTGTATTAGAGAAGTAAGATAATTACTATAGAAAGAGTTTAGTGAGTGTTTGTGAAGTCTGTCTGCCCTGTGTATGATATGTTCCATTCATGGGACTAATTAAACAGTTTAATTCAGACTGATGAAGGGTCCTGGGCTGCCTTGGCCTGTTAAATCAAGAAAAAGAAAGTTCAGCCTGTAAACCTGCAGGCTGGTTTAACAGTTGTTTTTCATCTTTGTGGGTATGTTTTGATTTCATTTGTGGTTTCCTGAATGTTGTATATTTGTATTTTGACTTGAAAATATTGTTTGATTAATATTGAATCAGCTGTGTTTGTGTGATAGTGTTGTTTGTTATTTTTAAATTTCTCATTGCGTTGATTTAAAATTGGATTCAATCAGGAGTGCCATTATAAGTTACTTGTTTGTAAAGATCACTGTATTTTAGCTGACTGGATCCGCTACATTTTTCACATTCTGAAGAGGTATTTTAGGTCAACCTTTTGCCTCTAGATATACACCGATCTGCCACAACATTAATACCAATGACATGTCTTGTGTCATGGCATTCATGTGACACGCATTACCCACCCAAACACCATTGCAGACCAAGTACACCCCCTTGTGGCAACAGCACTCCCTGAAGGCATTGACCCCCCCAGCAGACCCCCACATGTGCCATGCCATGGAACAACTGTTCAGGAATGGCAAAAAGCTTGAGGCATCGACCTGGCCTCCAAATTTCAGATTTTAATCTGATGAAGCATCTGTGGGACGTGCCAGAACTCAAAACGTCCAGTGGTCCTGCCCCGACAGGTCAAAGCCAAGTCTGATCAACTGTGGGGCCTCTGACTTGTCGAGGCATGGACACAGGACTTCTCAGGGTTTCCTGTGGTGTCTGGCATCTAGGTATTGGCAGCAAATCCTTTGAGTCCTATGGGTTGTGAGGTGAGGTACTGTCACGTCCCACTGATGCTCATTTAAATTGGGTTTTGAGAAATATGGAGGCCAGTTTGACACCTTGAACTTTTTATCAAGATAGTCAGGCCATTTCTGAGCAGTTTCTGAGGTGTGGCATGGCGCGCTGTTCTGCTGGGGGCCAGCTGTCATGGGTGGGTGATGCACATCGAGTGGTATCCACATAAATGCCAGGAACCAAGGTTTCCCAGCATAACGTAACTGTAATGAGATGATCAATGTGGTGGACACGGGTCATAGCAGGGACATGGTATGGTTGATGTGAAAGCCTCTGACGAATAGTTTTTGACTGAACCGACAGCTTTATGGTTTGGTGAGATTATGTTCCTCTGTAATCTACAGCCAGCCTGTGGGGGTTTTTTTGTTTGTTTTTTTTTGTATGTTTGTGTCTTTGTTTTTGTCGCCTTTTCTCATTTTCTTAGCATTTTGACTAGAATTTATATCAGGCATGTGTAGCTAGCTAGATAACTAGATCCTTTCAGAGTTGTGTAAAATCTGAAATATCTAACCAGTTAGTTCAGATTAAAGGCTCTCCAAAATTATAATAAGTATTCATCTAACAGATTAAACAGCATCATATCCATCATGTTATGTAAATGTGGGGTGATACTAACCAGCTAATACTAGTGTAACTCTGACATGAACATTTATTCTGCTTTGATCCTCAGTGTGCCATGGTTGAGTCCCATCTCAGCGACGTCATCTCCCTCCACACTGACGTCTCTGGGTACCTCATCGGTGTCTCCATAGTGACAATACCTGGAGCCTGCAGGGGCACAGAGGTAGAGGATGAAGTTGATCTGGAGGTTTTCAACACCACACTCAGCATCATGGCTCCTGTCAATGCACCAGGGTCAGTCCTAAAATATTCATTTTTCCTGCTGCTTTTCAGTCTTTTCATTTAGGTCTTTTTCCTTCCGATCTCTTGATAGAGCTCGACTGCTTATGGTATCAGATTGCTAGCATCCATATCTGTAGCTGTCTGTACATTAGTGAAATCCTCTTGGGTAGCTTTTTCAGATCCCTTTGATTCAGTTCTATTTGCCTTGGCATAGCAGCTTTACATCTTTTCCCCATAGGTAGAACAAGTCTCTCTGCACTCTTCTGTCTTTCAGATACACTTTCTGTTTTGGGGTTTGTTTGAATACTAATTGTCAACTTTCTTCCAGACCTGAGACAGCTCTGTTCCTCGAACGAATGGAACAGGAATCTGAGAAGAAAGGGAAGAATCCACAAGAGCAGAAATCTTTCTTTGCTAAATATGTAAGTACTCATACTGAAAACTGCTGATAAGGCCAGCAGGCTGTGCCTAAAGATATATTCTCTGCCTCCAGTAATTGGGCTCTGATGGCTGTAATGGCCCATTTAGTTAATGGATACATGAAAATGCTTATTAAGCTCATCATTTATTTTGCCCCATCAGACCCACCTTAACTTTTTTCTAAGCATGCAGCATGTGTTAAAATCAGTGAATATATATAAAGATGGATGACACGTCTCCACTTCTTCACACTGTACAAAAAATGAAGCCAAACTATCTGCTGCCATCTTGGAGCCAGAGTTTGCCCAGTTGCCGTCTCTGCGGTATCAACTTCTCGCCATCCAACCAGTCATGAGCAGAGCCACTGATCATGAGCACACCAATTGGTACAAACAGCTGTCAATCAGGACGTCAGACTCTGTTTTATATTAACAAATATCTAATTAAAAGCAAATTTATCAGGAAAATTAACATATGAACATAAAGCAGCGTGATAAGAAGAAACTTTATCCGACATGTACTTAAATATTTTAGTTTGGATCATGTCCCATCCGCTATGGTGTAGGGGGCGGGGCTTATGACTTTCAGTGCAGCCAGCCACCAGGGGGCGATTGAGATTTTTTGGCTTCATTTTACGGAGCTGTTGTTGTTGTCCATTATTATTATACAGTCTATGGTTAAACAATACTATACAGGGTGCATCAGTACTACACTGCAAGAGATCTTGTTTCTTCTATTTCATCTGTGGCTGTAAAGTAAGAATGTCTCCTAAAAAGTCAAAATGGCTTCATGTGTTTGGTTTGTTCTCCCCTTTGCTACTTCCTGGTGCATCAGGGGAAAATCGCTGCACTTATGTGTATATTAGGCTTGTAACTATCCATAAAATTCATGGTTTAGTTCGATAAGACACTGTGGTGTCATGGTTCGGTACGTTTTCGATTGCCAGAGAAATTTACTTGATTTTTAACATTTCTGATAAATTAAAACCAATCTGGGAATGACCACATTGTAATGAGCTAGCTTAGCGTAGCATTCCTCCCAGGTGTCTCACTGGAGTAATGTTTTGGTTTAGGGGTGGGAGGGGCAGACGGCACGTTTCCTGTTCTGTCGTATGAGCTGCCTTTTTGAGTGCAGTGGCACTGAGAACGTTATATTTAATACAATTTAAACTGTATATTTTATTTTCCAAATGTAATAAGACAGTCCAACGTATCATTCGGTTTGTTATGCGTACCAAACCAAGAGCCTCGTAGCGAACAGTTCAATACAAATGCGTATATTGCTACACCCCTTGTGCATATGTGTTAACATAGTTACAAAATTATCTTGCAGGAACAATGCAAAATGTTACTAATACAGATCAGAAAATTAATTCCACTTTATGTAAAATGGTATATCTATTCTCACACAGTCCTGTGATTGAACTGTTTTTTGCCTTAACACCATAAATGAACCACACCAGAGTCAGTTTGGAAATGACCCAGCTTTATAGGTGGTCCTCCTGGGCCCTAAAAAGTGGGGTCGGCACCAGAGTTTGTTTGACAGCTTTCACACCATCTCGAGCCCAGAGTTTGTTTTGACTGAACCAGACAGATAGTGTGAAAGCACCCCATGTCATAGTCTGACACCCACTTCTGAACTGCCATGACGTTACAGTCATCCAACATTAATGTGCCCACAAAGTTCAACTGTTAATGTTTGTGACATGAAAATATGTCCTCTTCTAAAAGCAGCAGAGAGATTTTGTTTGTCTTCTGACATTTTGAGCTGTCAGTTGGAGTAAGCTCCATGTTTTGAAACATCCCCACAGAGAGCCTCGGCTTGTTGTCCTATCGCTTGGCTCTTTTATGATCTCTGTGCTGTGTATATATCTTGCTGTGTTCAGTGACCTGTGTTGACTCTGTACTGTGCTGTATCCAGTGACAGTGGTGTGTTGACTTGGTGCTGTGCTGTGTTGCAGTGGTATTTGATTCTTGGAGGTGCAATCTTCCTCATGGTCACCAATTCAGCACAGCCCCCAGCAGGGGGCGGCAGAGAGCAGAGCTGATTCCCGCTGAAGTACTGTTCTCTTAATTGTGGCTTGTTCTGTCCTCCTTCCTCTTCTGTCAACTTTAACTTTAATCTATAAGCAACATGACTAACTGAAACCCACCTCCTTTTTCCAACTTATTCCCTCTTTTTTTTTCTTTGATGTTTTTTCCAGGTTCAATGCCAAACACATTTAAGACTGGTCAATGCAAAGCTCCAATTTTCATAACTCAAAGTACTTTGTATGAGGAGGCCTCGATGCTAAACCATGAAGAAATCCTAAATCTTAATTGTCAGTGTGAATATGTTGAGGATGTGTTTGGTGTTGACCCTGAGATTCCTTCACTATTCTTCACCCTCTCACCCAGTTTTAACTTTTCTTCTCCTCTGTTCAGAAAATAAATAGAACCTAATCTGGGATGACCAATCTGGGACTGTTGATAGGATCTCTGTGATCACAGTTTAAATTTGCCGTCTTTAAAACGAATACTGTATTTACTTCTATTTCTTGTCGTCTCCAGTGGATGTACATCGTGCCTCTCGTCCTCTTCCTGATGATGTCTGGTGCTCAGGACCAATCAGGTGGAGGAGCCGGGGGCGGAGCAGCCAATGGAGGTGGCCGATGATCAACATGCAACAGCTTCTCCGTTTTCCTTTGGTTGTTATTTTGGGGGGGTGAACATTTTCTGATTCTCTTGAACAGTTTTTAATTGCTGTACATAATGCTATTTAAATGGGATAAATGTTCGTCACACACACACAACTTAAACTTGTACAGCATAGAGGAGATATTGTGCCCTGCAGATGACTGCATTTTTATTACTAATGTGAAAATAAAGTATTTATTACTTGACCTGCCTTTTTTGTGTCATTCAGACTGAAGAGTGTTAGACTCTTAGTTCTCAGATACAGGTCCTGTTTTACTGAAAGGCTCAGATTTAGTTGTAACACCAGTACAGTAATATAAAAATCTAAACACAATATACATACAGTAGACAGTAGGTCTGTCTATAGATATATTTATTGGACAAGGTTTAAAATCTACATGACAGGCTGGTCATAATGACAAGAGTCCATAAAAGAGAATTCAAATGCACTAAAAGGCCTTAGAGCTTAATTCTATTGTGGTCCTCTATGATAGTCAAAAAGATCTGATAAGGGAAAATATTTGTGAGATTCCTACAAATTGTAAAATAGTGATTAATCATGGTATTACAAAACAACAATAGAAGATTGTAGTGTTACATAGGATACAGCATTTTCTGTCTTAATACCCATGCTTTTTCAATGAATCTGGCTAAGACATGACTCCCCTCCTTGAGGAATCAACTCAACATATCACACTCAGACATCCAAAATAAGTTGGGGTTCTTCACTTGACCTTTTTCAAACAAATACTTTCTCAGGGCATTGAAACAGAGAATGAAATTCATCTTCAACAGCTTCAAGATCACACAAAACACATATATACTGCTCTTCAGGGATACCTTTATACCTGCCAGACCCAGAAAGAGAAAACACTGCAGAGACATCTCTTGACCAGGGGTATTTGTGTGCTCGATACAATAAATACTACTGACGGCAAACAAACAAGATGAACTTTTATTTTAAGATGCTCTAAATTAATTCTAGTTAAAAAATGGCTTCCTGTCTGGTTTCCCTCACTGATGGGGAAACCAGAACCACTTCATTGTCAGTTTGCCACGTTTGACCTGGAAAGCCTCCATTCAGCTGTTTAATCCTTTTTAATACAGCTGGGGATTTACCCCGTTGGGATAAAAGCAGCTGCTGCTGTCCCCCAACAAGTGTCGAGCGTTGTGGCAGTCAGTTTTCGGTAAATACTGTTTATATAAACAGGAAAGACAGCACAGAAATATTCTTCTAATGTTCCTCAAAATACTTATCATTTATATAGACTGTTTCTAGTTTCCTGTTCTTAGGCACCGTTGTCTCTTCATCCTTCTTTTGCTCAGCATCTTCTGATGGTTTTGGAATTCCGAAGGTTGTATGGATTTTTCAAGTAGGGTTTGCTCACAGAATCAGACCAGAATTTTTGCTTGATTTATACATTCATTTTTTAAATACCTTTATTTGATTTTGTGTTTCAAAATGACATCTAAACATAGACATTTTTTACTGGAAAAAACCTCACCATCTGTTTGTAACTGGCTCGCTGTCTGCAATTTCCTCAGCAAAGAAAAAAGCCCCCTGCATGTTTTTAACACAGACATTAATATAGACTATCATTCAAAAGTTTCAACTCAGCTGTTATATTGATGACTTTCTATGTTTTTCTGATGTCTACTTTAACAGAGATTAAAAAACAGTATAATTCAGACACCAAATGTATTATTTACATTTAAGATAGTTAACCTTTGATTTTTGATTTCTTTTCCAGTCCAGAAAAGCATAAGTGACCCTCTATCATTATCAAACCACAATGGTACAGTTAGGCTCTAAATATTTTAATATTTCTTGGACCTTCTGCAGTTTACTCAGTAGTTAGATTAAACAGGTCTAAACTGTGATTGTCAGTCTATAGTATGTTTAGCTGATACTCTCTGATCCAGATCCAACAGTGCTAAACCTAGACTAACCTTCTGTCTCCATTTTGAAGTTTGAAGAACAGCTTTTCAGCTTGTTACAGCCATTATCATGCACACTCGTCCAGTTTGTTTTACCAATGTAAAACAAAAACAATCTGAAAAAGTTGTGATACAGCATTGTGCCTTAACCTGAAGAATAAAAATAGCATTAAGCCTCATACCTTTAAGATGGGAGCTGATGTGTACGTTGGTGATTTAAATACAAGGTCAAAGGCAAACACGAAATATTGAAAGCTACTTGGATACATGGAAGACAGAACGCAGCTCAACATCTAACAGACAGTCGAGTCCAAACTAAAGGGCGACCACCCGTCTGCCTCAGATCCTGACTACAGCCATTTTTGGGGAGCCAATGTGAACATGTCTTCGCTCTTGCCACCTATCTGTGTATTTATAATCATGAGTCAGGATGAGAGATCACAGATTCAAAACAGTACGGCTCTAGAAACAGAATGTCCCAAAATCCCTGTGTCAACATTGCCTATCCTCTTCCTTATGTCAGTCTGTCTGGCTGTTTTTAGTACCCCCTGTCAAACTGTGAGGAATATCCTCTTATTTTAGGAGGCTCAGCACTGAGCTTCAACACTTCAGTGGCCTCTGGCCCCGTCCAATCACCAGCCAGGCCTTTCTCAGAATGACCCACCGAGTCAAACGGGTGCACCGCCCTGCTCTGTGCCTGCTTTTCGCCTCCTCTTGCTGTCTCGCTGTACTGCCCGAGGAATAAGGTGATAACAACAGCTGTGGGAAACAGGAGAGTTGGGATGAAGCGAGCCGGATGGCAAAAGTCATCAGTTTGTAAAAAGATCTGCTTCTGTCAGGTTGGGGCAGAGGTTAGACGGAGAGAGAAGCTGTTGATCGCTCTGTGTGTTAACATGTGATATCATTAGAGTAACACGAGGTTTCGAAACGTTTCCACCAAACAAACCAGCTTCTTATTCCATTTTAAAGACTCAACAATCTCAGCTATTTTACCCTCAGCAGAAACCCTGATGAATTATGGGATGCCTATCAGCATGGACCGTGATGTATGCTCATCTACCAGGAAGCTGGTGGACGCTGACACTGAGACACATGATTGTGGAGATGTTTATGAATTTTATCACGTGTGTTTGCATTTACACTGAGGCCACACATGTTGCTTTCAACAACACACTACAGGCTAAAACGATCATACACCAGTTATACACAAGTTAAGGCCGAGTAAATGGACCTAATAATAAATCATAGTAAGACATGCAATTGGATTCAAAAATCTATTTTTACCAGTTACATTTTTGGGAAATATTAGAAGGTGCTGGAGGCAAAGATGTAACGTAAAGACTCGGCTAGGGTTTTCATACATTCTAATGGATAAGATATCTGTTTTAAAAAAATGTGGATGGTAGCAGTGATTGATCAGCTGTGCAAAGGCAAGAAATTTAATTTGAACTTCTCTCTCTAACTCTCTTTTTTATCCTGAACGCAACTATTTCTGTCACTTTGAACAACTGAGTGCAACACTGTGAATGCTTTCCAGATATGACTGTCCCTACACGTGCGCCGTTAGTCCCCTATTTTAGACACGTATTGCATCTTTCCCCTCACTATAGTTCGAACTTCTCACCCCCTGCGAGAGTGGCTGTAGAAACACTAGGAAATAGTTCATACTGAACATAATCCCAATTTAAAGGAACAGTTCACCCCCATATCAAAAATACATATTTTTCCTTTTACCTTTAGTGCTATTTATCAGTCTAAATTGTTTTGGTGAGTTGCCGAGTGTTGGAGATATCAGCCGTGAGATGTCTGCCTTCTCTTGAATATAATGATAGCACTCAGTTTATGGTGCTCAATCCACCAAAAAATACATTTGTAAAACTCAACAGTGATGTGTCTTTCCAGAAATCATGACCTGATAACTTAAGATAATCCATAGATCTTGTTGTGAGCAGTTTCATATAAGAACTATGTTTTTCTCTACCGACCTGTGCATCTACTCATTGATGAGAGGCTCGTGCTTTTGACAGCACAAGATGTAAATATTAATGGCATCTTCCTCGGCTGAGCTGTGATGTTAGCTAGCTTAGTGGTGCTTGGTGAGTTAGCAGTAGATGCATGCTTTTGCGCCATGATTTCTTTAAAGAGAAACTGCTGATTAGTTCTTCAACAGAGAGAAGGCAGACATCTCTATCACTGATATCTCCAACACTCAGCAGCTCACACCAAAACAATCTAGACTGATAAATAGCACTCCAGGTAGGAGGAAACTCTTAAGAACATTATAGCCACTAAATGTTCCACACTCTTCATCACTCTGCAGAGATGGCTGTTGGTTCTCAGTGGATTCAGTACTACTGAACTAACTGCAATGAAAAACTATATTCAGTGGAGCTTTCATCTCCCTTTGCTCTTCACTCTAGTTACGTACCATTGGTAGATGCACCAATGTCTTAGAGCTCACCTCCTCTCGTGTCATAAGGAAGGCAGAACATGTGATATGAAATGCACTAGAGGCCAGCGGAGGCTGTAAATCATTTCAAACATTATGTAAATAAATTTAAATGATTTATTGATCATATCTAAATCTTTAAACCTGTTAACAGTCAATTGAAAAGATATCCAAGTGCTCATGTGGTTTTAATAACACTGAGAGAGGTAAAATACTGAAAGAAAACATGATGGCAGAGAATAAGAGAGTGGGAGGAGCTGAGGTTGAGGAGAAGAGGGGAGATTGCACCCATTGAACAGGCTGCCACCGACATAGCAGCAGTTACTCATAAATCTCATGGCTCTCCGTCGCCTGGAGACCACCAATGTCAGCATGACACCATGTGATAGGCAGGACATTCCCCCCCTAACGACATGTAGTGATTTAGGAGCAGTTACAAGGTTTATGTTGCACTAACGCTGTAGGGGCCCGGTTGATTTTGGCCTGTCGTTATCACACTGTAAATCTGGACACTTTAACTATGCATGCGTTATTAAAGATGATCTGTCACTAAAAATCTGCCCTTATGTCATTTGCTATATGAGATTGTCCAAATGACGAATGCTGCTTCTGCTGTGGTTTCATTTGGAGAGAAATGATTAATGGTGGAAAGTGGCCCACAAGTGCTGCACTGTACAATTTGAGGTACTTTCCTCTACTTTAGTATCTCCATTTACATCTTTGTATTAATACAACACAGTTTAGAGGCAAATATATCTTACTTTGTACTTTTTTCATGGCTATAGTTACCATTTACATTTCAGATTAACATTTCGTGACTCTTCCTTTCAAGTAAGCAGTGTCTTCTTGAAGCCTGTTGTCACATTTTAAGTGTTTATGAGTTGTTAGTAGCTCCACCAACAAGACATTTCCCCTCGAAACTTCTCACATTGTGTAATTTAAACAGTGGTGGGTAGTAATATGTTACTTTTACTTTTATTATCTGTACTTGAGTAATTTTTTTTAATAAATTGTACTTCTAAAACTGAATTCCTTTTGTCTTAATAATGATGGGATTGTGGGTTGTACAGCTCAGAATGTACAGCTCAGAATGTACAGCTCAGACACAGATACGCACACACACACACACACACACACAGACACACACATGATGTAGACTGTGTCCAAGACTCTCCTTTGAGGATTCAGAACTCCTGGATATCACCAGGGTTACAATAGGGTTGTCGGAGCTGATCACGGCCACTTTAGACAATGCTTGTGATTCCACCAGAAGTGTCCAAGCAAATTTCAGAAATGTCCCAGAAACATCTCTCCACTTTCCTCCATAGAACAAATGGCTCTGGAAATGGCCCTTTAAATAGGATGCCTTTCACATTTGTTATCACCTGCTGAAGACCTGTTTGAACATAAAACATTGATGAATAAATTGCATCTGATGAAGCTACTACGCAACACTTTTTTACTCCTACTTAAGTACAAATTTTTATGAGTACTATTACTTCTACTTGAGTCAAAGAAATTATAAAATAAAAATACTGATATCTGAGTACCATTTTTGTTTACTCCGCTCACCATTGCATTTAAAAAACAACCCAAACGTCAAATTATTTAATATTTCATAAAACAGTGAAGATTAGACAAAATTTCATAAGACAAATAAAAGTTTTTGCAGCAGAGCTTAGTTTTTTTCTTCTCTCCTCTCCCACCCCTCGGATTTATCTGGTGACCCTTTAGAGGGGCCCGACCTTATGTTGGGAACCACTGGACTAAACTTACTGTATATAAAGCAGTTAAAACTAGCTCCACTTTGAGCATCTAGCGAAGTAAAAGGCTGCTGATGCCTTCCATATTAACAAGCTATTATATAATATATAATACAATATTAGTCAAGGGCCATTTTTGTGCAGATGCAGGATGGGTACTTTTTGACTTTTGATATTTTAAATACATTGAGCTGATAATATTTGATTTTCAATACAGGACTTTTACTTGTGATAGAATATTTTCTTGATACTTAATAAAATAAAGAATATAAATTCTTCCACCACTGGGAATTATTCACAATAAGCAATAAAAACAGTTGCTGACAGTAAACACACTCCACAGTGTTGATACTGAGAGCCAAAAACACGAGGACAAAAACAGTGAGAGGAGCGTGAGAAGGAGGAAGCACCTGCCTTGTCAATCAGAGGAGATCCAAGAAAAGGAGAAGTCCCTGAAAAGTGTCCCAGCAGGCTGTCACGGATTACGGCCTCACACTTATCGTATCCCTCGCGCCCAATCCTGCTATACATGTCACCATAGCACCATCATGTTAACATGTAATGTAGGAACATGATAGGACATTTAAGGGCCGAGCTGGGGAGTAATGTACACTGGAATACTACATAGTGATGGCTGACTGTCTAATGTTATGCACAGCGGCCTTAAACACACCCAAAGGTCAGGGTACAATACTATTTAAGCACTCTCACTGACAGCAGTAAGCAGCAGGTGTTGAAATTTGTTTTCATGCCTCACATGGAGCATATCTGGTATTATAGAAGCCAGCGCTAAGCAGATAGTTACACTTCATTAAAATTCTTCTTCTAATAGCAGTGAGACTCAGTCTCGTGACAGGCAGTTATTTCCTATTAGCTTGTATCAATTAAGGCATGCCAGTAAAGGAAACCCTTCAGACCTGGAGGTTCAACACACCGTGTGACTAATTCCTAAAGGAGGATACCACTGAGTTTCGGCATTCAAACATTATTTGATTCTTTACTGCTTTTCATTTGGTGAACATTAATGACCATCTGTGGTTGCTGTTAACAAGGGAACGAGAAAGATGCATTTTTGACAGCCTTTTGATTTGTGATACCAGCAACTTGCAGAGAGCTGATACAGCTAAATACATTTACTCAAGTACCTTACTTAAGCACAATGTTGACGTATGTCTGCTCGGCTACATTTCAGAGGGAATAAAATGTAGTTTTTACTCTTCATTTCTCTCTGATAGGATATCTGATTAGGATTCTCCAAAGTAATGATGATAAAACATGATGCAATTATGATTACAATTAAATGGCCCTCTACAACATTAGAAATGCCCATTACAGTACACCCTGTCTCTTCCAGCCACATTCTCCAAACCCAGTCAGCCTTATTCTTTACCTGTAAACCAGCTTCACTCTGACTTTTTGTCTTTCAGCCCAGATCCTGACACTCCTATTTGCCCTGCAATAACCACATTCTCCTCACCATAAACTCTCCACCAATCTCCCCACCTTAACTGAGATGTTAGTTTAGAACAGCCTTGGCAGCAACATCTATCTTGTCTATAGCACTCGCCATTGTCGTTATTACTGCTCATTATTACGAGCACACCATTTGACAACGCTTGAAAACAGCATTAGTCCCACCCATTGTGCTGTGCTACTAATCGTTTTTTATTTTAACCGAGAAACCACTGCTTCATGTCACAATGCCAGACAAATTGGTCAACCCAAACTCTGTGCAGTGAGCAGATTCAAAGGTCTGGACTCAGGCAACAGACCTGTACCTGCCTGACCTCCTGCCTGATTCACAGACTTCTCACAGACTGTGTTCATTTGAGTCCTCCTTCCTCCTGCTGCTCAAATTCACCCCTGTGATAGATGTGCTTGTGGGGTAATCCAATAAAAATATAAAGTTTGAAAGGTGCCATTCGGGCTCACAGGTACTTTTACTTCGGAGTACATTTATTTAAATTCTTACATACTTTTACATAAGACCTTTAACATAAGTTATGTAACAGACTCCTCTCAAGTATTTAATGTTGTGTTACTGCTCTTACTTAAGCAAAAGATGTGAGTACTTCTTCCACCACTGGATCCATTTTACTGAGAGTGAGCAAAATGTCATGAACACCACCTGACAGCAGATGTTTCAATATCCAAAGGAGTTGTTTTATGTCTTCTTACCTGGAATTCCTTTTTCCTTTTGATCTTAAGGCCTAAAGACAGAATGAGTTAAACTGTCCTTAAACACAATGTATAGGCTCATACAAAAATGATCTCGTCAGTCATGTGACTCACTAGAAGTTTGTGGTGGTGTCTGTATCGGCAGAGACCCTGTCCCCTGCCTGTATTTTCTTTTTTGCCATAGTCTAGGGCTGTGTCCGCATGGTGAACTCCTGCAAGATGTCATCTTCATGTTTCAAGTGATAATTTTTATCCAAACCATGATCTTTTCCTAACCCTAACTAAGTACTGTACACCTTACCAGACCTTTACTAAAACACTGTCAAACTATAAAACAGCGAGACATGAATGTTTTGAAGCAGCTCTCAAGAATTTTGCAAATCTAGGGATACCCTTGACCTTGCTCAAGTGATGTTAGATTCACAGACAACTTGCTCTTTCTGAAGGACTCTTAAATAGAAACATGTTAATTCCATTCACAAAAGGGATAAATCCAAAATCCTGCTTCTGTACTGTGCATGCACAGTCATGCATGAGAGCCAGGTAAACTTCCAATTGCGGCTGTTCCAGACTTTCTTTAAATGTTAACTCTGAATCACACTCTGGCTCATCACGATTCTTCTTCAGACTCTTGTTCAGACTCTCGTATAGACTCTCAGTCAATACAACCCCTGCTCAGACTCTCATTCAGACTCCCGCACAGTGCGACTCTTGTTCAGACTCTCATTCAACGTAGCTCTTGATCATACACTCATTCAGCATGTCTCTCGTTCAGCATTCACTCCCTGAGCCAAAGAGCAGATGTTTATGAGCACACATCCACTGAGCAAAAGAACATGTAAGAGCTGCTGCTCAGCCAACCTCTCGTTCAGTGAGCTAACCCAGTAGTATAAAAACACTCTCACTGAGCTGAGGAAGAACAAGTGAGGCACAGCCGCTGCTCAGCATCACAACGCGCACACCCACTGGGCCAAAGAACAACAGCCAATTTGGACAGAAATCGCAAAAAGTACGGCCATGGTGGCTATTTCACTTGTGTTTGCATGATTGTGGCATGTAACAGAGATGTCTATTTATTAGGCTGAAAAGCGAACAGAGCTTGCTGCTCACACACATCGTAGGTGAACCAAAAGAATCGAAGGAGTCTTTCATTAGTCAGTTTGCAAGTGGCGGGTGAACATCCAGGTTACTCAAAAGAAAAGGTCATCCAAGAGAAGCTTTTGGACCTTGGATAAGGGGAAACAATTCTGCCTTTAAGTGCCTTCTAGCTTTTGCTTAGGTTTGCAAATGTTATAGTTTATGGTTATTACAAATTCAGACATTTGTTGGATAGTTAATTCCTTCATAATCAATTATAAGATTGCAGACAAACACAAAAACATGCACAGAAGGACATGGAAATTTTGTGCACACACAGTATGGATCAATATGGAACTTGTTTGCACGAGACATTAGGTTATTCTTGTGTGCACAAAATGCTGACAAGATAATGATGTGTTCACAAGCTTTAAAAAAATATGCTTTTGGACTGCAGGGCCTCTCCAGAAAATAATAATATTTCTAAATATTTCTTTTACCCAGGTTGCACTGCCTTCTCCCCTTGCATTAGATTATATAATGAAACTGATATAAAAGAAAATATATTCATTTAGTTATCGTCAAAACCACAGATAGAAAAGTGCTTTACAGGGGAAAAAACAAATGCCACATTAAGTAAAGAATAGTAAACTATTAAACTAATAGTAAAAATTTACAGCAGGTCATATGAGAAATAAATTAAACAACTGAAATGTTTAATTACTTTCCAGCAAGATTTAGATTTAAAATTTGCTCTTTTCTTTTAAAGGTCAGTTCGACACATGGGGCTAGAGGCCAAATAGTGACGCTCATTAGAAATGAATCAGTGCTCAATTAAGAGTTACTTGAGACGACTGAAAATGTCAGTAACATCTGCGTGTGGAGACTAGTTACAAGCTGTTATTTTCAAGCACTGACCACACCAGCACTTCAGTACACTTTGCCCCAACTTCTCTGCCAGAGTGCACTTACCGCTGCTGCTGATTGATGGGAGCTGAGATTGATGACAGCTCTCCACTGAGTAGCTGGCTGCCATCTTAAATACTGACTGACCTGCCCACACACACACACACACACACGCACACACACACACACACACACACACACACACACAGTCCATTCAGACGCAAACACCTATAGCTTGTGTCAGGGGCAGTTTAAGTTGCAGTTTCAAAACCGAACCGTTCATTCTTGGGTCGGAGGTCATCATGTTGCTTAGGTGACTAAACACAGCACAAGTACATAGCAGTGTTTTCAAGCACCAAAATCCCTAAATATTCCAGACATGTGGGCACCACCTTAGACTCCCACAGGGCTGCAAAATCATCTTTCCATTCATCTTAATTACTCAAATTACTTTATGTAATTTCACATGAATGTGTTTGTGTTCCTCATGCGCACATGCTCAGTCCATGTGTATGCAAATGAGCATGCATACTTGGGATATACTGGGTATTTGCTTGTCTCCATCTATCTGATCCCTAGAAAGGATCCCGAGTTTCATGTGACAGGACCATCCCTTTGGATAACCGTTACATCCAACCAAAACGTATGCATATCCCCTCCCCTGCACCCCCCCCCGTACCCCCACCTCATTTGGAAGTCAATAAGAGAGACCCTCCAGAGACGCACAGGCACACTCATCACAAGACCTCTCCGTTTGATGCCAACCAGCGCTGTGAGCACCAAAGGAATCATGCCCGTGCCCAAGAAAGCAGGTAAGGAGCCATCATCACCTGAGTCTCTACGGGGACCTGTGACGGACAACACACCATATGCTATTAGAGCGACAGCATCACCTGTTTGTCATTTGTCATTGAAAATTATTATTACAACCAGCATTCGCTACTACACTACAATCCTAAATTGGTATATTCCTTGGCAAATATAACAGATAAAGTTAAAAAAAACTGTAATTTCAAGATTTAATATATAAAATTTGGCAATAAGTGATATTTTCTGCTTTAAATTGCTCAACACCATGTGACCTCTAAACTCACAGCTCACAATTCAGAGCCTTTTCTCCTTCTCCTCTGCACTGAAATGTATTTGCAAATAATAACTCCTCTTCTAGTATAAGTATTCAAGCATTGATGGGTTTTTTTAAAATTCAAAATCATGATTATTTGTTTTGTTCTTTTGTTTTTTCTTTTTGTGCAACGCAATTTGCAAATGTCCAAATTTCAGATCACATCTATAGTCACCATACTCTATTTAAGCCTTTTTATATTTATACAAAGTGTGTCACCACTGGGGCATACAACTCTTATTTATTGCCTGTAACAGTGTTTTATAATTAATTTATCACGTGTTTCATTTGCTGTTTATGATGCGGCTAAGCGCTCATGCTCACCATCCTTTGTACATCAGCACCGCCCGAGACCTCCCTTCTCACCTTGGATTCTGCCAGTTTTGTCATGATCGTAACTCATGTCAGCAAATTGTATGAACGATCCTCTCCCAGGGAGGTTCCTGTTTCTTCTACACATGTGCCATCAATTACTGAATTCCCCTTCATGCCAACACATCATCTGCAATTTCAGAGCTCGCATTTCCATCTGTCTTTCTCGTTCCCTTCCCCGCGCAACATGGCACACCTGTTTCAGCCCTGTTACTACAGGTATATGAACATCAATTGTCCTCGTGCCTCTTCTGGTTATTTCTAATCCATGCTCAGGGTTTCCTATTCCATAATAGCTCACATAACTCAGACATCCTACTACCCCTTCCAACTCCCAGCCCAAATATTTCTAATCCCTCCTCTGGCAGTCACAGTAATGAAGTGTGAAATGCTGCACAGTAATTCAAGTCCTAAAATGTAAAAGCCCTGGCTGTTTGATCCTTCCATTATGTAACACGCGGCACCCCGTCCTCTGCTCTTTGACATATCCTCAAGGAATTTGCATCATCAAAAGTTTACTTTGTCACCATAACTGAAAGATAGTCTCATTAGCTAATGTGATTAGCTAATGTTGGTTGCATCAAATACACCAACTGAAAAATTAATGTGGTTAATCTGTGCAGGAGCCCGCAGGAGGATTCACATTTTATAGATAAGTCCCTTTTGTTTTCATACAAGCCCTTTTTAAAAGGCTTTTCCTCTTGAATTCTTCCTTTTCCCAGAGTCTGTCATCCATCTGTCTCTCCATGTGTTTTATTTCCTTCCCTTTTCCACCTCACATGTGCGCAGGGCTTCCAGCCAGGGAGTCTTGACAGGAACCAGAGGGATGAGCTCGGGCCCACGCCAACTATGCTCATCTCTCTCCCTCCACCTCATCTCACTATCTTCTGATCTTGCTGTCTCAGTGGGATGTTTTGAACCTGATCTGCACAGATAATGTAGCTCTGTCCCACTGCGAGCGGAATCTGGGGCAGGAAAAAAGTCTGAAACGGCCTCCAAAGTAAACAGTTCGCAGAGCCTGCGATGACCTTCGGGCGGAGTCCTGCTGAGCTGTTCACTCCTTTTAACATGTGCTCAGGACAACCACACTCGTGTTTTGTATCTTGTGCCAATCCATACCACAATCCATCTCTTCTCCTCATCCTATTGAAGTTAAACACAAATCCAGCGCAGTCATTTGACAGTTCTTACTCAAATTCCAACAGCTTCATCAAGATATTCTCTGCTTGATTCATGAGGTGTCTTTTTTATGGTCTCTCTGCCCTTAAATATTTCAATGCCTCACACCTCACTCTCACATCACAGTCTGTCTCCTTCATGTCTCTATTGCTGTGATGTCAAGTCATCAATCTTTTTGACTATCTGTTTATCTCTGCGGGGCTTTCCTGTTGATCCTGTTGATCCTGCTGAGCGTGGACAGGCAGCCGCTGGGGTTTAACCTCAACGGAGCAGCCGCAGAGCTGGCATATCTCCAATCGCCCACCTCACTGTCTGCCAGCCTGACATCTCACTCCAAGGTTACCCGAGGTGTTCACCTCATTTCCCCCAGGGAAACATCTTATAGATTCGAAGATGGATACATTATACGTCTGTCTTCTAATCTATCTTGAGTAATTCCTCTTAATGCCTGGATGAACGCAACACTATTCCACAAGGCTTTTCTTTCATCTGTTTCACCTGCTGTGTTCCTTTATCTGTGAGATCAGGAAAGTAGGGGAAGAAAGACGAATGAAGTGATCTGTCACCAGCATCCTTCTGCTCGAAGACGACCTTCACTCTATCCCTCTCTGTCCTGCCAAGTCTGTTCTCTCCTCATGCTTTGTCCATCTGCTTGTCAGACGGACAGTGGTTCAGCAGGCTTGCTGCTAAAGTCTGTAAAGAAAAATGGACAATATCCAAACTCAAATCGGCTCTGTAATTACAACCTAAGCCTCAGTAGGGTCCAATTAATATTCCTGCATGCCCACTCAATTATCAGATTTTCGACATAATGGTCCCCTGTGTAACAGTAATACCGTATATATTTAGATTTTTAATTACGGCACAGTAATTTAGACTTGAAAGGAGGAGCCGTGGATCTCTGCCTTAAAAGCCAACTCTTTTTAAAGTTGGCCCTCTCACACATTACACATTAGCCACGCTTCGAAGAACCGCAGGCCGACACGATTCAGGGAAAGCAATGCCACCCCCTCAATCACATTCGATGACTGCAGATGTTATACCAGACTCCAATTGGTCCTCCAATGGTTGTTATGCTGCTGCTGCTGGCATCCCCAGCTGAGGGTCACGCAGGCTGGAGAGGTTATGTTTCCCCAGGCTCAGACATGTCCCAGGATAAACCATCCCACCTGAAAGAGCTGACTCTCCTCTTCAGGCACATGATCACAAATCAACCATGACGCTTAAAAAAAAAGGCATTCAGTGGGGTTATTCAGTGCATTTACATTCATGCTGATGATCCAGTTACACCACATAAAGGCCACACCTTACACATGTAAACGTCTTAACTTTAAAGATCTTCTTTGTTTGGTTTGGTTCTATTTTGTTATAAAGCAATCTACACATAACACACTTGCCCAAGTTCTCAAAAAACAAATCAAAAGACATAAACTCAATCCAAGGTGGACATGCAGAACCATGACCATAAAACAAATAAAACTACAATAGCAAATAAGACAGTCAAGGTGTCATGCAAAAAGCTGAAGCATGACACAAAATAAAACCACTAAAACTTACATTTACATATTTCCAGTGGTGGAATATAACTCAGTATATCTACTCAGATACTTAAGTACACTGTTGAGGTACTTGTGCTTGGGTAGTTTCATTTTATACTTACTGTTTCTCCTCCACCTCATTTCAGAGGGAAATATTGTAGCACATAGAGTATATTTACCATTTTCATAACAAATTCAGACTTTACTTATGAAACATATGATGATCTTATAAAATATGATGCACTGTTATAGGTTAGTACAATTCAAATCTGCTCCAGAAATCGACCTTGATCAGCCGAAACAGAGAAATGCTACTTTTACATACAAGGGTGTAGATTTTGTTTCGACACAGGAGGACACGTGAAAATTTCCACCAGAAATTTTGAGCTTCAAACACTTAAATCCTGCATTCTGGTGATTTTTTTTTCACTAGTTTATGCCTTTCGCTTCGTCCCCCCCAGAATCTACACCTTTTGTTAGGAAAATGCTTGCTGTAGATGTAGATGTTCAAAGAAAACATATTGGGATGTCAGAGCAGTGCTGCATGTAACTACTTTGATTGGACTATTATCATACAATATTATGGCTTTTCCCAATAATGAAAATGTCATGTAGTGACTGGCTGTGCGGGGTAATCACAGGCCATATCGTTTTTCAAAATCTGATATTTTAAAACAAATTTCTTCTCTTCCTGAGAGGTTGAAAAGCTGTTTTTGATGATATTTTGTCTTGAGATCATCTGCTTCCACTCTGCCCACACTGTTACCAATTCCCTGACAGAGCAAACTATAAGCAACTACAGCTATTGTTGCAAGAACAACCCTAAGCCATGTGGCACTGCTGCATGTCACCAGGTCAAGCAAGATTTAAACCCCACAAATCTTTATATAAATTCCAAAAAATCAAATATGTCCAACTGTAGTAAAAGGAAAAGTATGTAAAAATATTTTTCTCACTTTATTTGATGCATGTTTTTGATGAGAGCAGGAACAAGCTGCTAATATTCTCAAACTAAGAGGGGAAAAGTCTATTTTTCACGTTAAAGGCAACATTCATAAACACTGGTGGTGAAGTAAATGAGTCCTATATTAAGTACAGAAAGCCTGTTCTCAGGCCCACTCATGCATTTACTACACAGCCATGAGCTATATGACAATCACACTTTGAAGCGCCCTTATATGGAATCAGACAAATTGAGGCCGTTCTGTCTAATTTTGGCAATAGCCAAGGACACACAAAAAAGGCTAATGCGGTGATGTAACAGTCTGATAAGTTAGTAAGAACGATGAGGAGTGGTCAGTGTGAAATGTGAGCAACAGTAACCTGAGCGCAGGCGACTAACTTACGCAGTGGGGGGTGGGGAGACAGATGATGACCTGACTGGCCAGTATTGGATCAGTTTTCTCCGAATATCAGAAGACACAGTGACTCAGAAACTGGAGGAGGAACAGACGAACAGAGATTATCCACCATGGCAAACTTGCCCCTCAGTGGTGTGAAGTAACAGCATCACACAGAAATATTCTTAGAATGAGACTCCCTGCTGTCAGAGGCTGTGATGTGTGTCCTCAGATGCATGCGTGCTCCAGCCTCCGGATTCCTTATGTTGAAACCTAAACCTTCATGAATCGGTGCTGAGCCGACATAGCACGCATACTCCTCTGTGTGATCTACTGTATGTTGAGAGTAGCAGGTGATTTACTGTTGATGAATGGCAGCCTGATGAAGGGAGAGGCTATGGGGGGAAAGGACAAGCTTTAAAGGAGCTGGCTGCAGTTTACTTGTCATGCCACCTTGAAGTGTGTTTTTTTTTTGTTAAACATGATAATGTGAGAAGAGTCTGTGAGGAGAGGTCATAAAACACATACTATACATTACTTACAGTGGTGGAAAAAGCACTCTTTTCTTAAAGGGACAGTTCAACCAAAAATCAAAAATACATATTTTTCCTCTTACCTATAGGGCTATTTTTAAATCTAGATTGTTTTGATGTGAGCTGAGTGTTGGAGATATCGACCACAGAAATGTCTGCCCTCTCTCAAATATAATGAAACCAGATGGCACTCGGCTTGTGGCGCTCGGGCGCTTGTGACCCGGTTACTCAGGATAATCAGAAGACGTTGACGTGAGCTGTTTCATTTAAGAACTATTTTCTTTCCACCAAACTACACCCACCAACCGTATCACTGTGCAGAAGGAAGTGTGTATCTATTCATGGATGATAGACTCATGAGGTGTAAGCATTAATGTCGTCCTCTGAGGCTGAGCTATAACATTAGCTTGCTCAGTGGTGCTAGGTGAGCTAGCAGTAGATGCACATTTCTGCGCAGTGATACAGTTGGTGGGTGTAGTTCAGTGAGAAGAAATAGTTCCTACATGAAACTGCTCACAACAAGGTCTGTGGATTATCTTGAGTGACTGGGTCATGATTTCATGAAAGAGACATTGCTGTTGAGTTTTTCAAATGTAATTTTTTAGCACTTTGAGCACCACAGGTCAAATGCCATCTAATTCCATTATATTCAAGAGGAGGCAGACATCTCTACAGCCAATATCTCCAACACTCAACAACCCACACCAAAACAATCTAGACTGATAAGCAGCACTACAAGTAAGAGAAAAAAATGTGTCTTTTGAGTTTTGGGGTGAACTGTCCCTTTAAGTAAGAGTAGAAATTGTCAAAAAAATACTTCATTACAAGTAAATGTCCTGAATTTATAATGTGAATTATCAGCAAAATGTACTTTAAGTATCAAACTAAAATACTGGTTATGCAGAAACACTCCTTTCAGCATGTTATATTATTAATAATACATTATATTTTTGGATACTGTTGCTTAATGTTGTAATTATCAATGTGCAGCCATTTTCAGATACTTAAAACACAGGTGAGTTTATTCGTACGGCCTGCTACTTATATACTCATATGTTCTGTTTGTAAAATCTTAATCTGTAATGTAACTAAAGCTGTAGGCCTTCAACATTTACCTGTGAAATGATGTGAACTGCAAGTGGAAGTACAAATGCCTCAAAATTAAACCTACAGTATGTGCAGTACTTGAGTTAATGTTCTTGGTTACGTTCCACAGCTGTATATGTAGAATCTCTTTCTCTGATACATTAAAAACTGCAGTGAAATAACACACTATATTTCTGTTTTGCAGGAGGAAAAAACAATACTGCAGAAGGTAAAGAGCTGCATGATGCGTTGCTGTATGGAAGTCTTTGTAAATCACCAAAGAATAATCAAAACTATTCGCTACACTAAATAGATGGTGAAGTTCAAGTCGTTCAAGTGCGGTCATCCTGTCATGATGAAGCTGAATGCATTTTCCTTCTGCGTCTCTTGTTGTATGTCCTGTTTGTCACCTCAGTGAAGCCGCCACCATATGAGCCAAACATCCCTGAACCCACCACCAGGGCTGACTTCATGAAACGTAAGGCTTTATGAACCGTTTAGGAGCATTATAAATGTCTGATGTACAGGAAAACAATCCAGCTTTGACACAAATTAATGTCATAAAATATTAATTCAAGCTACTAATGGAAACTACAGTGTTGAGTCTTTAGTGTGTCAAGATAAATATCACAGTCTCATTAAGTCATAATGAAATTCATTTAAACAATTTAAAAAAGTAAATATTTAAATTCAGATTTAAGGCCACAATAAAAAGAATAAGATTAATGAAACAACTGAATACAAATGGGGAAAGCATTACTCACTTTTAGACAGAGTAATTTAATTAAATTTACACATTTAATAAACTTCTTACCAATAACTTGGGTCATTTAAATACGGATTTAATGAGCCCAATTAAATGTCAGTATATATAATGTTCAATATATCTATTCATTAAGCCATTCCATTAACCAGTAAACAAGTCTATGATAATTAGAGGACATACTACAGAAATGTATTTTGGGAAAAACATCTTCCAGGAAATGAATTTTAATTTTAGAATAAACACAACAAGGTGGACTAAAAACAGTAAGAGGATGGGGTCCAGTACAGTGTTTTTTAGACTTCTTTCTGTAATTTTAATTTCACATTTGTAAGTGCAGATATTTGTGTCCACGAATAATAAATTAGACATTCTAATAAGACATTTTAAGTTGAGATTCAGTCTCAATGTCTGACACATCACATCCTGTAACTAAGCAAAAGTCACTAATACCACTAATTTATTCAATCCGTTTGGTCAAATTAAGCTTAAAAACAAAATAATGAAGATAAGTTCAGACTGGCTGATTACCCTGCATCAGTTGGATGTATTCTGACTTAGAGTAAATTGTGAACAGACATCCTCTCTGCATTAAACTCTTCAGATCTGTATCTGCCTCTTGAACCTATTCAGCTGCTTCTTTATCCTGAAGTCTCCTACTCCCTGCTTGTATTTCTTCTCTCAGACTGGCTCCCGCTCTCTCTGGATGATAAAACTGCACAGAAACTGTTGTGGATTTCAGAGGGTGGGTCTAAGGTGGCCCGTACATCAGATGCCGTCTGCCCATATCCCAACAGGCCTGAGAGATATGAACACTCACCACAGGTAGGCAATAGGGAGTAATCACAGTGTTGTTGTGTTTTATTACACATAGAAAAAAAGTTATCTTTATTGCATTTTGTTTATTTTAGGCCACACAAATTAAAATAATACCTTCCTTTAATTTAAATTTAACTTTAGCTGAACACAGTGGACTGCTCTTTTTGCTGTAAACTATACAGAGAATTTTATGGTTTACGTAATATCCAAGCATGAGGAACTGCTGGCCGTTAGATGTTAGAATCAGTCTCCTTTAGTGGTGGAAAAAATGGAAAAAAGTGGCTACCATTAGAATAATGTAAAAATACTCCATTGCAAGTGGTAACTACCTGTTAAACATGTGTTGTACAACATTTCCCCCTGAAACACTGTATTATTGTACTGAGGTAGAAATATTGGAGTAGAAGTATGAAGTAACCTAAAATGGAAATACCCAAGTAAAACATTTCAAACATGTAGGCTACTTAATTACAGTGCTTGGGAGAAAATATTTTATTTTCCATCACTGCTCTTTTTATACATTTTTGGGGGTTCTATTTTATTTTATTTATTCTTTTGTATTATTATTATTATTTGTTTTTTAAATCAGAATAAGTTTTATTGCCAAATGGGTTTTCACATACAGGGAATTTACCTTGTTGTTTGGTGCATACAATACACATATCAAGAGGAAATAAAATTAAATGCAAAATTCAAGAAACATAAAGGATAGAATAGAATATATAAAAAATACTCTAAAATATATACAGCTATTTAAAAATGGGATATTATTTGCAATGTGTAGAGAATAGTCCATTATTCATTGGTGTTGCATTATTAATCGGTCTGTTTACTATATATGACAAGGAAAGGCCACAAACTTTACTTTTTAGAAGACGGAAGAGTCTTTTGTTTTAAAACTTACTGAAACAATGAAACAATAACTGCAGATTCACTTCATATTGATCAAGTGATCATTAAATGAACTAGGAACTCTTCTGTTAAACTTTGGACTGCAGCTCGCCTCATTCCCAGCTGCTGTGTGCCTCCTTCCCTCTGCAGGTGCTGTGTAAGGAGGGTCTGATGGGCTTCAGAGGGTACTGGGAGGTGGACTACGATGGCTGGGTGGTGATCGGGGTGGTCTTGGAGAGCGCACCTCGGAGGGTCCAGGAAGGGCGCGGACCCTGCGGCCTCGGGGAGAACAACGGCTCCTGGGGCGTCGGCTGGTCCGGCTCCTGCTACCAAGTGTGGCACAACAGCGAGAACGTGGACATTGCGCTCCCCGCCTCCACCACCATAGGTGTGTACGTCGACCAGCCCGCAGGCGTCATCAAGTTCCTGACGGTAGAGGGTGAGGGCGAGAAGGAGGTGCGGCTGATCCACAAGTTCAAAGCAGAGCTCCAGGAGAAGATTTTCCCTGGGTTCTGGGTTGGCACAAATTCGTTCTGCCTTCTTCGGAAAAAGGATCAGTGACACAGCGGAGGGCTGAGGATGAAGAGATGGAGGGGGTGATGAAGCAGTGTAAATGTTAGAAGGTGTCAGGGGGAGGTGGTGATGTTTGGGGAACAAGTGTTGGAGTTGTAAAGCAGAACTAAAGCACGTTGTGTTTACTTTCTCTGATTGCATGAAGAAAGCTTATTACATCCAAAGATGGCTGATAACTTTATTTACTATTATTTATCTATTGATGTATTTAATGTAGAATTTTAGGCAAGGTCTTGTCTTAGGTTGTACTTGTATTGTTTTTGTAACACACAGGACTTTGCATGTACTAGAGTGCTTGTTTAATTTAATAGCCTGCATCTTTTTTATGTGCTGAATGTAGCCAATAAATTCAACTATTGAGTCATAATAACGCTGACATTGCAGTATTTGTGTGTGAATGCTTATCAGGTTCACAAATCAGACATTAACTCATTTCAGTCTAGTCTGCAGAGTGCTGAGGCCCTCTAGCGGCCTTTAATAATATTGCATCCTCTCACAAATACACCATGAGTCTTTATTTTCTCTTGGTGTTGCTCCTTTATTTGAAACAAAAGTACTGAACAGAACATTTATTTGTTTTTGAAATGTCAGAGATGGACATTTGTTCCTTGCAAATCATCATCTCTCGCTATCTCTCTCTTTCTCACACGGTCGCTTTCTCATTCATTCGGTCATTTCGATAAGATATCTGGAGCAAAAAAAAACAAAACAAAAAAAAAAACCCTATAACTCAGTACTGATTTACAATCATTCTATCAGTCAGTCATTCATTGGCAAAAAAATAAAAGTACAAATAGGCATGTTATGAGGAGGTGCTGGCATCCTCCGCTCACATTTTGAAAAGCCACAAGCTTCATGTTAAGTCAACCATTTCTATGGTTTCTACCCCTTAAAGGAATAGGTTGGTGTTTTTTGTTTTTTTAGTGGGGGGTGGACAACTTTAACAACTGGCCTGTTGGTCAACTTGGCCTGTAAATAATGGGAGCATAGAGGGAAAACATCCATGTGGTTGTGGGAGATCACCGGCTGTTGTGCTTCATGCTAAACCTTCAGCAGAGCTGACCAATGGAAGGGCCATGAGTAAGAGCTGGGAGATAGTTAGCTTAGCTTAGCATTGGGACTAGATGCAGAGTTGAACAGATAGCCTGGCTCTCTCTGGAGTTCAAATATACACCTACCAGCCCCTTTAAAGCTCACTAACAAGTTATATTTCTTCTGTTTAACCGGCGCACAAATTGAAATGTAAAACTGACCATACAACAAATTCATTTATTTTAACAGAAGCTACACAGCTACGATAGTCAAATTGTGCAAAGTAGGGCTGGGCAATATATCGATATTGCTATATGAGACTAAACATCGTCTGAGATTTTGGATAAAGGCTGCATTTGTTTAAGTGATTTAGTTTTCTGTACTTACCAGACTGTTGCATTAGTTCTATTATTTGCCTTCACCCACTAAGTCATTATATCCACAGTACTGGTAATTATTTCTCAAAATTTTATTGTGTAAATATTCTGTGATAGCACCAATAGTCAACCTAGCAATACCATCGTAATATCGATACCAAGGTATTAGGTCAAAAATATCATATTTGATTTTCTCTGTATCGCCCAGCACTAGCTCCAAGTACATAACTTTTTCAAAAAAGTAGCTAATTTGGGGTATTTTTGGGGCAGTCAATCCAACATCAGAATTACAGTTAGTTTTGTTGGTCTTCCCAGTTTGCTAACATCACTTGAATGCAGCATACAGCCAGAGACGCTGCGTGGATGCATAAACAGTGACAGGAGATAACTCGCTAAAAACACAGTATATAATTTTACCTTCCTGTGCTTGTAATGATTAGACACAAATAATATAACATGCTAATTAGTGAGCTTTAGAGGTGTTCACAGATGTATTTTTGAACATTGGAGAGAGCCATGCTCGCTGTTTCCATCTGCTTCAAGTTTATGCTAAGCTAAGCTAAGCTAACCATCTTCCAGGTCAAGTGTTCCAGTAAAATTAAAGTATCCCTTAAAGCTAATTTTAGGTCATGTTACAGACGACAGACCAAACTTAGCCATACGTCATTTAAGGTAACGTAGCATTTAGCTTTAGCACTACTACACATTATAATAATGCTGATATATCATGCTAAAGCGTTAGCGTGCAGCCCTGGAGCCAATGATCAACCAGGTACAGATGGCTGCTCCCAAAACTCTCCTCACTTCACAGGTAATTTCACCAACGGTCAAACTTCCCAAAACCTTTATCAGCACACAAGGTGCGTAACGATTGACAATTAGCCATTAGACTACTATACACCCTGTTTTAGTGTCCTTGTTGGTCAGTGCAGTGGGGCACTACACGCGTGTCTTGAGGTCCAATCCTAATGTAGTGTCGCAGGATGTGTAGTCGCTGGTATGGTGACACACTTAGTGACCAGGTGGGGGTATAGTGTTGAAAATGTTATTAGTGTTCATAACAACATTTCTTTTTTCCTCGAAGCGTGTGCCGTTAATTTTGGTTAGTGAGAAATAAATGGAGGTACTAGCTTTTACACTGTTTTCACATACTGAATGTCACGTCTGCCAGCAAATCCAGGTCTCCTCACATCATCACAGCCTCACTCTCTTCCTCTATCTCTTTCTCTTTCTCTCCAATTGCCTCACTCTATCTCTCCCTCTCAGTGCTTGAGGGAGAAGTCCCCTGTGTTGAGACGGGGCCGAGGCAGGGCTCCAAACATTTCAGTCCCATCGGTGGCTCCGGGGGCCAGCAGGGCCTTCATGCTGGCAGCAATGTGCTCCAGGTCAGCACAGCCCACCTGAGAGACAAACGCACACAGGGACTGTACGTTAACATGGCACAGGAGGACAAACAGGACACAATCGCTGGCAGGGTTTACATCAAAGCAGCTGTATATAGGAGGTGTTAAAAAGAAACAAGTGGACAGGAAGTGATAAATTTAGTAAAGATATCCTCTGTCTGTTTTCATTCTCTTCGAAAATGCTATTTGTCAAATATTTGCCTTGCACGACCTCGCAGAATTGTCACACACACTTTTACGGTCACATGAACTAATGGAGCCGACGTGGTCATTAGTTGGCAGATCAGAATACTGAGAACTGAATCATTCCTTTGTTTTGGTCTTCAGACAGTGTGAAATATGTCGACTGACAACAAAAAACAAAAGACAACAAGATGCTTGATTACCAAGCCATTCATTATCTCTATTTTTTTCTTTTGATTTTAAATCAGGCTGTTGGAAACTGGTTATACATCATAAATTCCTTCAGTGATCTGACTGGTAACTTCTAAATTTAACCAGCCCTGGAGTAGGTTAGCCACGCAGAATAGGTTCCTATGGTGATCGATCTCAGTTTAAAGTAAGACACATTCATGCTATCTGAAAACTTGAGCTGAAACCTAAGACAGTGGGATAACCAACTTGTCTCCCTTGCTTGCAAACCAGCAGCTCTGCTCTTTTGTACACTGATTTGTGCTCACCCGCTCTCCACTGTTGCTGTCTCCTTGAGCTCTGTTTCCTCTGCAGCCCCACACAGGCACAGTTACAGGCAGCGAGCGGGCCAGAGCCATGGAATGGGCATGACGAGAAGAGTACGCAGCATGACCCATGGCCATGCCACGTGTCGGTGGAGGAGCATCCTCACTCAGAGAGCCTAGAGCAGGTAGAAAATGTATGTGGATGATGCAGTGATGTGGATCTGACACCATATTGGACTACTTTTATTCAGCAAATTAAACTCTTACCATCAGTGCTCTCCTCCTCGCCGTCAGACTCAAAGAATGGCTCGCAGTCCCGAGACAGCGAGTCCTCGTCCATGGAGAAGACACCTGAAGCAAAATGATAAATCCTCAGAATGGGTTCACATCAGAGTATTTAAAAGACACCGATTAACTGCGTCGCTCCTCACCAGCACTTTCATTTCCATAGGGCCTCCTCTCATCCATGTCCTCCTCCTCCTCTTCCTCGTCCTCACACTCCTCTTCCAAGTCCACAATCCCAGATCTCTGTCTCCCCCGTTCGGCCTCTAGAACGCTCTTCTCCAGCTCCCTCTCTCCATTACCATTCTGCCCATTGCCCTGCCCGGTCACAGCTCCTGAGCTGTAGATTGACGGGTAGCTTTGGGAATACAGTCTGCTATTAGGACTGACTCCGCCCATGCCGCCATCTCCTGTAAAGCTCTGCAATAACAACAAAATCCACCATATTATGGATATGAACACTTTGAATGTGTGCAGTACACAGCACAAGCAGGTCACTCACCCCCCTGTGTCCGGGGTCAGAGGTCAGATCAACCACTAGCTTGGTTCCTCCCTCTCCCCCCGCCTGGCGTGTGTGCTTTTGGGTTGTTAGCATGGTCGTGGAGTGCAGCACACCGATGTCGTCCATGTAGCGGCGTGCCGACTCAGCCAGGAACCCCTGACCCCATACATTGTAGGAGAAATCACACTCCTTAGGAAAGGCACTGCTGCTCTCCCGTTTCCTCATCCCATCTCCGCCTCCAGCCGATGTCCGGAACTTCTTGCATGCTGTAATTATAGCCAGGTCGCAGCCAGACTTTTGGCAGTACGTTTCCGCAGCAGAAAGTAGTGCCAGCCAGCTCTCCTTGTGGTTATCTGGGATCTCAGGATCGGATGACTGGGTGATGGAGGCCATTATGGTGCTAAGTGCTGCTTACAGCTTTCTTATGGACTGACTTGATGAGGGAACTGAGAAATGCTGATGAATGACGAAGAGTTTTGAGGTTTAGGCTTGTCAGAAGCCTAAGTTAGGTTGGATTCTAGGGGCACCAAGTATTGACAGGTAACTTTGGTAGCTGCGGTGTATCTGACTGTACTCAAAAATCACTTTACTTGAGTTTCTTACTTTCTTCTGTCCTGCTGGTGTTAGTTTTAGCACTGGTGAAGATGGGGCAATGATGTACTATCAGGTCGAAGAGGCACTGGGTGACTTTAAGATTTGATATGATATGATATATTGTGTGTCCTTACACACTGGAGAGCCAGGGGAGAGAAGAGATGTTGCCAAGTTGCTGGTGATACCTGGAACAAAAACACAAAACAAATCCAAGGTTAGCTGCAACACTTTGAAAATGTCCCTCAATATAAATGGTGCTTCTTCATTCCTCTCTAAAAAGGCTTGTTAGTTTAGAAACATTTGTGCATTTAAATATGAGCAGATGAACATATAACAACAACCTACTTAGACTAATCTGTCCCCAGACTGTCGCAACCCTCTCCACCTCCATGTCTATGCTAATGCTACTGTAGCTACTGTAACGTTAGCTGCTGTCGCTTTGTAATGACCCTGCTCTCTATCGATCCTTCCTGCCATCTTTGCAATCGTGTGCCTCGTTTTTATCTACATGCTATGGACCTTCCCTGCACGGCTGCTGTCGCTGTTGCAGCTGTTGTTGTTGATCTCGTTGTTTATTCAGTGTTGTGTGCAACCTCCTCATGATGGGACCACATTTCACCTCCATTTTTTAGGCTTTAACAGGAGCCGAGACGCGCGAGTATAAATGGCAGAAATGAGACAAGACGTTCACCCACCTGTTCAGTTTCTTTCTTCCACGTTGCCAGATGTTTATCAATCCTTAACTTTATTTCTTTTTTGTCAGACGTATTCTACATTCTCCCACGGTTTCTCTCCCCTAGCTAGGCTCGACACCAGCAGCAAGCTAGCGAGGACTGAGCGGCGTTTCCGATTGGGAATTTCAAAATAAAAGCCCCGTCAGTGAATGCGTTTTATTTAGAAACTGAGTAGTGAGACTTATCCAAATGAGAGGTGTGTGGTAATCGATTATATGTTATATATGACGCGAAATTCATTTAAAAATATGTTCTGCTGTCAACAAGGAGCTATGAAACATAATTTATCTGTAATTTCTGATTCATTCCCAAATAACTTCCAAAATGTTTCCTTGAAATAATTATGTAGCCTAGTTCAGTAATAATTGGCACACAAAAAAAGATACTACTACTACTACTACTACTACTAATAATAGTAGCATAATCTATGGAGTCTATTGGTCACAAAGCACAGTGGTTCAGCTGAACATGAAAATGTGATTTTTTTTTCTACAAGAACAAGCAAACAAATAAAACAAAAAATAATTTTATTTAATTTATTTTTGTTGTTATTTGAAAAAAAAAATTAATAACTTGGAACAATTAAGGAAAAATTTGACCAGTAAAATACAGTGTTAACATTATCATTACTTGTATGCCCTCTATATTTTAGATGATTCACACCGAGCACGAGATGTGTACATCTTTCTTTTTTAGGCACATCAGATTTTAAAAGTTCACCCTTTTTTTCACAATTGTCATACATACAGGAGCACAGATTCTAATGGGTTCAAATGGTTTATTTTGGGTGAAATTTTGAATGAGACATGTAGAATAAAATGATTTTGATAACACGTCCCTATTTTAAACTAGGAGTTGATCAAGTGTCTTGACTGAAGCACTTATCTCACATTCAAGAAGCACTAGAAATTTGAAAATCTGAGGATAATTTGAATTTTATTTATTCATTTTTTATTTTTATTTTTTTACAATTATATGCCTCCCTTATTTTGCACCACCCCTCCCTCACATAAATAAAGAACAGCCCCTTATTAATCAGCAAAATCACTGAATGATGTTGCAAAATTATTTTAATTTGAAGGCCAGTGACGTCTTCTCCCATCCGGTTTTGTTTACATTAGCTCTGGCTAACTTGACCCAACTCTGACGTCACCTGTTTACTGACTACCAAACGAACGCACGTTGTACACGCGACCGCGCACTGTGGGCAGGCTCGTGCTCGCCTTTTCGTGCACGTATACACACCAACACCTACTGCTCCCCACCTTAGAGCTAGAGAGCCCCTTTGCCTCAACACACCTACCAGCTGCTCACAGGTCACATGACAATGGTATTCATGCTTATGTCAGTACTTATGTCAACAGTATCTATATTATGTAACTGTGTGAACCCCTGTAACAACAGTTCAGTCATTCCACCAGCAGAAACCATGGATTACTTGATACATGCCTTTAACCCATGCACTGCAGTCTGCACATTAGGTTTGCAGTCTTGAAACAAAACAGAATTATAGGAGGGAAGTGTGACTACACTTTTAGGAGGGCAACCCCAGAGGCTGGACCCTCTTCAGTTTGACTACTTTCCCAGCCAGTCAACAGAAGATAGCACACATCCTCCTCACCAGCATCTTATCTGGATAACATAGGGAGCTATGCAAGACTGTTGTTCACTGACTACAGTTCAGCATTTAACACCACTGTTTCCTTCAGCACCTCACTGTGCTATGGATCCATGACTTCCTGACAGGCAGACCCCAGGTGATGAGGGTTGGCACACTTATGATTCATGCACCATCATCCAGTTTGCTGATGACATAGCTGTGGCCGGCCTGATCACAGAAAACAATGAAAAGGCCTGCCTGAAGGAAGTGGAGGATCTGACCTGGTGTCAGAGGAGCAACCTGATCTTGAACGTCACCAAACAGATGATCATGGACATTGGGAGGAAGCACCAAAGGAACTATAGACAGCTTCAAGTACCTTGGTGTCCATATGTTAGGGCCTGGACACTGCATACTGACTCAGTGGTGAGAAAGGCCAGGCAGAGACTGTTTCACCTCAGACGCTTGAGGAAATTCCATAGGCACTGCTTTACCCTGCCTTATAGATGCTTACACTTGACACTGTCAGAATAAGGCCAGGAGAATCATTAAGTACCTCAGCCACCTAGATAATCTCTGCTGAGATTGGAAGGAAGGTACCGGACACACCAGGCCAGCACTGAGAGGCTCAGGAAGAACTTCTAGGATCCTAAATTGACTCCTTTTGAATAGAGCTTTTCTCTACATCATGTTGTGTGACTTGCTCAGTATGTAGAAATAAAAACTGTAGTTAAAAAAAAAAAAACAACTATAGAGTTTTTCAATATTTATGTTTTCATCATTATTGTATTCATATTCAGTATTATTGTACTGTGTTATCATATTCTTCAGTCTTCATACTGTGAACCTTGGCACATTCCTTGGTCAATATTTTGCACAATCCTGCACAAAATAGTGCAGTTTTTAGCTTTTAAAACAGTTGAAACTGAGTTTTTCTGTTACTTTTTAAGTGCTGTTTTTCTATTTTATTTTATTTTCTCTCACAAATTTGCCTCAGTCTGTAGCCTACAGCATACAACACCCTCTGTCCTCACACCACCCCACAAACAAGTTAAACAGGGAAAACTGGAGGAAACCTCAGGGGAAGCAACAGAGGAGGGCTCTCTCTCCCGGGACGAACAGACATGCAATGAATGTTGTGTGCACAGAAAAACCAACATATTGAAATTACAGTATGGCCAGTCAGGGTGACAACATTATAGATAGGCTATATTGTAAACATTTAGGCTATATGTTTATTGTTGTGAACCCAAACACCGAGGCAAATTCCTCTCATGTGACTGATAAAAGCTGATTGATTGACTTGTTGATTCTGTGTGCGTGATAGTCTGCTGTCGCCTTATGGCGTCTTTTTATTTAATGGAAAAAGACATAAACACACGCGGTGTATGTTCTAATGCTGTGATTGGCTCGCGCTCCTGCAATCACATCTCTGGGGGGGCGGGACTTTCCGGAAGCAGGAAGTATGACGTAACGTTTATTTTGGAAAAACGAAGTCGGGACAGAGGTGACAGGAAAATGGAGCAAAACGTTGAGGATTACAAGGTATTGCTAAGTTTTATCTAATATTTTACCACCAGTATTTTAAGGTATGAATGTTAACAACTTTTTATCTTCTAGATTGTGACGTTTTTAGTTAAACTCCTCGAGCTCGCGGTCAGTGTTAGCTTATACTTCAAGCTAGCTATCGGTTGTCAATAACGCTGGATAAAACAAAGCAGCACATAGTCAGCCACATGTTGACAGCTGGCTGGATATAAGATGTCGGACTTTGTTATGTAGCTAGCCGACAGCTGAATTCATAAATAGGGAGACATTAAAACTTGTCAGCCGATTTTGGACCATCATAGTAAAGTCTACCGAAGTTTTCCTGTTTGATTGGCTCGTATTCACCGACTGACCTGGCAGACCCGACATCATGTGATGCTTTAGTCATTCACAGGCTCTTTGTAATGTGATTTCACTTACGTGCCACAGTTATTTTATGGGGAACTCCAGGCCAGGCTATTTGACAGTGCACTGAATATATTTGAGTGGTCAAAACAACATGTGAAGACCTCATCTTTGGCTGTGGGGAAAACTTTAATGCGAGAAAGTAATCTTATCATCAGATTAATAGATGACAAAAAATATTATTAGTAATTAGATAATTACCATATACATACCAAACAGGTTCCTATGACCAGAGTCTGACACAACCTAAAAGTGAGCCATGTCTTTATTTCTCTATACGCTGCATAACTGATTTACATTTCTGTTTTCTTTCCCCTCAGTTGATATTTGAGAAGGAGGGAGTGTACCTCCACACAAATGCCAAGAGGAGTAACCAGGACACCACCATCCCAGGGTTCATCCGCATTGTTGAACGAGTAAGCAAATCTCTGTGAGATTTTAAGATATAAAGAGGGAAAACAAAGACACACTGGGATTATTAACCATGCGTTTGTTTAGGCCGGGGTGCCAGCTTTAGAGTGGAGCCCACTGGAGGATGAAGGTCGCAGTGCCCCTGCTGTACTCTACACTAAAAAGGTCAGTAATCATCTGTTTGAATAATTTGAGTATTTTTTGTCTGTCTCAATTATAATCCCAGGGTTCTCATGGTCATGGAAACCAGGACTAGTTAAGGAATTTAACTTTTTTTTTCCAGGCCTGAAACAGTCATGATATTAGTACAAATCCTTGAAGATTTTGAAAAAGTCATGGAATTTTGTTGTTTGCAATGAAATTGTTACAGTAACCTTTAGTGGATAACCTTCCACGTAATGTCACAAAATGGCAAATTTATTATGTAGCTGTTGGCATAAGATAGCTCTAATAAGTTAATGCTTGACGTTCTGTTTCCTTCCATGTATGTTAATTAATTTTCTCCGTACATTCTGTATCTCCCTAACTAGCTGCAATTATATTTGAATAGAGTTTGAATCTGATAGTTTTGGGCAGTCAGTGTCATTCAGATGTAATTTGCAGCGCCAATGCGTACTTAAGTTTCGTGTCCAACGAGACAACCAAACTGTCAGTTAGAACTGACACTGTGGGAGCTGCTATAATAATATACTTAACATTTGGAGTAAAGTCTACTATACAGTTCTGTTCTTATTACATGTTGTGATTGGTCATGGAAATTTTGTTATGGGTCCTTGAGAAGTTATGGAAAAGTTTTGAAATTTTGCACATGATCATGTGTGGGAATCCTGTAATTCTCATCAACCCACTTCTTACTAAATAGGACGGAGAAGGAGGGGAAGAGGATACAAACTTTGACCCTGGGTATGAGCCAGACTGGGCAGTTATCAGCACAGTGAAGAAAGATCGAGAACATGTCCCAGTCAAAGACTCAGGTGCAGTTTACACTTCCATCACTTTTGGCAAACAGTGATGTTAAAAAAAGTTTCATAAAACTAATGTCGCCTATATCCCCTACAGGTCAGTGGTCGTTCTCTCTGCCTCTATCAGAGTTATACTCTCTTCGGAGGGCTCGGTTCTCTTTGGGGCGAAACTTCCTGGTGCTGACGAGTAGAGGGGGCCACCCACTGCCTCCTCTGCACTTCCACAGAGGAGGAACCAGGGAGCTGTTTAGGGCCCTTCAGCGTTACATCATCCTGGACCAGTAAGTATCACCATCCTACTTCTGGCAGCAGTTTCTGTCTTGTTGTTACTTTAAACATGTTAGAATGCATCTCATGACAGCTCTGGGAACAGCTGATGTACACTTTTAGACAGAGCTGTTTACATCTTTGTTGACAAACCTCATGAAGATGAAAAACATCACATGACTTCCGTTGTTATCATCAGATCACCGGTTGATGGGCGGCTCTTCCTCGCCTACCCTCATGACTCAGGCGCTCTCTCTCAGTCCTTTGATAAGCTGCAGCTCCTTGATGACGGAGGCTCAGATCTTGTTTCGGTAATATACTTTTATTTTTGTTTATTATTAGCTATCAATACTGGTGACTCACAGATCAAAGTCCAAAAATCTAGCCCATACTTTGTTTTGGATGAAAAACTTAGAGCGTAGTCACTTAAGTCCCTGCCCCTATCCTCTGCTCACACTCACATCTTTAGCCGCTCATTAATGAAGCATCTGGAGTGTTGCAGCACATGAACCTCTTTCTCTCTTTGTCAACCCAAAAACACAGTGGGAATAGATGAACTTTGTCAAACTTGTTGCAGTTCTCTCTCATAATGTAAAAAAAAACTTCTGTTCTTGTTTGTGATTCTGTTCTCTCCCTGCCTGAACAGAGATTTATCCAGGACCCATATGCCACCACATTTGGTGGATTTTCCAAAGTCACCAATTTCTTTAGGGCGGCACTTCGACCTCCAGGATCCCCCAGCCACTTGCGTACCGCTCAGGATCCTAGTTTGCCCCCCCAGTCTGATGAAGAGCCTGGATTCGAACTCATCACTTGTGTAAGAGAAGGAAACAAAAAGGACAATGTAAAGCACAAAGTCGTGTCTTATGCATGGAGATCGCAGATTGTTGTAATGTTAAAGACACGAGAATAATGTTTGTGTTTGTCTTTCCCTTAAGGGGATAGAGCTTGGCCCCAGACCAGACGTAACCAGGGGACAACCTCTGAACAAATGGGAAGAGTTTCTGGACTCAGAGGGGCGAGTGCAGAACCCAGAGAGGATCAGAGAGCTTGTTTTTAGAGGGGTGAGACAGGAAATACAGTGACAGTATACCTTCTGTGTGAAAGACATACCTTGATTTTTTTTTTTTCCAGCTCTTTATCTACCAGATGTACATGTTTTTAATGCCATTCTTGTTCATTGCAGGGTGTCATACCATCCCTGAGGAAGGAGGTATGGAAGTTCCTTCTGGGCTTTTATCCATGGAACAGCACGTTCAAGGAAAGAGAGGACATTCTGCGGGTCAAAACGTTAGTATTTTTATTACTGCGCACTTCACCAGAACTCTTTTTGATAGTCAAAGGGATAATTTAACATTTTTGGAAATAAAATTAGTTGCTTTCTTGCTGAGAGTTAGACTAGAAGTCAGAATTCATGTTTGTATGGTACATATGAAGCTATTGCCAGCAACGAGTTAGCTTAGCTTCTTTGGTTCTTGTTGTCACCATGAGGTTTCCAGGCAACCAGTGCAGACTCAAGGAAGTGACTACGCCTGGTCAAGAAATACAAACTGCCTATAAAACCCCAATTTGTCTTTTATACACTTAAGATTTTGTATGAATTAAACAAACGAGATATAATGTGTTAACAGGTGAGCTGTGGAGGTGTTGTAAGGTGATTTTTGTTACTTCTGGATAGAGCCAGGCTAGCTTTTTTCCCCATATTTGCAGCCTTTGTGCTAAGCTAAGCTAACCAGCATTAGCTTCATATTTTCCGTACAGATGACAGATCAGTGTCAATCTTCTCACCTAAGTCTTTACAAGAAAGTGAATACATTTATTTCCCAAAATCTCAAACTGTTCATTTGACGTAGCTAGCCACTTTTAATGCCTTCTTTGTGTCTGCAGGGACGAGTACTTCAGGATGAAGGTGCAGTGGAAGTCAGTCAGTGAAGAGCAGGAGATGAGGAACTCGCTCCTCAGAGGATACAGAAGCCTGATAGGTCAGCCCCGCAATCTTTCATAAAACAGAAGATCTGTTCATCGAGCCAGTCAGCTGCTCCGTGAGAGCTGCAGTAGATGTTAAAGTTTGAACTGTCTTTGTTCTCTTGTGACAGAGAGAGATGTCAGCAGGACAGACCGACACAATACATTCTTCTCTGGGAACGACAATCCAGGACTGACTCTGCTGCATGATGTGCTGATGACATACTGCATGTACAACTTTGATCTTGGTATGTATATCTGAACAGTCAGTATCAAGACACATGTAAATGTGTAGTAAAGTAATAAAAGTATTTTTTTATCATGGTAACAGTGTACATCACAATACAGTCATTTTTGGTTGGTTTAAGATAACCAGTCCCTCCAGGATTTTGCGATGTTGTGATTGCAAAAATTAATGCAAATTCAGCCAATCCCCATGAAAAATGGTCAACCTTGCAATTTTCTCCAATCACCACAACTTAACAGCAAATTTGACGATTTAAAAGTCGTAACATCTGATTTCATTGTAGAGCTGCCCCCTCTTTCACTGTTTATCATGAGACTGCTGCTGTGGGACTGGAGCTCTGTGACATGAGTCTCATGGCTAACCGTTAGCATCACAAAGCTAACATTACACAGCAGTTATTTACAGGTTTAATGACAGTTGAGCCGTTTTGGAGTCAATGTGAGATTAACAGCTCAGTGGTCGATGTTTACCATTGCTGCGGGGCTTCTGACCAAGCAGGAGGAGAGCTTCTCACAGGGACAGTCCTTCAGCACTGTGTCAGACTGCAGTAACAGCTGATTGGCAGCCATCAGCTGTTGCTGTCCCCCAGCCCCAAACTCTCACAAATGGATATTAATTCTGTGGGCAACACTGAATGTCCATAGTAATTTGCCCCGACCCGACCAAGTTCTGTCAAAATGGAAGTTTTAAGGTTCCTGAGAACAATAATTCTAAGTGTTTCAGGTTTCTGTGTTTACAGTTTCACTCTCCTCCTCCTTGTCTGCCCAAACTGCGGTTTCTGCAGTAATAGTTATTATTTTTGTTGTTGTTGATTACATTTGACTTTTAGATAATTAAAGGGAAGTTTTAGATTATCTGAATTGCTAATGATCATTTAGGCAAATACACGCATCCATGTCATCCTGACACCTTTGTCTCTATCATTCCAGGCTACGTCCAGGGGATGAGTGATCTCCTTTCTCCTCTCCTGTTCGTCACCCAGAACGAGGTGGAATCCTTCTGGTGTCTGACAGGCTTCATGGAGCTGGTGGTTAGTAGACAGATCTCCCTCTTTCTGTGTCCATTTCAGTTAGAAAAAGGTTTAGTTTTGTTGTTTCATTCATTCAAGCTGTATAGCTGTGTCACAGTGGACAGGAACAGCAGACTACAGCTCAGCAGTGACACAAACAAAAACAGGAAGTTTGACTCAAAGCGTAAATACAAACCTTTGTGTTTCTGTTTTTTGCGGTCAGTTAACTGATTCTTGTGTGGCGACTTAGTGGCTCACCAGCAGCTCTGATTTAAATAAAAACAAAAAGCACACACAGCTAAATTTGCAGAAGTCTTTCTGCGTGATCTTTGTTAAGGTTTCACTCTGAATAGATCATATAAATAGCAGTACTTTGAAAGGTGAAGGCATTCTTATGTGTGCAGTGACTTAACAAGTCTTTCCTTGTTTCCTCTGCAGCACCAGAACTTTGAAGAGTCTCAGGAGGCCATGAAGCAGCAGCTCCTTCAGCTCAGTATCCTGCTGAAGGCTCTGGACCCGGAGCTATGTGACTTCCTGGGTTAGTCAGCTAATACTCGTGTAGTCAGACTACATTAGATTTATATAAAAAAAAAAAAAAGTCCTGAGGCAAAGCTGTTCACATTTTGTTAGGATAATGCAACAAAAAGTAGGGCAGAAACAAGAATAAAGCAAATGAGAGGCTATTATATGTAATGCAACCCTCAAGGATATACATTAGAATCTATTAATTATGTATAAAAGTACACACATTTGCAGCATCTGCAGGATAAGCATAAAAATGTTTTCTAGATGAGAGGAAATTCATGAATTTTCAGGATACACGGTCAAATGTGCTAAAGACGTAACTCTTTATTACTCATTTACAAGGAGCTCATTTTTCTTTTGTGGTGGTCACTAATTGAAAAGTATATACATATTTACTTCATCCGTCAGACTCTCAGGACAGCGGCTCTCTGTGCTTCTGTTTCCGCTGGCTGCTCATCTGGTTCAAGAGAGAGTTTTCCTTCGAGGACATCCTCATCATGTGGGAGGTGAGTGCACCACAGCTGCAGTTACTTACTATATACATGAATATTTTTATAATGCTGAAGCACAGTCAGGCTGGCCTCACTGCTTTAAACCCTGGTGGTGTTAAACGTCATTAGGTTGTTACAATTAACATCACCTTTTGACTTTTATTGAAGTATTTTTTTCATTTAAAAAAAAAGAAGTAAAGGTTTATTGTGAAACTACAAACTTGGCTGTGACATGTTTGAAACATCCCTTTCTTTCCTCAGGTTCTTTGGACTCGTCTGCCATGTGACAACTTCCATCTCCTGATCGCCTGTTCAATCCTGGAGTCTCAGAGAGGAGAGCTGATTGGCTCAGACCACGACTTTAACACTATTCTGAAGGTGTGTGTGTGTGTGTGTGTGTGTGTGTGTGTGTGTGTGTGTATACATTTGTGTATGTGAGACAGGAGTTGAGTTACTTTGTCTATAACTATACACATTTTCATCTGTGACACTCTTCAGCACATCAATGAGCTGACGATGAAGTTGGACTTGCAGAGTATTCTGCGTGGAGCAGAGGCCATCTACCTACAGCTGACTCAGTGCAAGGTAAGAGGTGCCTCATGGATTCAACATGGAATCAAAGGAGTATCTCAGTTTGTGTCCAGATTTGATCTGCAGCGTTAATTGTACAGGCCCTGCGTCTGCTAGGCCAACTAGGACCTTTTTTGTCTGCCCATAAATGTTTTTAATGGCACATATCCATTCTTATGTGTCCCTATGTTCATTCTGCAGCAGTGCACCGCTGTGAGCCCATGCATGAGACAAGTGTCTGTGTTTAGTTCACATGTCCAGACAGTCGAGCGTCTGTTATCTCAACTGCTAAAGACAGTTGAACAGCTGAAGTAAAGATAATGTTGTTGGTAGGCTACTGATTACAAAGCTTGGTAGTGAATGACACGCTAACGTGCTCATGATGAAAACAGATCGGTGATGCTGTTTTGTCCTCATTGTTCTTGATGAAGTTTGTTGAAGTGATGTAATGTAGCCCTGCTGCATTTTATGCGGAGTGAGCACTGCACTATGCTCCATTTAAAAAAAATAGCCTTTTAAATGCTGCATTGCTTGTCAGCAAACGTTCATATGGTAACTTAGGAGGCAGTTTGGTCTTGTGGGCTGTGATTAATTTGACATGCAGCTAACACACCAGTCATATTTTTGTTTTAATGAAAAGTCATGGCTGGCATTTGCTCCTGTTGTTCTTCACCACTGTTTGTGGAAGAAGGAGGAGAACCAGTTTTAAAAGTGATGGTCTTCTTTTTAAATAAGTGCTGTGTGGTGGATCTAATTAATGCCAGTGTAAGGAGTGGTTCAGGTGGATTTGGCAAAGTAACTGCTAGATATTGCGAGCAGATAAATATTGAAAGAAACTTGAAAGTGTTGAATTTGAGGACAGAACTTGATGTGGTGATTGGTGGTGCAGTGGCTGTTTAATTGTGTAAGCAGCCCATCCGCCAAGCCAAAGCAGTGGACCTAAGGGGAAATACTGGATCTTGTAGTTGCTTATACAGAAGAGCAAATATAAAGCACATTCTCAGGAATATACCACTATTTTTCAAGCTAAATCTTAAAAAAAAAAAAACCTATATAGAAGCTGTAAGGTCATTGACACCTGTTCACCAGTGATTCCTGACCTCCTGTCCTCCTCAGGAGCTTCCCCTCAAGGTGCAGCAGGTCCTGGGTCTCTACACTCCCTCCACCTCTGAGGAGGACAGCCCAGACTCCCAGGCCAGCGAGACACAACGCCTCCTCTGCGAGTCCCCTGCAGGAGCTGCCTCATCTGATTCAGCATGCGGTCCCACCTATCCTTAAATCTGCAGGTCAGCTGGTGGACTGAAAAGTATGGACGAACTTTATATAACGAACAAAAAATATATATATCTGTATATGATCTAATGAGAAGGAATGAATACTGTTTGGTGAAGACTGTTGTTACTAGTTGTCAGAGGCAGGGGGCGCTGTGAGATTTTTTTTTTCTTTTAAAGTCCCCATGAATGTTGCAACTGAAGATGTTTGAACACTATAGCCGTACTTGCAGTGCTTTTTTTTCTGTGTGTGTTGTCCTCGTCAATTGTTTACACGTTTTGTGTCTCTGCTGCAGAGTACCGCCCTCCTTTCTACTCTCCATCCTCCTTTTGATGCTGCTCTTTTACCTTTTAATAATCACCTCCGCTTGTCACTTGTGATGCAGTGTACTCTCAGTGCGTTCTGTTAAACGTCCCCTGGCCACTGTTCCTTAAAAGGGAAGAAGATGAAGGATAACCTCACTGGCAGCACCTTGTTAGTACTGTATGATGCCATTCCAGCCCTATGCAAACTTTATTGCATGCCTTATAGTTTTCACATGTGGCGTAGCGTCATTTTAAGCTTTGGAATTATCAACATTATGTCATAACATTTTCATCCGCTGATTATTTCCAAATAAATGGTTGAATCTTAATGAAGCAGAGTTTTTATATGTTTTTCTTTCACTTACTGACTATCAACAGGTCTACTCACAGTCAGATCAAATTTATTTATGTGCAAGTACATAGCACAGAGCAGCGCCACATACCACAGCAATTAAACTCACCAGTGTACCCTCACTGATATAAATTGGGTAAACAAAACATTAGAGAAACCTCTGTGTTTTGACAGCACCACAAACTACATCCTCCAAAATGACCAGAAAGTCGGACCCTTATATAAATATATTAAACTCAGTAACAACCCAAAAGTCAAGACACACGTTCAGAACAGCATAAAACACAAAATCACAAAAAAATCACAGCTACAAAATATCACAAAACTAAACATGGAAATAGATACAAAATAGCTCTAAACGCCAAAATACAAACAAGACAAAATGCATCAAGAAAACATACAACACAGCAAAAATCAACAAGTAAATACAAACAGTGACACAAGTAAATTGTCATAGAACTCAATGAAAAGCACCACAACATTCATTACTGATGTCTCTTAAAAATCAGTTTCACCTTGAGTTCAAAATTATCCCAGTCATGATCCATTTTGAAGTCTGTAGAGGGAGTTAAACGGCCAGTGTTTAAGATTTAGGGGGATATACTGGCAGCGTATAATATAATATGTATGTTTTTTTTAATGTATAATCACCTGAAAATGAGAATAATTGTGTTTTCCTTAACTTAGAATGAGCTGTTTATATCTACATGTACATAGGGAGTGGGTCCTGTTCTGCGTTGATAGCTATGTTGCATCGCCATGTTTCTACAGTAGCCCAGAACGGACAAACCAGATATTGGCTCTACCTGGGGCCTTTTGCTTTTTCACATTAGCCACTGTAGTTAGCAGCCCCTCTGCAATGAGAGTGTCAGAGAAACAGCGATTTCTAATATGAAACCTTTATTAAGCTTTATTCAGTGTTTAGACCAGTTTTAATCACTGGGTGAGATGTTTTGGCTTCACTTTTGGGGAGCTGTCATGTCATCCATCTTTATACAGTCTACCTAAAAATAAGGTGAACACACATGAAGTTTTATGAGAAAATAGGTGAGCACACATTAGTGGGTGCTGAGTATCTACCTGTCTATGACGTGCCTGGCAATGTAGGAGAAACACTAATTTGTAATGTAATGCTGCTTTATTCTGTGTTTTCTCCTGTTGTAATCACCTGGTCTGTTTCTTTTGGAGAGGAAGAGACCTCTGTGGATAATTCAGCTCCTGGTAGAAACCTCCTGAACAATGAACACTACTCACTGCTAGATGCCAGTTAATCCCCCCAGATCCTATGCACTGTTCCTTTAAATTCATGATATCCTCTGAACAGGGAAAGTTGTCTGTTTAAAAGAGATTTTCCGAAAGGGCCTATCCAGAAACCGTGAGAAGTACCACCATGTCACGAGCACTAAAGGAGGAGCCTGGTTACTGATACATTTATATACGGGTTTAATAGAGGCAAATGTATGGAAAGAATCAAAACTTATGTAGGGTAATTTATTGGTCAGGTGTGTATGATTCAGGTGGATATATTTGCAATAATGCTGTAAGCAAACTTACTGTTTGGTTCATAATGTCGTTGTAAGCAGATCTAGGTTTATTTACTTACTTGTTAACTTGTGAAGCTTCTGTAACTGGATTCTGGCATAAGCAGTTAATAAATGACAGTATAACGCAGTTATATTTATATAGAATATGTTTTCACTGTAAAAGTTATAATTGTTGAAAATAATGTACATTGATAAGCACACAAAACGTTCTTATATCTGCTTATAACTACATTATAATAAGTATTGATCATCCAAGCACAACAGTGTACTCTATGTTTATATGTTGCGTAGCTGATAAATACAAAACTGAAACAAAATATGGAATTTAGGAATCAGACTGAGAAGCTGTAATCATCCCAGTGTAACAGTACCAGCTATTTGTTTATGTAGTGTCTTCACTTGTGAACTGGTTAAACTTTGGCCTCTCCCTCTCCTCCCCCACTGGCCAGCAGGTGTCTGTGTGAGGTGAATGGCTGAGGGGAAAATAGGACCTCTGTTCTCCACTGTCCCGGGAAATGAGCTGGAAAATGAGGGGCGGAGGGGACACACCTCCTTCTCAGGACCTCTTTTGGCTCGTCGCTGTCTCTTTCCCACTTCGTCCATGTTGTTTGAATACAGCTGCGATGTATGAATTTAACAGGGTGCTTAAACAAGCCGGCGATCTGTCACCCTTTCTCTCTTGGCCCCATCCTCCCTCCGTCCACCCCAACCTGACCTCACTTGACTGGCAGAGCCAAACTTACTCAGCCCTTCATTCAAACTCAATCTGCTTTCAGCCCCTCTCAAAGCCTGTTTTATAGGCGAAGGCCTTGTCGACAGCTTTAAACCCCATATTCTCTCACTAATGCTACAATCGACTAAGTGTTAGAGGATTAGGGTCTCTTCATGTTGTCATTATGTTGGGTGTCTTAGAAAAGCTGTTATAGATGATGTGGCTGAAGCTCTTCCCTCTGAGTGTGAGATCTGAGCTGCTGCGTGTTTGTTTTTATAAACTACGAGTACGGCACTTGACATTTCTCAAGGTGTGTTTTAATGTGGTGATTTTACAGGTTTCATAGTCAACAATTGTGACCCTTGTTTCACACTGTCTTTTATTTTGCTAAAAAAATGAACTTAAACACTCACAGGAGTATAAATGACATCCTCTTATTCTACATTCTAGAGTTTCGAGTTCATCCACTTTTTGATTTACAAATTTATAAGAGTGTTTAAAAAGAGTGTCATGCTATTAGCCAGTGAGCAGCAGTCCTCACTGTCAGATGATTTTAATAGATGAGTCCAGAAAAAGGTAAATATCACTGCCACTTATACCTGCGACCCAATAAATAACAACACATTCTCACTTTCCACGTCAACATATGACAAGCTGGTTGCATCTGTTGCTGACTTTCTGGGATACCATGTCAACTTCAGCCTGTTACATACATTGTGTCTTTTCAAAATATACTTCAGTTTTCACAGGAAATGGACAGTTTGCATACAGTCTCTTTCAAAATAGATGCACTACATCAGCACAACACCGCAAATTGACATTTTTCCCTTCCACAACAAACGCACATTAGAAAAAACATCAGCTAGGGTGAAAATTTGTGGTTGTTGGACCTGTCCTCCATCCCTCCCACCAACCCTACTCAGACTTCTTCCTTCCTGAACTTAAGTTGTTGTCTAGCCGAGTTTCCCCCGACACGGGTGGGCACCATTACACACTGACTGTGCCCGGCCGCGTATCATGCTGATGTGAAAGGGCGGCTTTTTTCGTCTGTGTCTGACACGGAAGTCACTGCCCAAGCGTCAGTCTTCGATGACTTTGGAATGAGACTGGGCTGCAAATAAAAAGTTTGAGCTGCTTCCCTTGGGGCAAAGGTATACACTGTGCAGGATCAGGTGCAATAAATTTGAACATTAATTTTTACTACGCACAATCAATTCTTTTGATTTGCACTCCAACAACTAAATTGCATTCTTTGTAGTTGCCAAAAGGAGCCTGGCCTTGTCTTATTTTCTTTATTTGTTTGTGTAGTTTTACCTGTTGTATTTTCGGTTTTCAATTGCATTTATTGCTATTGTGTGTCATTCTTTCTGAGTCATATTTCTTTTATAATCTGCATTGTATCTTTTTGTTAATATATATATATATATATATATATATACTGAACCAAAAAGTGTTTTATTTAAAAGCAGGAATTCCAGCTACACATCAGAAAATGTTGTTGTGTATCGGCTGCTGTCGTAGCTGTTCTGTTACTCATGGTTCATTGAGAGACAGGATCAAATTCACAAACTAAAACATTTTATTATTAGTTCTTATGATTAAATCTTTTTCTTTTAAGGTGGTGAAATTAAGTGAAAACATGTCCACTGACAGCACTGTTACTTTGATATGTTCATGGCTGCAGTGGTGGAAAGTAACTAAGTACATTTGCTCAAGTACTGTATTTAAGTACATCTTTTAGGTACTTTACTCAAGTATTTCCATTTTCTGAGGCTTTATACCTCTACTTGACTACACTTCAGAGGGGAATATTGTACTTTTTACTGTGTTTTTATATTTATTTGACAGCTGCAGTTAGTTTACAGATTAAAAATTTGAAATAGGCAGCACAGTGGTGAAGTGGTTAGCATTGTCACCTCACAGCGAGAGGGTTCCTGGTTCGAACTCCAGAGTGAGGGACCCCCTTTGTATGGAGTCTACATGTTCTCCCTGTGTCAGTGTGGGTTTTCTCTGGGTACTCCGGCTTCCTCCCACAATTAGGTTAGGCTAATTGGTGACTCTAAGGTTTGAATGTGAGTGTGAATGGTTGTTTGTTAAATAAAAACTAACTTAATGAAATTCCTGATGATCTTTCTATTAGATATAAGGTAATTTTTAACCAAGTTCTTTTCAAATATCATGTCCAATTAAATGTATTTAATTCTGTCACAAAGACGGTGAAATAACTTTTCACTCTCCCTACATGAACCTGAGTTTACTTTGAGTCACACTTTGCCACCAGCTCTACTCTGAATAGAATGAATTATTGATGCTCAGCTGAAATCAAGTCGTGGTGTCACTGTGGCCGTCCATTTAACTCCTATTTGAAACATGAGCTGCCATTGAAAGCTTAATGTGTGAAGAGCCACCTGTAATGACTGTCAAATACAATCTGTATTCTCCACTGGTGAGTGCGACCCCATTGTGACCATCAGAGGAGTCCCCAGAGAGTGTGTGAAAAGTGTGTCTACCCAATGAATGTGTGAAGTGTGTGTGTGAGAGGGGAGCCAGCAGCAGGCAGAAGGCCAGGGGCTGTTGTCTGACACTGATTTGTAAAGGGAGACAATACGGCTCATTGACCTGCCCGGCTCCACTGTCTGTTGCACATACCTCGCCCGGCCCTCCCCAGTGGCTTCGCTGCTCTTTAAACACGAGCAGCAGATTGCCACAGGCACAGGGAGAGAGAAGGGGGGGGGGGGGGGCAGCGGGCCACAGGTTGCTTTGACAATGAGGAACCTCAGAGCAGAGCCAACACTCTGATGAACACATTTATATTTTTAAAACCTTACTTTTACTTGGCCTGGTAGAGTCTGTGACATATTCTATAAAGTTATCTTTTAGATATGTTTTTTTATTTATTAATTTTATTACTAACATGTCTTTTATGTTTTATTTGTGTTGTACAAAGAAAGTTTATTATTATTACTATCTCTCCTTTCTGTATTCTAATTTGCAGTAACATCTACTATAAATACAATATTAGAGGTCCGATGTGGTTCCCACATTTTCAGACTTGTGATTCCTCGCAACACATTTTAAAACCGTTTATCACAAGTTTGCAAAATATAGAGAAAGACTCCAACTAATAATTATTTTCATTATCAGTTAACCTCCTGATTATGTTCTTGATTAGTTGATTCCATGTTTGGTTTATATTATGTTTTTTGCATCCAGCACTTTCATGTTTTGAGATTGTGTGTGGTCTAAAAAGTTTTGCTATTATTTGGTTTATGAAAAGTCTGATAATGGTGAAAAAATGTAACATAATTGCCCAGAGCTCAACATGATGTCTTCAAAGTTTTTGTTTTGTCCAAAAAAAAAAAAAAAAAACTGTCCAAAACCCAAATATGGTCTATTTACTGTCACATAGGACAAAGAAAAACTCAAAGAAAAAGTCTCCTTTTCAAAGTTGAAACCAGCAAAACTGTGGCATTTCTTTGGACAGTCAATCAATTATCTGAATTGTTGCTGATTAATTTATATTAATTGATTAAACCTTTGAACCCTGAGCAAATTGGTACAATTTCTTTCAAAAACATGGGAAAAAATTAGCTACTTGTTAAGAAATGTCCCATAGATTGCAAAAAATGAATAGATTCAAAAAATTATTTTAAAACACAAGGTAAAAAAGAACTATAAAAACTATATTTATGAATATTATTATATTTCAAATTTATGTTACAGAGCAGAGCACTTTTAATTTCCTTGTTTGTTTTTTTACTTAATTTTTTTTTGTTTTGTTTAACTCATTTTCTTGTTTTTAATTTTCTCCTTTTATGAATTTCTTGAAAATTTTTGGGCCTTCTTCAAATGTTTTTGAAAGAAATCAAGTTGGTTTGCTTAGGTTTCAGGTTTCAAAGGGTTAACTGAGTAAATTAATAATTATTTCAGGCATATCTACCTGAACATATTGCTGTTTTTTTTTAAAATAATTTGGCCTGAGGATTCAGTATTTTACTAGAAAAAAAGTAAAGATTGGGGAAATGTCAACAAGATGCGTATTTTAGGTAATTTTTGTAGAAATATGTATATGCTTTCTCTGTCATATTTACCTTGTGACAGTTTGAAAACCAGAACATTATTGGACACAAAAAAATCCCTTCTGAGATTGTACTAATTATGTAAGTATTGTCATTTTAATTATCAAAATATTGAGTATAACAATAAGTATTTCAGAGTGGGTAGCTCTTTTAGACAAAATATTAAGCTGAGTTACTATATATATGGTAAATGTTATCAGTACTTGAGGATCTTTATTTAACAGCAGCAGGATTTAACATCCATCCAGACTCTGACACATTTCCTCTGGTGCTCACGTTGTAAACAAACACCCTCCTCCTTTTGTCATCCATTCCCATTGTCAGAGTGTGGAGATGACCTTTTCTCTCCCCTCTCTGCCTATCACCCCTCGCAGCCTTTTCTTTTCCTCCCTTCTCTCTTTCACTGTCGAAGACAAGCTGTTGCTCTGTCCCTGCGGGCCACTCCCTCACTTGTCTGCTCCTCTTTCCTCCCCTCCGCCTCTCCCCTCTCTCCCTTGCTCTCCTCCATTCTCCCTCTCCCCACCTGTTGAAGCAATTGTTGCACAGACCATATTGTTGTCTTCTTATTATTTTATGTCACTCACGAGGGTGCACGCCCCTTTCTACGGCCTTTTTCCTCCCCTCTGTGCCACTCCCTCTCTCCCTCTCTGTCCCTGCTGGGTATAAAAGTCAGAGAGGATAGTTGAGGAGTGATTCTCAACAGAGCACCACAGGAAACCAAAACTACTTCAACAAGGATTTTGTAGCTTCTGTTTGCATGCACAACACCCAGCATCCTCAGGTGACAGAGGGACACTAGCTGCTACCTTTCTTTACCATTTGGACAAGTTCATATTTTACCCAGCAGGCTGTGCAGATGGACAGAGACATGTCTGTGTCTCTGTGGTGTGAGGAGGTGGAGGACGAACAGAGTCAGGTCCAGAGCCAGACTGAGGCACCAGCCCAGGGCCGCACGATGGGCTCGTCTCAGCTGCGGGCCGCCTGGGACCCCACTGTGTCTGGACATCGTGTGATCCAGAGGCTGCTTCATGTGGAGGAGAGATACATGCCCTCCATGCTCTACATCACCCTCATCCAGCGGGATCCAGAGCGCAGGGAGGAGCTCGCCAAATGGGCCCTGGAGGTACAAAACTCTCATGCTCCAGTTTCTCCTCATGGTGATGGATGTCATCATGACAGCTGTAATGATGCCTCTCTTCTTTTTCTTCTCTCCAGGTGTGCTGTGAGTGTGGCTGTGATGAGGCAGTGTTCCCCCTGTCTGTCTCTCTGATGGACAGGTTCCTGTCTGCCTCTTTGTCTGTGCCTGTCTCACCATACTGCCTGGCTGCCAGCTGCATCCTCATCGCCTCCAAACTCACAGAGTGCGACAACATCACCGCTGATACTCTGTGTGCTGCGGCTGAATACAGCTTCCAGCCTTCGAACCTGCGGGTGAGTCAGTCACACAGCAGCCACACATGTGGGCAGAAACATGGTGGTTTAAGACCTTACAGTCAGGGCTGTGATGGAGCCTGAGCAGAGTTTAGGGGGGTCCTCTCCAGCTGTGGGTCCCTGATATCATCACAACATTTCATCCCATTTACAGTGGCATTCAGTGTAAGCTCTCACTCAGTTACTCCCTGATTTTAAATGCATACGAAACATAGTTTACCACCTCTTTATTGTGTTATCATTCCAAAGAGGTGTAGCAGCCATACTGTATCAAACTACTGTAAAGATAGAAGAAAACAAACTTTTTTGAAATCATTACTCTCGTAATGTCTCTCTTTATGATTGTGATGCTGTAGCATGTCCATCAACTGGATGACAACCCGCCTAAAGCTTTAGTTTACAATGCAGGTTTTTCTACCACTGACTGATCAATCAAATACATTATATTGTAAATTATATCTTATAAAGTGATGACAGATGTCACCACAGTCTAAAAGGATGCATTGGACACTGACGAAACAGTTATGGCTGTAACCAATGACTCTTTTCATTATAAATTAATCTGACAATTGTTTTTTTTTTTCAATTAATTGATCATTCCTTTGTACTATTAAAAAGGAAGAAAGAAGTATAAACATTCCAATTACAGCTTCCCAGAGCCCAAGGTGACGTCTTCAGATGTCTCGTATTGTCTGACAAAAAGTTCAAAACCCAAAGTTACTCAGTTTACTGTGATATGAAGAGAAGCTGGAACCTGAGAAACTGTAATTCTTCCTAATTTTCAGTGTTAAGAAGGTTACTTTTCTAATTTAATAGGTTACAGATTACAATTTACCCTGTTAAAATATAACAAGATGTTACTATTTTAATGTAACTTATTACATTTGATGACTTTTTAAAATTACATTTCTACAAATCTTTTAAACTTGGCAATAAAGCTGAAAAATGTTTGGAAAAGGCCTATACCAAAAATAAAGAATAAAGAAACAAATAAATAAAAGACATCTCTGCACTCATTTTGATTAATAACTGTAATTTAATCACTTTTTTTTCTCAGTAACTGTAACTGATTACAACTGTAATTTAATTACATGCAACTGGTTATATTACTTAATAAATACTGAAAAGATAAATAATTTAGCCCATCAAATTGCTGTCAATCGTCTAATTAATTATTCAACTCATCTCTCAGCTCTAAAAATAGTATAAAAAACATTTTTGATCAACACTTGATTTTAGAATTCGGGTAAATGAGTCATTTCTAATGTAGATATGATGCTTTGTTTCAGTCTATAAAATGAGCTCAGAGAAGGCAGCCCATGTTTAAGATCAATTGCAGTATAACCAAATGATAATAAATCCTCTATGGTGTCAATTCTCATATCACAATGTCTGTTTTCGTCCTACAACAATCTTTTCTGACTCCTACATGCACCTGTCTTCCCTCCAATAGGAGATGGAGCGTGTCATCCTCGCTACCCTCCGGTGGGACACAGCAGCAGTGACTCCGCAGGACTTCCTCCCACATTTTCTTGCTTCCATGGAGGAGAGAGGAGACGGAGACAGGGGTGACTCTGAGGAGGGGCTGCTCCCCACCCTCAGGCGGCACAGCGACACGCTGGCCGCCATGTGTGCGTGTGACTCCCGCTTCCTGGGTGCACCTCCGTCACTTGTTGCTGCGGCATCACTGAACTGTGCTCTGCGGGGCCTGAGCAACAAGGGCCCCGCTCAGCTGGCTGTGATGAGTGAGGCACTGGCGGAGCTCTGCCAGGCTGACACGGTGAGCACATGGGCCTGATTATCTGATTTAATTGTTGGGCAAGGTCATGCAGAATACAGAGAGATTCTTGCATCTGTCACAACTCACATTCATTCACTCTTTGTCTTGCATCCCAGGTTGTGCTGCAGTGCTACAGTGACATGATCGAATACGCCCTCAGACAGCGGCTCAGGAGCGGGCTGCAGCAGGGCCCCACGGAGAAGGATGAAGAGGTGGAGCATGAAAGACCCGGGACACCTACTGACATGAGAGAGATTGATTTCTGAACACTGAATCAACTGTTGCATTGAAAGTGTGAATCAATCAAACCCTTTCATCAAAGTTCATCAGTCAAACTGATATAAATTGATTCTTGACCTCAAAATGCTCTGACATGTTTTTATATTTTGAAATTACTTTATTGAGTGACTGTTAATTTATTTTTTAACTTTATTTATTCGTGAAGAATTGTGCAAATATATGTTTTGCATGTGCCATATTTTAATATCTATTGTTGTTATTTTTATTGCAGGTCTAGATGTATTTTTTTATGCTTAATATTTATACTTTTTTATTTATTATCGCGTGCAATTGTTGGCTCTTATGATGTTAATTTATTTCAACTTGCCATGACTTTGTGTTTGTGTACTGAAATAAATATACAACAGATATATTTTTCAATGCAATTAAACGTTTAAAACGTTTGTACAAACTTTGCGTCCGTGTTTTCCGACTTTTTCTGAGCTTGTGTTACAATGCATTCATAAATACACCCTCAAATGACAGTGACAAGACCTAATGTGTTGGTGGCTGATTTCTCTTTTTAAATAGAGGGCTTTTGGAATATATTGGGCTGAAGTAAGAAGAAAAGAAGAAATATATCTTTGGTGTAAATGCGTATGTCCGACAGTACCTGAAGGCAGCATCTTGGACCAGCGCTGCATTCTCATGACGTCAATTTTATCCGACGCGAATACAGATCGTGCTCAGAGCATCGGATCACATATCAAACACATACCTGCGGTAAGAGACGAGCTATTTAAAGATATTACGTGTAATAACATATTTTAATTGTGTTTTTAATATCGGCGGTTTAACTGAAGAATTCTTAGAAAATCGTGACATATAAATAGGACAACGTAGGTAGACGACGTATCTAGAGCCAACGGCTAACTGTTAAGGTAACGTTAGCGGTGAATGGATAACCCGAACCTGTTAATATAAACCATGTCACCTGTAAAATTACATTTTTAAAAACGAATGATTTTTAAAATGATGTAAACCCCCAGGCATTAGTTTACTCATGCCTTAAATCTTATCTCACGGCTGAATACGCCTGTAGAAAGATACGTTTATGTTGTAAGACCTCCCCTCATCCGCATCCTTGTTTCAAGCTAGTTAATGGAAGCTAACAAGCTACACTACACACACCAGCTATGATATACACTATTAATATCCTATTGCAAATGTGTTTTTTATCGCACCCCTGGTGTTTTAAACTACATGGTTGCTGTTAATTCTGATCGCAAAAGATGTTTTCCAGCTCAAAATTGACCGTCACGCCAAACTCCATCAAATAAATCCGATATTTTTGTTTCCTCTTGTAGGTAAAGACACACACGTCTCTAAAAATAAAAGCTTTTGTCGTTTTCTAAGTCTCTAAAGTCTCCTGGTAAATTCGGCATATGATAATCACATATCCGTCATACATACATACACGAACAGAATGATCCAGGATCAGGGTTACTACCTGCCCAGGTGTACATTAGACATGAGTCATGTAGTAGCTCGTGACAACTGGAAACACTGACACACCTGTGCAAACAGCAGGCAATGGCAAGAAACCTTATCAGTGTTATAATAATAAATACTGGATATAAACAGCAAGATTATTCTTAAGCTTTTTATAAGTAAATATCATTTCTTAAGTATGATTACAAAGCAGAATTGGTCACATTCTTCACATGCAAACGTGTAGTCTGTGTAGTCTTTAGATTTTAATAAAAAAGAAATGATCATGTTGAATTTATCAACTTTTAAAGGTCGTCTAAATTTACAGGATTCTGGCAAGTAAAAGATGAATCCAGATACTTTTTGAAAGAAGTTTGGTTTACCTGGCATACAACACATTGCACCAAACACCTATGTCAGCTAATATGAAGGAGAATTGACACTCTACAAGACATTTATCCAGACTTAATGTAATTTCTGACACACCTCTGCCTCTTATTCTTCTCTGTGCTTGCAGAAAAGAAGTTTGAACATATTCTTTTAACAGTCATTATTGTTTATTTTGAAGGAGGATGAACTTAAAACCTGAATGGCTGCTGCTTTTGTCCATCTCTGCTGGCGTCTGGTCAGTGCCTATTGATCGCAATGGAGACAACCAGGAACCTAAAGAGGAAGTGCCAGAGGAAAACGGGGTAATGGCCTCAGTAGTCTCAGTCGTACACATTAGTTTGGATTCAGTTTGTTGTGAATAACCTGTCCTTTCTTGCAGGACACTGGCCTTTACTACGACAGGTATCTCAGAGAGGTGATTGAGGTTTTGGAGACAGACCCTCACTTTAGAGAAAAACTGCAAACAGCCAACACAGAGGACATCAAGGTCAGTGCCTATTTTTTCTTGATTCTCGCCCACAAAGCTTCCTCGTTTACCTTTTTTTACAGCAGGTAACAAGAGAATCTGCCATTTGATTCTTTTCACCTGGATATCTTGTGTTCTTCATCAGAATGGTCGTCTCAGTAAAGAGCTGGACCTGGTCAGTCACCATGTGAGGACTCGCCTGGATGAGCTGAAGCGTCAGGAGGTTTCTCGCCTCAGGATGCTGCTCAAGGCTAAACTGGACAGCACCAACACACAGAGTGAGTGGACCCCTTTTCTGTAGACTACTGAGACAGACAGACAGAGAGAGTGTATGTACTGTACTTGTACTTACATACTGTAGATAGATTGTATTAGATTTAATTAAAGATCCCTGGTGGAGATTTAGATGGTTGCTGTAGCAGAGAGAGCAGTTTGTGTACTGTCCACTGCTATACATGTAGTAAGGTGTAATATAAAACGTTAAAAATGCCCAGAAACACAAGTGCCTTTAAGTCTTAATAACAGATAATAAAGAGTCAATGTGACCTTAATTAAATGCTCAAATTATATTACATGAAATGGAGTAAAGCAATAATTTTGCAATTATAAAAACTTTAACCAGCAAATATCTGTATTTTTATTTAAAAGAATATTAATTTGAAAGATTGAGTCGGTCAATTTTATGTTTCATCAACTAATCAACACTTATATTACTTATGAATTGCCAATAACTGATGATTTCATCAATGTAAGCATAGATAGATAATCAGAATCTTAATGGACAGTTTGAAATGAAGACACCCGTACAGGTGAAAAAAAACAACAAAAAAACATTCAAGCATGCAAATATGAAAATAGTGGATGTAGCCAGCATGACGTCACCAATTGGTTTGTTGATTCCAGTTTTGAAGTATCGTTTTGGCATTTTGCCCATTGCCGTCTTGTATTTTTGGAGCCAGAAGTGATCATATTTGGATAAGATGGTGGAGCAATGGGGGAGTGAGGAATGGATCTGACTCATGAGCCCTTTTTACGCAGAGATCTGGCAATACTGCCGCAGTGAAGCCCCTTCGTCGTTATGCCGCCTTTGTTTTTTTACACAGAACCAAACAACAAGCATCGTAATGCCACCCCAGAATGTGTTTGTAGACAGCATGCTGCCATTCAGGAAGCAAAAGAGGTCTGATGGGCATGACATGTACCACAACAGCATCAGCCTCTAGAGTGACACACAACATGTGTCGGGTAGCTCTTTCTAAACAATGACAATGGCATAACATTGCTTTATAAATCTCCCGGTGATGGGTCGCATGCATAACATGTCATCAAAACATCACACCTGTCCTGTCCTGTCCTGTCCTGCTGGCTCAACTCTCTTTACACAGACATCGATTCGGCTCTTTAAGCCATCCCTACGTCCTTGTCATGAGAGATGGAAACGGATAAAGCTGACCAGCAGGGCTCTGGTGAAACTCATAGGCCAGTCAAATATGAAGTGGATAAAAACAATTATAGAAACACTGATGAAAAGAAAGAAACCCAATAACTTAGGAGATGAAGACTCTTCAAGCATACATGCAAAAGGGACAATATAGACACATACTGAAAACCACATGGAGAGGGTGCATCAGAATCTTCTGTCTCCTATGCAGCCTACCACATCAGGACCATGTACATAGAAGGAAAGACGACAATCATCTTAGTTGAGGTAATTCAAGATCTCTGTCCTCGGCTTGTGTGAAACTAGATGGCTCCAGATGGGGAGAGAAGTTAGAAGGTGGTTGATCTCATCTCCTGCTTGGAGGGTTTGGAGCTCCCGGTCCTCATAGTCTCCCCACTTTGCAGACATTTTTGGTTGCTGTGCTTTTTCTTTGAGTTAGCTGCTAACTGCTAGTAGCTGCTTTTTAAATCTCGCGGTGGTGGGTCACACGCATAACATGTCATCAAAACATCACACCCATCCCATCCTGCTGACTCACGCACTTTACACAGATGTTGATTTGGCTCTGTTACTACCTCCGCTGCCAGCTTAAAGGTGGAACAACTTTGCCCCCCCATTTCGTGTGCATTTTATACAGAACAGTGAGGCGGATTAATGGTGCAACATTCCCGCCCTGGAAAGGTTGTGTAAAGCCTGTGACTTAAAGTGGCCATGCCCTTAATTTTGCAGAACTATAAGCTTTAATAAAATGTAATTGGTTGAGTTGTGTAAAAGTTGACCCTTAGTTGTCATGAATGATGAAATTAGCCACAGAGACCAAACTGTTTTTTGCACCAGGCTGTAGACATGTTTATTTTTGCTGTAAAGTTGGGCATTTTAACATTAGAGTCTATGGGGACTGACTTGTCATTACTTGTTAGATATACAGGTTAGAACTTGGAGGAATGTAGCCTCCATACAGAGATGCGTTCAACGTATAAAGGACATAAGGGGAGTCACGTGTCAAAAGTCCAGCGTCTGTTTGGTAATTAATGTGTCTGTCGTACAGGCCTGCAGATGGACCACGCCTCCCTGCTGAAGCAGTTTGAACATCTGGATCCCCACAATCAAAACACCTTTGAGGCCAAAGACCTCGAGCTGCTAATCTCCACGGTAAGATCCTCCAGAGATAATAAAAACTGGATTGTTTTTGACCCCAGAGACTGAAAAATCAGTCAGGGGTTTATATGTTTTGACAAAAGTTTTGATGGAATGTGGGAATGTGATGAATCCCCTCGCAGTCCAGCAGAATCAAAGTGACACTGATAAGACTCGAGGGTGCTTCAATTACAGGTCAAAACAAGATGGCAGATCTGTCACTGATTGTTCCAGACACCTAAAATGTTTGCTTTGTATTAGATATGACCCCACTTTTTGATCTCACTACGACGGCCTCTGTCTGGCTCTTTGTCTCCAGGCCACCAAGGACTTAGAGAACTACGACGCTGAGAGACATGAGGAGTTCAAACGCTACGAGATGCTGAAGGAGCACGAGAGACGGGAGTACCTGAAGGGCCTGGACCAGGAGAAGAGGGAGAAAGAGGAGAAGAGAATGCAGGAGCTTAAGGAGAAACACCGCCAGCACCCCAAAGTCAACGCTCCAGTACGCACAAATGCACCCATGTTGTGTTTTGGTGGAAACAAGTGGAAGTGAAGCTTTCTTACATGTTTTATCTCTTTCTGCTGCACACACAGGGTAGTGTTGCTCAGCTACGGGAAGTTTGGGAGGAGACAGACGGACTGGATCCTCAGGAGTTCAACCCCAAAACATTTTTTAAACTACATGGTGAGTGACAGCTCCTCTTTTAACCCCTGTCCTTTATAATGATATGAATGAATATGAATAAAGGTCTTCTCTGCCCTGTTTAGATACAAATGAAGATGGTGTTTTAGATGAGCAGGAATTGGAGGCTCTCTTCACTAAAGAGGTAAGGAAGCTATAATGCATCATGGCTTTATGATAAAGGTTTGGTTTTACTATGAAACCCCCTAAAATCCCATGACAGAAAATCAAAAATGGATGATCATCTATTTGAAAATACAGCTGTTTCATCTGCGCCCCTGCAGACTTTCTAAAAGTAAAAGTTTTGAACCTGACAGCAGTGATACGCACAGCAGCACGGTAACATCTGTTCACTTCCCTCCTCCAGCTGGAGAAGGTCTACGACCCGAAGAACGAGGAAGACGATATGATGGAGATGGAGGAAGAAAGGCTGAGGATGAGGGAGCATGTCATGAAGAATGTGAGTCTTAAGTATTCACTTTGATCTCTCTTTGCTCTTGTTTTCATCACATGCCATGAGTCACTCTCCACTGTTTTTCTCCCCTCCGCTTTGCTTTGACTGTTAATGTTTCTGTGTTAAAAGGTGGACACAAATAAAGATCGTCTCGTCAGCCTGGAGGAGTTCCTGAAATCCACAGAGAAGAAGGAGTTCAGTAATCCCAAAGAGTGGGAGGTAAAGAGCCCAGAGGTGGCCTGAAGGTCGGGGAAGTGGGCGGGCGATTGGAGGGTCTGTGGTTCAAATCCCAGGACAGGCTGGGGAAATGTGGGCGGTGAAGTTAAATGGTACTATATTCTTTCCCTCATCAACTCGCACACTTGGAGCTGCTTCTACAAGTGGCTGCTGGGAATAGAAAAAATGAAGTGTAACGTTGCATTTACTTGCACCGCACCGCTATAACGCTGTTGGGTTGGAGGGACGGTTTCAGTCCAGCAGAACCAGAGATATCGTCTTTGTTTTTCACACATTCTTCTTCCTCTTCAAAACATGTTGCCTAAACTACCTACAATGCAAGTTGTCTGTTGAGTCAGAGATTCTCGTGTTATGCTAGTAGCGTCTGATGCAGCCTTGAGCTTCCAGCCTGCAGCAGAGATGAGTAGCAGGCTAACTCAGCACAAAAAGATTTTTAAAAAATTCAAACTTGTAGTTTCCTCTGGATCCACATATGCAGTAATACACACTGAGACCTGTGTATAGGTGTTTCAAATAAGGTGAGGTAAAGTTAAACTTGTGCTTGGTTAAATAAGGGTGTGTTTGCACATCAGAACTAGATTCTCAGCAGGTTTCTGTAAATATATCATTGTCAAAGCTATCCTCAGCTTCAGTGAAGAGTTTTAATGTAATGAAAATATCACAGGAGGGACAACCTGTTCTCATTTCCAGGGCATCAAATACAGATGCTTTGTCACGCCCCTCGGCGTCTCATAGCAACGAAAAATGTCATGTTTTGGGTCAAAATAAGTACAAATGTAACGTAATATAATGTGACGTAAACGTGTCAAATGACTGAGGTCAGTGTACGACAGCTATATGTCAATTGTATTTTGTTACACTACATTGTTACAACATTGAGTTCAGGTTTCAGCCTGAACACAAAGTATTGTCCCCTGGATGGAAGTTAGGTTGTGTTTGACCCATACACCTCTTTTCCCTCCCGCCTACGTGGACTTTCTCGCTCTTTCTACTGTGTCAGTTGCTCTCAGAATCAGGTATTGCCGCAAATGGGTTTACACCGTAGTTATATGAAAGCCAGTGTGTCACATTAAGATGCAAAAGGGTGCCTTTGGCGTCGATATCACGTGCTGAGGGGCGTGACAAAGCGGCAGTATTTGATGCCCTGGGAAAGAAATGAGAGAAAAAAAAATCTGGAATGAACGCCGTAATACAGATTTCTCTTCTAGTAAAGGAGGGGTTATAATTACCTTGTCACATAAAGAGCATCCCAAGCATCAGCAAAATTCATTTGAATACTAAGTAAAGTAGGTGAATGGAGACAATAGAAGCAGGACCAACTGATGAGGTTACAGTCATGAGTCTGAAGACGGCTTAGCCTTTACAAACCAGTAACATTTTCATAGTAGAGTGAATTCTTTGTGTTACATCCGTTTCCTCTGCTGCAGACTCTGGAGGCCAAACCGGTGTACACAGAGGAAGAGCTGCAGCGATTTGAGGTTGAACTCCGAGACAAAGAGGAGGAGCTGAAGAGGAAGGCAGAGAATCTGCGTCAGCAGCAGGAGCTGCTGAAGGAGAGAGGCAAAGCCCTGGAGGCCCAGAGGAGAGAGTACCAGCAGGTAACTGTCCCGCCATGTCAATCACAGCCTCACGTCATCTGAGACTGGACTAGAGTGGATCCCCTGACACAATCATACAGGGGGCAACCTTGAAATATATTCACTCAACAGCCAGTTTTCAGCCTGTAATAAGCGTCAAGCATGTACAGATAATTCAATTTTTCTGTTTCAGGCAGTGTTAGAAATGTCCCAGAGACAGAAAGAGCAGCAGGCAGCAGACGGGCAGCCTCCTGCGGGTCCTAACGGAGAACTACAGTTTCAACCAGAGGCACAAAAAGTGGAAGACAAAGGTAAACAATCTGTGATGTGATATGTGTTATTGTTGGTATGGATTTCTGTAGTGATTGTTTTTTATCCAGTGAATCTTCCTCTTCTCTCTCCTCACAGAGGCAAAAGTCCCAGCTGAGCAGCAAGCCGAGGCCCCGAATAATCTGCCCGCAGAGCCTCCACAGAATCTGCCTTTACACACTTAACGCAGCATGCTCTGACAGCCTTAACACGCACACACACATACACTCACTCACTCCGATTTGCACTGACACAGATATCCAGATGGGTTCCACAAAGTGAATTACGTGAACTGTATGTATAAATTCAGACGGACGTGGCTCGCTAATCATGACATATTGTACTGTGTGTTCATCTCTGTGGTCTACATTAGATTTAAAGATCTCAAAGCAACAGTATACGTATTTTCAGAAATCTTCAATTTCAGTGAAGTTTTCATTAATGCAGGGTCTAATGTGTGAAGTCATAAACATCATCAAATAAAGTCTTAATTTAAAGCCTCTAAACCAGACTTCTCTCTGATTTGATCTGAAGTTATTTGGGGGTCACTGGCCGGGACAAATTTCGACTGTGTACGTTCCACCTTCCTCTACAATAGAATAAGTATGAAACGTACTCTATGATAAATCCAGACAGAAGGAGATAAGTGGATGTGTGTGTCACCCCGTTAAGATGTGTTCTGTGCTCCCAGCCTCTTCCCCCTCCTCCTCCTCTGGGTCACTGTGCCTCTGCAGACACTGGACCTGTTGTCCACTGTCATGGCTCCCCAGGGACCTGCTGATGCTTCTTGTTGTCCCGCTGAAGAGATGCTCCCCTGGCCGCCACTCAGGGCATTCCTATCAGCATTCCTCTAACCCGCTGACCTGTCGTGACCCGCAGGGCCCCTCCCCTCCTGGTGTCCACGCAGCTGCCCGCTGTCAGTCACCACTCTCATATCTGCCAAATAAAGACGTCTTCAGGAAGCTGCCTGGATCATCAAGTCGGTGTTTATTATGACGTAATGCCTGGAGTTCAGACGCAGCAGGAACATTTATTTTGAAATGTCCAGTCTCATAGACAGAGAAGCACTACAGTTCTTCCATGTAAACAGGTTTTGATATGTCCCAGCTAATATAAATACATAATATACACTTCTTTTTTTAGCACAAATGCACATGCAAACCAGGTAAAGCATTATAGTTTTATTCTGTTGCTAATTCAGTTTTGTATTGGGGCATACTCCCATTTAAAAAATCCCAAGTCTCCACTCTTAAGTCAGCAGTAAAATAATACTGGAAGATACCAAAAAATTGTTTTCAAAGCTGATGTTGATGGATGTAAATAGTATGCCTGTAAAGCGAAAGGGAATGATAGTATGACAGTCACTCAGTTTAGATGCTTTAATGAACCTTAACTTCTTAATTTATGACATTCTCACAAAAGTATAAACTTGTTTTTATAAAATTAAGATGGAAAGTAGCTGTTAAAGCCATTTTTATGTGTTGAAATAACATAAGACCAATTTTTAAACGCTTAGGAAATGAATACTGAAAGAAATCATGAAAAGCTAAGCTAAAGAAGTATATATTTAATTCTATACTTAACTAAAAGCATAATTAGACAAAGGGATTCATTATTCATGTTGGTGGGATTGTGTCTGTCTTTTATTAGCCACTTGCCTTCAAGCTGATTTCCTGTAAATTTTGCGTGAGGCTCTGCTCCCTGTGGGAACTCCAACAGGTCCATGTTGTGTGGTGTCTGCTGTTCTGCAGAGGGTTTCGTCCACAACAGGAGCTCTGACATTTCATCCAGCTGTTTGTGACCAGAGGTGACACTGAAGCTGTCAACACACTGTCAGCGGCTCTGTTAAGACGTCATGGCAGGAGGGCATGATGCAGTGTGATCCTGTGAGTACTCTGTGCTCAGGAGTGTTATAAATGTAAATTACTGTACTCTCTTTTCTCTTAATATTTCTGTTTTTCTTTTTAAAGAAAGATTAATTTCACTTTTGATATTAAGCATTTTACTGCAACGACACTTCAGTCTTCTTCTTCATAAGTAAAATGTAATGACAGAATCTGGACATTTAAAGCAGTATTATTCCATGACAGGTTATTAATGTTTGAAGTATTACAGTTAAAGAATAAAAGTTCTTCCTTATTCAGTGACAGTGGCCTCAGTGAGTTGTGCATCCCTCAGTGAGGAACAAATAAGCACTGTCATTCTATAAATGGCTCTTTTCTATGTTTTTACAGTCTCAGATGAGGTTGTCATTTGAGGTTGTGTTGTGTGAAGGTCTTTGCTGATAATGTTAAATATTTCTGAGGCAGTCAGTCGAGTCTTCATTAGGTAATAGACTTAATTCAGAAAGAGGTGACATAGTGCCTTATTGTGCTTTTTATTTTTATGCTGCCTCACTGCAAAGAGAATTTCCTCTGACCTGAACCATCAATGATCAGTTTTTTGTTCATCTCTCCAAATTATGATTTTTTTTCTTTCTCCAAATTTAATTTGGCTGCACTTTGAATCTCACTGGCCCCTCTACTGAACATCATCCTCACTGAAGAGGGCATTACGTCACCTCCACCACATCCCCTCCTCCCCCATCTCTCTTCCGTCACTACCTAGGTGCTAAAGACCCGCCTCCCCTGCGCTGTGACTGGCTGACAGACCGAGCCTTTCATGACTGGTGATGGTGACTGGTAAATTTTTACTGACAGAAGAAGCGGGTGATTTAATCATGAAGAAGGAATTGTCAACATTTTTATTCAATAGGTTTGAATAAATCATTTAACCCCCATAAGAACCCCCCAAATGACTCACTTTATAATAAACTTTTAACAAAAGTCAAAGTCCTGGTCATTTTAAAGTTGTTTATCTCTGACTGTGACCTTTTAAATGTTCCTCATACTCCTCAGTTTCACACAAAAACATTATAGTCCATGATAGACATTTGGCCTAAACTCTTATGGTACCAGTTCATTGCATTTCTCTGATTTGGCCACCAGAGGGCGCACTTGTTTAATTATTTCAGCAAGTTTCATGTACCACACAGTGAGGATAAATTAAGGAAATAATTCTAACTCTGATCGTGTGTTTTAGTTTTGTGTTTCAAGACAGAAAACTTTGAAAGGGTGCAATTAGAGATGAGTGTGAGGATGTGAGGAGTTTCTGTGGTGGCCGCCGGTGTGAGCTTGTTTCTTTAAGACCCAGCATCTCACTGAGGAGGAGAGATGAGGGAAGATAAACGATGGGAGGTCGTCAAGGTGCACACAAACATCAGGAAGGAGGCCGGAAGCGCTATTATTTGTCTTCACAATAAAGTTTCAACCAAGTAGTGTTTTTGTTTTAGGTTATTTTTAGAAGGGATATATTTGATCTTTTAACAGAGTGACACTACATTACTCAGTTTCAACAAAAGATAGATGTCCACAATGAGTCAATACCAATCATTACACCTGTCCTCGGTTCCTGTTAGCCCGCCTGTCCTGTAAATCAGTGTTTTCCAGCTTTCTCTGGCTTGTGATCCTTTAGAGCAAAGTGGTGTCTACTCAGAATCAGGTGCATTATGTTTAGTTGTAAGCAGCTCAATCAAAGACTGATGTTTCCTCCTCAGACGGTTTAATTTGAAAAGTTTTAAGACATCTGAAGAGATACAACTATCAAGTTTCCCTCAATAAAAAAACAGGGATGAGAGACACATGAAATTGTAGCAGAATTACTATGTGGTTTTTAATTATCCTTTTTACTTTACCTAATAAAACCAGCCCTGAATCATACTAATACTAATAATAAAACTACTTATACTACAGCCAATACTATACTATATAAGATATACGTCATATATATTAGATATTATTATATACACTAAAATGTATATAATAATATCTAATATATGGTGGTTCCCAACCATTTTCCATAAGAGACCCCTTTTCTGTCATTGAGTAAACTGATGATCCCTGACTACGTGACATATTTAATGGATATTTCATATTATATTCAACATATAACAATAACAGTACAGAACATCTGATAAACTGCACTGTCGACTCAAATAGTGAATGCATTAGCTACAGGAAGTTTCTGTACAACAAAAGATTTGGGTAAAATTTGGGCAAATTATTATTTGTGAATATTCATCAAAGATGAGTTCTTTTTTGGGACAGATTCAGTGTATTCTTCTGCTGAAAATGCTGAGATATAAGCCTGTATAGTTAATTTATTATTATTATTATTATTATTATTGCAGCATTTTTAGCATTTTTTTTTTATCATTAAGTTTTCTTATACCCCTTTAATTCAAGAAGGCCTCCCAACCCTTTGGTGATCCCTGATGGGGCCGCAACCCCAGGTTGGGAACCAGTGAGCTAAATGATAATTAAAATGAGAGCAACAAATGAGATAAGAGGAAAGAAAAGCAATTTAAAAAAAATCACTGATAAAAAAAATGTTAAATAAGCAATTAAAATACTCAAGTACATTGACTCAGTGTGTAGGTGGGCTGTGTAATTTTTCAGTATATAAAAAGTGTGCCTGTAGGTTCAAATCTTTGTGGCACTTCGGTCAGACAATCGATGTACTGGATCTGACCAGCTGTTTGCATGCATTTGCAGACTTGCATCTTTTATTGTGAAAGTCTTGACCGGATGTTGCCCGTGTTTCCTGCGTGCAGCTTGACGCAGCGGCTGAGCAGCACCGTCGCTCCCACAGCAGAGAGAGAGAGGGAGGGGATGGGGCAGGCTGGTAACCGGGCTGTAACGGGGATAAGCTGCAGCCTCCGTGTCTCAGGTGCTCCGATGGAGTGAACCGGCCAGCGATGCGCCTTTACTTCCTTTCTCTGTCCATCATGGAGAGGGTAAGACACACTGACCGTGCGGCGGCGGCTGGGAGCCACCGTGATGCTCGGTACACAGATCTAGGCGTGCGTTAGACCGTCCAGCTGTTTTTATGGGTGGGGGTGGTGTGGGGAGGAGGAGGAGGGGAGGCAGTGGGGTGTTGATAGGAAATAGACGCCTTGCAGTCGGAATAAAGCCAAAGCGGCGCACCGTGTTCCGACATCTGGCTCCATTATATCCCTAAAAATAATCCAATTGCGTGATATCTTGTGATTAAATGTGTTAATTAGGCCTACATCATTTCCAGCGTGATTGGCACCTCCTACCGTGATGTGATAGCGGTGTGAGGCTACACTGCTCAGCCCTACATGCATAGAAATAGGCTGTTTATTACATATTTAGACCATTTATTTTGTTAGACAGCAATCCATCTCCCGTCCTGACACCCTGAAGATAATAAGCCTCCTGATTCCCCTACAATATTTTTTTACAGATGGGTTCCGGAGCCGTAGAGAGAAGCCCATTTCCTCCTGGATACAGCCCGTAATTACAATTCATGATGACACCCTTTTTTCTCTCCTCACACATGAATGTATGAAACAGCGCCGCATCTATCTGCTACCTACAGGCCTGATAATTGTTCTGTGTTTGCGTGACGGCGTTTTTGTAGGCTGCTGAGGTAAAGCCACCATTCACGACTCATTTCCGTACATCATGCGCATTCATTTTCACCATCATGATGACTATGGACGCTCGGATACATAAAGCTGAGACATGCACTGATGGATGAATTACTCCAGACGTTGGGTATCGCGATGGCAGTCAGTGGAAGAGAGAGCTCTGCTGCAACAGCAATGGTTTTTCTGTCTTTGAGGTTTGGAGGAACGCCTGGGAGAGGTGCATGTAGTGTGTATATGTGTGTTTGTGTGTGTGTGTGTGTGTCAGGGTGGCTCACGTGTGATGGTATGAGGGATCACAACCTGGTGGGCAGCACAGGCTTTATTACAACATCCTGTGCTCCACATCATTTTGTTCCGTCACATTATTCAAACTAAAATGTCCTCTCCCTTTCTTCTTCTTCTCTCCAGGTTCGTCTCTCATCTCAGTGAAGCCTGGGCCAGGGGTCAGAGGTCATCCACCAAACCTGCACTTCTCCCTCTTACCCCTGCACCCCCACCCCACCCTGTCCCTCCACCAGCCCCTGTCACCCCACACTGTTTCCCCAGAACACTGGAACTTATCTGACCTCCTCTTCCCCACACTTTTCTCTCCCTCACACACTCACACACTCACACACTCACACACTCACAGAGCTCGTCTCCCCCCCAGCACTTGTCTCTTGCCTGCCACCCAATCAGCTTGAGAGGAACGACCCCCCCTAACCGACGAAGTTACTGTTGGCCAGTTGATGACGAGTCAGTGGTCCACCAGGCAAGTGTCCTAGACAGCTTCTCAGACAACACCTCTCACACCCAGGCCTCAAGATGATGTGCGAGGTGATGCCCACCATCTCGGAGGACGGGCGCGGCGGCGGAGGAGGCGGCTCGTCTTCCCCGGCGGGGGGCGGAGGAGGGATGGGCGGAGGGATGGGAGGCATGGGGGGCTACGGCGGCAGGGATCCCCGCAGTGGTGGTGGTGGTGGTGGTGGCAGCGGCGGTGGCAGCGGCAGCGACGAAGGGGGCAGCACTGGCAACCTGGAGTCGCTGATGGTGAACATGCTGACGGAGAGGGAGAGGCTGCTGGAGAGCCTGAGGGAGACCCAGGACAGCCTGGGGACGGCGCACCTACGCCTGAGGGAGCTGGGCCACGAGAAGGAGTCACTCCAGAGGCAGTTGTCCATCGCCCTGCCACAGGTACGATGACTTAGGGGGTCAGGAGGAGGTGGGAGCAACTGATACACCTAGTTTTAATATCACATAATGCTGTTTCAGTACTGCGCCGTAGCACACACTACCAGGCACAGTCCCAGGGGCCCATGTGTCAGGGGCCTCCTGGCCTTTACTTCAAATACCAATCAGGAAGAGACTCAAAATGACCACAAAGAGACATAAAACAACAACAAAAAAGACATAAAATAACCTCAAAGAGACACAAAATGATCACAAAGTGTGTGTGTCTTGCTCCAGTGTGGGAGAGGTGGTGGGGCCCTTTGCATATCTGTGCCCAGGGGCCCATTGTCTGTAAGAGGGTATCGTTATTTTCATAGATACGATTATACCTACATTGTAATAGGCCATATTTGTGTTTTGCCTTGTCAAGGTCAGACTGAAAGTGTGAATGAAGGAAGGTCTCATCAAAAAATGATCTGTGCAACTGGCTTGAAAGGACAAGATCAGTCATATCTCTAATGGCATTGCATTGTGTAAGGTAAAGACAAGTGCATGCACAGCCCACATTTGAGATTTTACTTTGCGTAAACAGTTCACCCCAAAATGAAGACCCATTTGTATCAGAGTGTAACGTAAGGTGGATTCAAAAGTACATCATTTACGCCATTATCTCTCACGTAGTTATTCACAGTGCCGTGGACAGACACATGCACATCCTGCAGTAGCATGCGAGGATACACTGCACTGCACGCATGACTGAAGTATGATCACTGAGGAGAACATAGGAGATGATGCCAGGACCCGTATTTCAACAATCTATTCACTAAACTAAACAGTGTTAAGAGGCTGTTTTAAAAAAGGCTCTGTGTTTTATGCTTTCATTAGAGCAGGAAAAAACACTGTTAGCTACGAGCTTAAGCTTTAATAGTTTGGGTGAAGGTTGAGATTGAACAGATGGAAGTATTGGTAAGAATCTGCTGTTTGTTTTTTGGTTCTCCATGCTGGCACGTGGGTGTGTGGTTGTGGTGAACTGTTCCTTTAATGCTCCTAGTACTCTCAGCTACTAGATTCAGATATCGTTGGGGATGTGCATGAGTCTGTTTTGAAAACAGGGAGAAACAGGCAGCTCAAAAACTTAACCCTTAAAAATTCTAAATGAAGATCTAATAAACATATGCAGAATATAACACCAGAATGCAGGATTAACTTCAACATTCATCCTTGCAGGCAGCAGTGTTGGAAAAGTACTAAAATCATTTTCTTACTGTATAAAAAAGCATCAAAAGCAAAAAAAACTCCACTAAAAGTAGAAATCCTACGTTCAAAATCTGACATCAGCCTAAGTAAACACGTATTATCGGTCGGATCTTGTACTGTATCAAAAGTACTCCTAGTGAAAATGGTTCCTTTCACAGTGTTGAATTATTGATGCATTAACCTGTTAGCAGGGTTTTAATGTTGTAGCCGGTCCAGGTGGCGCTGAGTCTGACTCCTTTATTGTTCTGCTGGGGAGTTTAAAGTACAGCAACACAGATGGAAACCATCGTATCTCCAACATCAACATCATCTTTCTTTTCTCCCATTAAAACCCTTTAGACGATGTCACAAATGTGAAGCTAAGATAAGGCTGCATTGTAAAGTCTTCAGGGTAAAACATGGCTGCGATATTATAACAGTGGGTACTTAATGAGCTCAGTGCATGGGGAATAACAGATTTAAAGAAATACAACCAATACCTTAAAATTGTACTTGACTGTAGTAAAATTCTTAACTTAAAGGAGTATTTGATTGCTGGAAAGATGTTTTTATTTTCTCAAAACTGGGTTGTCTGTGCAGTAGAAAGATGAAGATACTGTGGTACTCGCTTTCACGCAAGAGGTAAAAGACCTACAACTCCCAGAATGCCTTGCGCCGCACTGGGCCAAAAAAAGGTCCCGCTGGTGCAGGTTGCTCGTCGGAAAAACAATATGGCGGTCAGTAGGTAATAACTGATCTCGAATAACAGCTAAACCGTAAACTAAAAATATGTTTTAGTTTTAGTTTTTAGTTTATAGTTTGGTCTGTGTTTTAGAGTGAGAGGTAGCTTTCTCTCTCGATCCACTTCTATACTCTTTGTGTCATGGTCGTGGGCATTCAGATATGAGGAAGTACAATCTGTAGTTTGAACGACAGACCTAGAGCCAGCGAACATCATCATCCGGCGGATTTTTACTGTCTAATGAGCAGGAAGATCTGGGCACTGACAAGAAGGAGGGAATTTTAACAGTTCATCGACACATACTACCCACATTATTATGACACAGAGCTGGTTGAAAATCAGCAAAGTATTCCTTTAATGATGCTGGATTATCATTCAGCAACCATGACTAGTTGCAAGTAGTTTTCGGTTTCTACTGTAATATACAGTGAAACTATATCACCTTTAACATTTACAAACAGCAGTAAACAAAGGCAGTAGAGGTTAATGACAGAAACACACCCTTGTCTTAATATCAACAAGAGAAACTGAAACTAAACCTCATGTTGCCAGCTTGTTAACATGGCAGCTCAGATAGTGTCACTTAAGTGAGACAGAGTAAAATACCACTAGAACGAAGCATACAAACCTGTAATGCACTTGACAGGCAAACTTATCACACAATGATGTAGGCTTTCTAACACCAGCCTACAATGATGCTCTTTGATAACTGGTAAGAGCTACTGGGTTGCACAGTGGTTAATGCACTTCCTTTGTGCCGTATATAGAGCCTTCATTTTCCCAGGAGATCGTACCCAGTGGCAGACAGAACTGCACGGTGAAAGCCAGGCTTATAGGGAACCAATCTAAATGACAGTTGTGTCACTGTATAGCTGTTACATTGTGCAATCAACACTTACTTTATAATGACAAGTTAAAGCAAAAAATTGTATTTCCACTTAAACAAAAGCTAAGTGTAGCCCCGCCTTGTACCCCTTTGTATCACTGTTACATTCAAGTCACATTGCTCATCACCTGATTTTTCCAAAAGTATAAAGCCTGTGATCTTTGACAAACCCAGAACAATCTGTACGAACAATTTTTGCAACAAAAAACCCCCACCAACATTAAATTGTGACTGTATGTGCCATGCAGGTAGCTGGAAATGACGTATACCCTTGCTTTTTTGTAAAAGACAAGCAAAGTACTGTGTTATTTTGTGTGAAAAAATAAAAATCATTGGAAAGTTACATCAGTACAGAGCTATAACAGATAATAGAACTTTAAATTTTGGTTAAAGATGTGTCATTTCATCTGATTGGAATAGGAAATACAGTCACTGTATTCAGAAACAAGCTGAAACTCTTTGTTATTGTGCTGCTATTTTTCAGTCTTTGAGGATTCTAGAAATACTTCCAGAGCAGCGGCTAGTGTTGGTGACCTGCCTTCTAGGTTTTCGAAAATTGTTAGGGATTTTTTTTTTCTAAAATTGTTTACCTGTGTGATGGTAATACACAAGAAGCACAAGGTGGGGCTGAGCTACAACCTGGAGACGATGGCAAAATGTTGCATTTGCCCCTGGAGTCCAGGAGCCAATTATTATATTATCCCACATCCCAGTGCCCGAGAGCTAATCATTTTGTAATTCCACTCAACATACAAGGGCTCCGTCTCTATTTTCAGGCGGGAGTCATTGTTGGATGCCTCGGGCGCCGATGATGCCTCCCTCATTGTTAGTGCACTATTTTTCTCTGTCGCTACGCCTGGAAAAAAAAAATCAAAATGAAATAACAGATGTAGCAGCGCCGCACGTTCTAACACACAGTGACTGGACATTAAAGGGCAATATTACCTCACTGAGAGGAGATCAATATGGTGCACACATCTGCAGAAACACACACACGGGCACAGAGGAACACACGGAGCTGTGATACATGCTACAGTAGATGAGTTCACTGAGTTCGTCTGTGTGTGTTAGACGTTGCCAAGAGAGAAAAATAGGAGAGAGGGATGGAGAGAGTGACAGCATGGCACACACACACACATACACACACACACACACGGAGAAAAACCTGGTGATATGAAACACAGAGAGACTAACAAATCAAGCCTATTTGCATATTGCTGCATACTAATAAGGTGGCTTCTAGAGTCTGTTTTAGATGTGGTGTATCATGACAGGGGGAGATTGAAATGGATGAAGAGGGAGAGTGGCAGAGAGAGTAGGAAAAAGCTGAATGCTAGCGTAGAATGATTTGCATCGACCAAAATGACAGCGATCGAAAGAGAGGAATCTAGAAAGTGTGTGGTACCGGTGGTCCATCTCACTCCATCTTTTACATGAATTAATCCCAGAATTATGATATCCTTTGGGCCCAGAACATGCCATCTGCACACAGCAATTTCCTCCTTGATCCTCCCTACTTCCATCTTTTCAAATAAGCTTCTTTCCTTTCATGTCCTTCTTCATCCTCCCATAATTCAGCCCAGTGAGCACATGAGATGTAGAGGCTTGTTAGAGACTGTACATGCTGTACTTTTCTTTTTTTTGTAAATGCATTTTGGCTGGCAGAGGGTGTCGAGGTAAGGCGGCTGTTTGCTGCCGTGTGGGTAAACTGATGAGTGGTAACACAGAGCAAAGAACACAGCGGCACGGCGCATCCATCAGTGCCCTTTAATGACTTGTTTTGCATAAGCAGTTTTTGAAAAACACACAAGATTCGGCGCACACGTGGTCGTGTGCTCTGTGTCATGTGCATATCACGCCACCGTCATGCACGAGCAGAGAGGACAATCAGTGCACGGATGAGTGGTTGTGCAAAAGATCATGTGTTCAGTGGAGGGCTGTGATTGGAGAAAAAAAAAAATCATCTCTGCTGAAAGTTAGTATTTCATGATGTCACTCTCTGTGTTGATTTGTTGCCATAGACACATTAAGTTTGACCAAAGGCAACAGATTTTAATCATAACTATCATGTAGCTAACCTCACATTATACATAATTGGATTCAATTACACAAAATCACAACAATTCAACTGGACTGCTGTCAGTTGGAAATATAAGACATTACAGTACGCTGGCCTCACTCCAGCTCCTCTCATGCTTGTTTAACCTCCAGGCGTTTGTTTTAATGACAGCCAAACGCACAGCCAGTCATGGTTATTGAGCAATTAAACCAATTTCAGGTGCAGCACGTGCAATAAACATGGTTGTTAGATTTTATATTGAGGCCTGGTTTAAGAGTCCCGGTGGCCATTAACCGTGAGCGCTGTGGTAGATATGGCAAAGATTATACAGTATGTTGCTGTGTGGAGGGATTTCCTCACTGCATGTCTGTGCTTGTTTTTTCATCGCAGTGAAAGTCTGTGAGGTTGACTGTGTATGTTTGCTAATGAAATCAAGACATGTTCACTGTAGATAATTGTGCTGTGTGGGTTAAGGGGGAATATTGGCAGTAAACGTTACATTCTGCAGTCTTTGTTTATTAGTGTAAGTTTGTCATTCTTTGGGTAAAGTGGCCAAAGTCAGGGGAGGTCACCTCATGCTGAGACCATGGAGTTTGGCAAAGATTGTTTTTTTTTTAAACTGATCATCATTTGTTGGTTTTAGACCTGCTGACTCAACATTCCACTGATTTATACAATGGAGAAATTCATAAAAGAAGCATTCATTCATTCATTCTTTACTGTAACAGCTTATCCTGTTAAGGGTTGTGGGGGGACTGGAGCTTATCACCATTAATGAAGCAACAGAGGAAATAAAAATATTTGCCTCACGGTGGAAATCCAGTGTATGGCAGCCCATTTCCACCAGTGTGATGAAAAGAAAAAAAAAGACCCTGTAGGTCCTAATGAGGAACTTTTTTGAATGACTAAGTGTCTTAAAATGATGACTAACTTATCTCAAAAAAGAATCACTTATCTCAAAGTAATGACTAACTTATCTTAAAATAATGACTTATCTAAAAAAAGGACTAACCTATCTCAAAATAATAACTTACTTATCTCAAAATAATGACTTACTTATCTCAAAATAATGGCTTACTTATCTCAAAATAATAACTTACTTATCTGAAAATAATAACCTACTTATCTCAAAATAATGACTTACTTCTCTAAAAATGACTAACTTACCTCAAAATGACTAACGTATCTCAAAATAACTTGCTTATCTCAAAATAATAACTTCTCTCAAAATAATGACTTACTTCTCTCAAAATAATGACTAACTTATCTCAAAATAATGACTAACGTATCTCAAAATAATAACTTGCTTATCTCAAAATAATAACTTACTTATCTCAAAATAATAACTTACTTATCTCAAAATAATGACTAACTTATCTCAAAATAATGACTTACTTATCTCAAAATAATAACTTACTTATCTCAAAATAATGACTTACTTATCTCAAAATAATAGCTTACTTATCTCAAAATAATAACGTACTTATCTCAAAATAATGACTAACATATCTCAAAATAATGGCTTACTTGTCTCAAAAATAATAACTAACATATCTTAAAATATTGACTTACTTAAAATAATGACTTAGTGTCTCAAAATAATGAGAATCCTCCTGAAAATAATGAGCTAGTACAATTTCTCATTATTTTGAGATGACATGACAATATTCTGAGGTAACTATGTCATTATTTTTGAGAAAGCTTATCTTAATATCTTAGTGTCTTGAGATACTAACTTGTTATTTCAAGATACCAATTCATTATTTTCATGTACTAACTCATTATTTTGAGACACAAAGTCTTTTTGTTTAGGTAGAAACCCTGTTTTATAAGGATATTCTAAGTCATTATGTTGAGAAAGCTTCTCATTATTTTAAGATATCAGGTCATTATTTCGAGCAAGTTTCTCATTATAATGACTTGCAGGATTGTGTTTCTGTCACACAGGCAGAAATGGGCTCCCATACAATACAACACAGCCATAAGACATAAAACATGGAAACCTTCATTCCCCTGCTAACTTGTTTCTAATCCCTCTTCCTGTAAAACCAGCCGGTCAAGCCAAGTTTGTGCCTGCTCTCTGACGGCATTCTGGGAAATGAAGGACATCACCAATTCAAGCGGTCAGGACAGTATTAGGGAGAGAGGGAGAGAGAGCAGAGCGCTTCATAACAGAATAATTTGTTGATACAGTTTGATGAGTGTGTGTGATCATGACCTCATGCAGCAGCATCGAGTCAATAACAGCTCCCTCTTGTGACCCTGCAGGAGTTTGCAGTGCTGACCAAAGAGCTGAACCTCTGCCGGGAGCAGCTGCTGGAGAGAGAGGAGGAGATAGCAGAGCTGAAAGCGGAGAGGAACAACACACGAGTCAGTACACTTACACATCTGCACTGAATGTCTGTTTAACATTATCTTCCTTATTTATTTGGTAATTACAGTTCTGGTCTAATTTTTTTGGCACAAGTTTTTATTTGTTCTGGAAGAAATCACTGTGAAACGTGAACTCTAATCATCTGAGACCAGTTATAACAGATAGGAGGTGCACTGGGAGAGTTTTTATTGTATGTGGGCCACATGTGTTTCCAGCTGCTGCTTGAACATCTGGAGTGCCTGGTGTCCCGTCACGAGCGCAGCCTGAGGATGACCGTGGTGAAGAGGCAGGCCCAGTCCCCAGCTGGGGTCTCCAGCGAGGTGGAGGTCTTAAAAGCACTCAAGTCTCTGTTTGAGCACCACAAAGCTCTGGATGAGAAGGTGAGGGAAAGACTACGGGTGGCTTTGGAGCGAGTGGCGTCCCTGGAGGAAGAGCTGCAGTCCTCCTCTCAAGAGGTGAGTCCACGTTTCTGTGCATGTTCTCACAGATTTTTTTGATTTCTTAGTGAAGTCTCTCCTGACAATCCTCCTCTGTATTGTTTTAGGTTCTGTCTTTAAGGGAACAAATCAAGCGACGGCAGCAAGGACTAGACAACGGCAAAGAGGTGATGGGACGCATTTTTTATGCAATTTCAGCAATGTAAATGACTCACAAAGAACTTGAAGCATTAAAGTCAGCTTATGGTTCACACAAGCCATCACTTTTTTCCAGTAGAGATGAGGAAGCTGGCAAAGTCGAGCAGATATCTGTTAGTTGTAATTTGTCAACATGAAAAATCCTTAACTATGACTGGTTTGACATTACCCCCCTGAGTGACCAACATTTAATGCCTTGAGTGCTCATACATTTGCTTACCAGAAGAAACCTCAAAATTCAAACTGAACACTGGAAAGATAAACTTCATGATGAGAAAAGAGTCAGTGTCAGACCAGTGTAAAGTAACAAGACTCAAGCCTGTCTGTGAGGCTGTACAGCATGCTAACATGCTGACATTTAGCAGGTATAATGTTCGCCATGTTCACCACCTCAATTTAGCGTGTTAGCATGCTAACATTTGCTAACTAGCTCTAAACACAAAGGCTTTTTCTACAGAGTTTTTTTTCAAACTCAGGGTCTAGGATAGAGGGTTTTGTATGCTCTGCTGATTGAAAAGCCTCTTAAAGAGATACTTTGCCGATTTTAAACCAGCTATTAATCGTAGCCATGTGGGTAGTATGTGTAAATAAATTATGGTAAACTGTAGGGACCATCTTACCAGCACCCAGATCTCCCTGCGCATCTCTCCGCTCAAATTGGTGGGTTTTTGCTGGAACTACAGATTTTAATTTAGCATTTTCTTATGAGAATTTGTGAACAGGAAGTGGGCACCATACTGTTTCCTGAAAAACTGAGATCAAACGTGAAACTAAGCAGTGCTGATAAAATATAAAACAAGTTATTGTGTTGCCTATGTCTCACCGTAAATATTTTCAGTAACGTAATTGTTTAATAGCTTAAACCGCAATACGAGATTGGTTGTTACCAGCCGACCGCCATGAAAGTAGTTTTACAGGTGACTTGACAATGAAAATAAGCATAGGTTGCAGTCCTACAAATTTCATGTCAATCCATCCACAGGTTGAAAAGAGACAATTTCCCCAAACACAAGTGTAATGGTGGCACACGATGAAAGGTCAGAGGATCTCTAAAGTCATGAGCATTCTCCCTCTGGGAACCATGAATGTCTGGCCGTGAATGTCAAGCTGTTGAGTAGATGTTGAGATATTTGACAGGACAAGACAAACTTTGACCTGCTGGTAGCCCCGAAGAAAAAGTCAGGAGATCACAAACATTATTAGGATTCATGCTCGGGGCACCATAAATGTCCACACAAAATTTTATGGCTTTCCATCCAGTGCTTGTTGAGATATTCCTTTTAGGACAAAAATGGTGAACAGAAAGTCAGACCACCAAAGAACACAATTTGCTTCCATGGAAGGTGATTTCCATTTAACGTAGTACATTAAAATCCAAAATGCTGCATAATTTCTTTCTCAATCACCAGCTGATCAGATTCCACTGATTGCCAGAAGCCACTGACTCTAGTCTACAGTATATTTCTAGATCAGTATTGGTCCATTATGGCTCTCAGCCAGCAGCACTCAACTCACTCCTATTGAGCAGCACTCGAAGAAGTTAGACACCATCTTGGATTTTGTGTTGGTCCTAATATGATTTTCCCATAATCCATCAAAGTAAAGTGTGTTTTTGTGACTTTACACCTTAACTTTATTTTCTGGTTAGTCCATATTTTCAACATTTGAAGTGGAGTTACATTTTGAATGTAACATTTAGAACTGGAAGAATATATTTGAAAAGCCCACACTGTCAGCACATGATGTGTAGGGGGATCGTACTGTTTGCAATGTAATGGTACTTACTGCACCATTAATTAAAGTGAATCTTTTCTCTTCATCCAGCGGCTTCCCAACGGACCTTCGTCCATCTTGGATGACGGGGACATCGACAGGCAGCGGGAAGGCGAGATAGAGCGACAGAGGTCAGAGCTGGGACAGCTGAAAGAGAGACTGGCCCTCATGTGCAGACAGGTACTCGATTCGGAGACACTCTTATGGTCTAATGCGTTCGCCAAAACAAACAAAATATCACATGCCAGGAGATGCTAACGGACAGAAAGTGACGTGTGTTCGCTCAGCCTTGTATCCCCGCACTCTCGCCTCCCGGCAGGTCGGGGAGATCGAGGAGCAGCTGACGTCCGCCAGGAGGGAGCTGGCCCGATCGGAGGAGGCCAACCAGAAACTACAGAGGGATGTGAAAGAGGTGAGACGCCACCGAGCTGCTGACAGACAATAGGTGTGTGTCTGTCGCAGTGGCACAGAGTCTATTTAGCTCATACTCACAGAAATATCTAACACTTTGCTATGGTTACAAAGCCATTTGCCTACTTGGCAGCCGTGACTGTTACAGTACGCACCAGAGCCTCTATCCTGTAGCCATGGCGACGGTGCCATTGGTAATCAGTCACTGTGCTGGTAGCTGATTGAAAGGTGTATGGGGCATTTTCAGGCGAGAGGTAGTCGAGTCAGTTTACCCAGCAAACCTTTCTCCCTTCATGTCTTCTCCACGTCTAACTGCTTCTCCTCACTCGCTACTCTTTTATCTTCCCACCGTCTCCCCCCTGCTCCCCTCTCTGTCTCTCTTTGACTTGTGCAACTGCATAAGTGGGTGCTTCTGAAAGCTGTCAACAACAACTATTAACCAGTCATTATCATTCTTCAGCTAATAGCTGTTTGAGCTGAGTGAATTCCCTTTGATCAACACCTACTTGTAAACTTGACATTTGCCCTATCCCACTTTCTCTATCTGCTCTTCTTTGCTTCCTATTTCTGCATCCGAATCTTTACATTTTTCTCATATTCCTCCAGGCACTCTGTCAAAGGGAAGACATGGAAGAGAGAATCACCACATTAGAACGCAGGTTTGTGTTTTGTCTCTGTGAACTCTCGTTGCCTTCCTGCAAAGCGCTCTCCACTCACTGCTCCGTCTGTCTGCCGGTTTGTTCTACTTTGCAGGTACCTGAGCGCCCAGAGGGAGGCGACGTCTCTCCACGACATAAAAGATAAACTGGAGAACGAGTTGGCCAGCAAAGACTCTCTCTACAGACAGGTGGGGGGAAAGTCTCTTTCATCCCCGTGTGTGTCCGTGTTTCTGCCATTGATTGGCAGCTTGGCCGCGTTTCACGTTGGCACACAAGAGCGTGCCATCAGTGTGTTTTCTTTTTTCCCCCCAGTGGCTTTAATCATGTCTGCTGCCCTCGGCGATCTTCGCTCGCGCTCCTGAGTTTCACCTCCACTCCCTCTCATCCTGTTTTCTTGCAGAGCGAGGAGAAGAACCGGCAGCTCCAGGAACGTCTGGATGATGCCAAACAGAAGCTGCAGCAAACTCTGCAGAGGGCCGAGACGCTGCCTGAGATCGAGGCCCAGCTTGCACAGAGAGTGGCAGCACTCAACAAGGTGTGTGTGAGTGCAAAGTGTGTGTGTCATTCTGTGAGTCACATTTTAAAAAGTGTCAAAGGATTTTTTTGCCCCATATGATGACATTAGAATAACAGCATTTTCACCTGATAGCAGCAATATGATGTATGCATATGTACACAGACACAACTGCATGAGTGAGCGTGGGCATGTGTGGGCATGCAGGCTGGTGCAGGCATGAATTATTGTGTGTGCGTGTTTGTGTATTCATGCATGAATGAGATGGAACATGAGATGTCAAATGACAGATGAATACCAAATATTTTTATCAAGCGGTGCCAGTAATTCACAAGCAAAAATTCTGAAGATGAAAGCCAGCTCAGGGCACGGAGTTAGCTCAGCTATTTGATCCTTAGGCGATCAACACGTCAAGAACTGTACGCCGCACAAATTCTTCATGACTGACTGATTTAATTGCTCGTATGTTAACCTCTAGCATTCCTGTAAACACAGTGTGCATCCTTGCCAAAAGAAAATCTGCATTCACTCTTCTCCAGGTAGCCAAACCTCTTAAATGGCTACACTTACTTCTTACATGTTCGGGCAAGATGGCTTCCTCTGGAGGAGAAGATGAATGCTCTATAAGACACAAGCAAACAAAGTTTCCTGTTACGCTGTGATCTGTACAGGCATGTAACTAATTGGTAGACTCGGGTCAACAAGCTGTTTCCTTTTGTGTTGATTTGTATTAGTGTCGCAACACGGTTCAGGCTCTAACCCCGCTTCCTTCCTCTCCGATCATTCAGGCGGAGGAGCGCCATGGTAACTTTGAGGAGCGACTGCGACAGATGGAGGCGCAACTGGAGGAGAAGAACCAGGAGCTACAGAGGGTGAGTCATGCTTGCTTTTTTCCATCTCTCTTTCTCTTCCACCCCCCCCCCATGCCGTTCCTTTTGTCAGCCTTTACGCAGCACAAAGGCGCACTAATTTTCTAAACCCTCTATTTGACCGTGCACATTCTGATAGAAATCTTTGTCTCTCACTCTCAGTCAAGCAGAATGCTTGTTATTAACTCCCCCACCCCCTCGCACTCATTTTTTCTTACTTCTCTCTCACCCGCCTCGCTCTCTCCCCCTCAGGCGAGGCAGAGGGAGAGGATGAACGACGAACACAACAAGCGTCTCTCCGACACGGTGGACAAGCTACTGTCTGAGTCCAACGAGAGGCTGCAGCTGCATCTGAAGGAGAGGATGGCTGCTCTTGAAGAAAAGGTGATCTGCTCAGACCGAAGCCAGAATTTACCACAAGGATTCATTTTGATTTGAACCTTGTAAAAAAAAAACTTCTCAACTCAACTCAAATTCTCAACCCCTTAATCGAGACCCTAAAATGTGCCCCTTTTCCTCCAAATAAACTCATGGTGTCAGGTATGTTCATGCACCTCTCTGCCCTCCAGGAAGTGACCAGTTCAAACTTGAGCAAATTCCAAAACTGTCTCCTAAACCAAACAGCTGTAAATCCTACAACAGCTTTACTTTACACTTGTTCAAAATACTGCACTAAAGTATAGTTCTGATGTACTTTTATGACTTGAGTATTTCTATTTCAGACTACATTATACTCTTACAACACTACATTTCAGATTAGAGCTAAAAAGCTAAAAGAGCTAAAAAAAATCAATATTCTCTGACGCCAGCTTCTTAAATGTGAATATTTTCAGGCTGCTTTGCTCCTCTATGAGAGTAAACTGGATATCTTTGGGTTGTGGATCAAACAAGACGTTTGAGTACGTCATCTTGGGGTTTATGAAAGACTGATTGACATTTTTTAACCATTTTATGACATTTTATAGACCGAACAACTCATCAGTTATTGGAAAAATAATTGACAGGCTAATCAACAGTGAAAATAACCGTTAGTTGCAGCCCTGTTTCTGAGGGAGATATTAGTACTTTTACTGCAGTGCATTTATCTGACAGCTGTAGTTACTTAACAAATTGAAATTTTTACATATGAAACATATAATCATGTTATAAGATATAACACATCGAGACAGATTAAACTACCCATCTGTGTGTCAGATATTTGAAATTATCTCCACTTTGACCAACTGTAAAGGGCTACTTACACATTAATGCTTTAGTAATAATAATCCAATTATACAGTATATAGTAGCATAACACGGAATTTTCTTTTGCTACTCTAAGTACAATTTGTTAATAATGCTTTCATTTTGAATGCACTAAAAAACTAAATGTTGGAGCACAAAAACTTCTTTATTCTTTCTTTTTTTACCTACTTACTTTAGTGCATTATCAGCACTTTATTAACATTTTCCACCTATTTTTCCTCTGTTTATATTCACCAGTGGCGTTAGGGAGCTGTCTGCATCGCAAAAGGGGTGTGTTTACTGTAAATTGAAAAGATTAGTGTCCTTTTGAAGCCGGGAAATTTAACTGTTTAAATCACAGAGGCATAAAATCTGGGTGAAAATAGTCTTAAACCACTCTGCCCCTTTTAAAAAATCTGAGTAAAAAAATGACAGCTTGTTAGGTTAGTAAATATTGTTGTGCTATGTGTAGTCTACAGGATTTCTGAGTGTTTCCCAGTTCTACTGTGCAGCTTCAAATAACACAATCCCGCTTTAAGACCAGTTCACTAGCCCTGCTGTCCAATTTCTCAGTAAGAATACACTGTTGTTATTTTACAGTAACAACACTTCTCATTCCTCCACCTCCAGAACGCCCTGTCTGAAGAGCTATCTAACATGAAGAAACTCCAGGACGATCTCTTGGCAAACAAGGTGCCTGCGCCTCTAGGCTTCACTCTAAGTTAAAGCTAGTCGACATATGTTCCTTTTTTCACCAACTCTGTCTCTTTTTTTCCACCCTCAGGACCAGCTGATAGCGGAGCTGGAGCGGCTTCAGTTGGAGTTAGATCAGCTGAGAGCGAGGCCCGGGGGCTCTTATTCCAGGTTTGCTGCTGTTCAGACACAGACGGAGAGAAACTAAACATTTTTCTCAGTCTCCAGCGTCACCTGACTGTGTAGACGCCAGTGTTGTGTCTCTTATCTTGTCAGACATTGCAGATAAATCACCCCATGTTGGAGCACTCAGAGATAAAACAATGTTGATATGTACACACTCATTAACTGTGTGCCCAAACACACATACATGATCCAACACTTCTCATTAGCACACACTCATCTGCATGTCTCGAGACTTAAAGCCTTCTACAAACCTGTTAATGAGAATATGATGCACTTTAACACATTATATGAAAGAAAATCACCGGTTTTCATCATATATTTTATTCTTCTTAGTGTTTTACTTTGGATGTACCATATTCTGTTCATCATTATTCAAATTACAGGTAAATTTTTGGATGTATTGTCTCTTTTGTTTGTTCTATTTTAATATTTCTCCAGTACATATTTGCAGGGATAATTACCCTTTCATCTTATCTTGTATCATCTTCTTTTTCCCCTCCGTCTCTGTCTCTCCAGTCGCTCTCTGCCAGGTAGTGCTCTGGAGTTGAGGTATTCCCACGGAAGCGGGTCGCTCCCAGCGGGATCGACCACTCACCTAGATCCCTTCGGTAACACCTCCACCGGGGGCGTGGTCAGGCGAAGCCACAGGGCCCGTTGGAGCTCTGCCAGAGAGGACTCTACCAAGGTGAGACTCTAACACCCCTACAACCCGCCATGAAACCCAGATTCATTTTCATCCATCTGCATGTTTTTTTTCTCGACGCAGCACTCAGACTTCTGTTCTTGAGTGATTTTATTATTAATTGTACTTAACACCTGATAGATCCATCAGTAATTTCTCTGTCAAAAACTGGCCAAATATTCAACAATATTGAATACCGTAACAACAGGAAGTGGCAATATTCACATTTTTCTCATCAGTCTGTCTTGCAATAAAATCATTTTTGTGGTTTTCTACCTGGAAAAAAAAGTTTTTACTTACATTTCTTATGGGCTAGTTAAGTGTAAGAGGAGTGACTAATAAATTAAAATCAAAATCATGTCTAGTTTTGCATGTAGATTGATATTACTTGTATCTCGATATTCTGTTACTCATTCAACGGTGTAATAAAAAAATGCAACTTGACGTAACATTATGTTTCTTCATGGAAGAACTACTGTTCTTCTCTCTGTGTGCAGTACCCAGACTGGGAAAGCGGGGGTCTGCTGGGGAGCGGGTTCGAGCCGGGCTTGGATGTGAGCTGCTCCGACGAGGAAGACAATGGGGAGCCTCGGTTTGGCTCCGAGCTCCTGTCGCCCAGCGGACAGACGGACGTGCAGACCCTGGCCATTATGCTGCAGGAACAGCTGGAGGCCATCAATAAGGAGATCAAGTGAGGACAGGCGGCAGTACAACAGCTGGGAGGGAGGGAGGAACACCTCTCTGCAAAATGCAGTCTGATACAGCACCGACACATATTACAGCCTCAAAAATTAACATATCAAAACCCCTCTGACACTGAAGAAGTGGTGCAGTGGTGGAAAAAAGTACTAAGATCCTTTATTTAAGTTGCAGTAAAAGCCCTGCATTCATACCTCTATTTAAGTGAAAGCGCATTAGCAAAATTGACTTAATTGACTTGGCGACCGAGTTCTACATGTTTTCCTGACGTTAGCATGTAGCTACATGTAGCAGTGTGGGCTTTAACATTATATATAAGACACAAAATACAGAAAAGCATAATAGGTGGCCTTAAAGTCTATCCTGATCTGTTCTGTGTTGTATTAAGTGCACATCGGCACAGTATTTTTTTTTTTTTATGATATCAATCAAATGTTTCAATTTTTTCTTTTATCATTCTCTACACTAAACCCAGACTGATCCAGGAGGAGAAGGAGAACACAGAGTTGCGGGCCGAAGAGATCGAGAGCCGGGTCAGCGTTGCTTTGGACAGTCCGCCAATCCCTCCGACCTCCCTGGGGAGGGACAGCACAGGACGGGGCTTCATCCCCTCGTCCATCACATCCTCCACCCTGGCCTCCCCCTCTCCCCCCAGCTCCGGACACTCCACCCCTCGCCTGCCTCACTCCCCGGCCCGAGAGACCGACAGACAGGTACTGCTTCTATTCCCGTCCCGTGTTAACCTCTTTTTATCTCGCCTCTGTATTCCACCTCCCTGTTTATGCAAACAGCTCCTCCAGACAGTGAGTCATGTAAATAAAGCACAAGTAAATCATGCAGACAGGGTCAGAGAAGTTCAGTTATTCTAACAGCATGTTAGATTTGGCGAGACTGATCCAAATAACTTGTAGGATGGTATGAGGGCTGGTGCCAGACACGCTGGTTCCAGTATTTCTGAAGAGAGATGGTGCAATAAACACCAAATTTGCAGTCAGCGGGGATTGTGAAAGTGAAAATGTTCATGTGGGCAGTAATGTTGCAGTAATGGATCTGAAAAACCACAACAGCTTCTACTCCTGTCGAATACAAAGATGTAACGTTGGGTTTTAGTGACCAAAATGAGACTGCAGAGGAATGGTGAAAAGTCACCTGGTGCACACAGTCCCAATTTCTATTCATAGGGTGAAAATTAGGAGGAATCATTAATTAATAGATCCAGAATAATTACAGGAGTAATTTTCTTGACTTATAGTGAAATTATACTGTAGTGCCGAATGAGCATCATGTGATTGCTACAATGTTCCCAAACTTTGTTGACACTTGACTGATCAATTCGTCCATCAAAGGAATATTAAATTGCCCAAAAGTTTCACAACATATTTGCAAGCAGCTCATTAGTACTGGTTATGTTTCTGCTGTTGGTTGCTGTCCATATTTGTTTTGGTAAAAGAAGACCCTACAATAGCATTCTGAATTTGCGGCCAACAAATCTATGCAAGTTGGTGAAAACAGTCTTTATGTGTGGTTTGTCTTAAGATTTTATTAAGTGGAGAAAAGATTTGCTTTGAATGTGGGCTGAATTTGTCTGAAAGAGTCTGTCTGCTTAGCAGTAATCAAGTATAATTTCAATCATTCCAGGTTTTCAATAATTCAGCTGTTCTGAAATATGGCTCCTAAGCCACCTAGGTGTGACCATCCAAGCTGTACAACTTTGAGAAGTATTTGTTTTTAAATTGCTGTTTTTACATTTTGTATTTCAGAACAGCAAAGATGATGATCGGGCCCTCGCTCTTCTGGACTCTACACCTCCCTCCACTCCTCGTGCACTGCGATTGGACAGGATGGCCCTCACCCATCCAGGAGCGATGCTTGACGACCCTCGGGAGTTTCGCAGGTAAAACAGCCACACATTTAATATTTCAAACACAACAGTTTGATCCTTATTCCCCTCAGTGATTTCCTTTGTCCCTTCCAGTCTCTCAGCAGATGGCAGCAGCTCCAACAGCAGCCAAGATTCTCTTCACAAGTCCAGTAAGAAGAAAAGCATCAAGTCTTCCATCGGGCGGCTTTTTGGGAAGAAGGAGAAAGGAAGGATGGGCCAACCTGGGCGGGACGGATCTGCTTCTCTTGGTAAACAGATGGAGGATAACACTGACTGTATATCAGTAATCCACATCGTCAGCATTTTCATTTAAGCACGTTTGGTTCAGTGAAGTGAAGTGTTCATCTCTATATTGTCTTTTATTCTTGTGACCTTTGACCTCGTTGTATCTCCTTCAGCATCTACACCCTCTGAAGACCTGGCCTCTGGAGACCCGATGGGGATGAACAAGACTGGGACTCTGGGTCCAGCAGATAAAGACCGCCGCAGCAAGAAGAAGTTTGTGAATTATGCGTCCTGTTTTGTTTCAGTTTGGTTTGCAGATTGAAGGAATACTCCACTCCCCAAATGATCATTTGTATAACAATTACTAAACCCATCTGGCAATGAGTTTGTGAAGAAAACTTTGTTTTCCTCACATGCCTCCACGGTGAACGAAGAATCCAAAAATAGACGAAAGTCTCAATGAATTGAAGTCTTAGGGGGCCGCGTTAACAACAACAAAACTATATCAAACTCTCACACAGCTTGTGCAGTAAAATACAGGTGTCATTTATCCAGTCTTATGCTCGGTACTTCCCAAACATGCATTTTCACTAAAACTTTACTGTTTAAAACTGAAGTGAAAGTGAAACTTAGAAATTCTCTCTTCAAAGCCAGACTTCATTGACAAAAATAGTAATTTTACCTCACTGAACACAGGAGCTGCCGGTCTACCGCTGCCTCAAACATTTAGTTTGTTTGCCTTATTGTATGACTTTGGTGTTGTAAAGGGTTAGTTTGGATTCACCAAAGTCATACAATAACACAAACAATTAACTGATTGAGGCAGTGGTAGACCAGCAGCTCCCATGTTCAGTGATGTAAAATTACTGTTTTTGTCAATGGAGTCTGGCTGTGAAGAGATCATAAAGGAGTTTCACTTTCACTTCAGTTCCTAGGGAAGGGCTGTCTGTGGGAAGTATGAGTTGTGTGAGAGTGTGTAAATGGATGTTTTGATACAGTTTTGCTGTTGTAAAACGTGAACCCCTATGACTTCAATTCATTAAGAATTTTCTCCATTTTTGGAATTTTCTTTCACCATGAAGGCATGCAAGAAAAACAAGGTTTTCTTCATAGATTCAATGTAATACAGGTTGATTAATCGATAAACAAATGATCATTTGGGGGGTGAAGTATTCCTTTAATACTTTGATATCTCACTTAAACAACACCAAATATTTACCTTTTCCTCCTCTTACCAGGCATGAGCTACTGGAAGAAGCATGTCGCCAAGGACTTCCCTTTGCATCTTGGGACGGACCCACTGTTGTATCTTGGCTGGAGGTATTGTGCCATCAGAGACACCTCAGGGATGGGAGATAGTAATTAAAGAACAACATTTTGATTGTTTTAAAACATTTTCATCATATTTTTTCTTTTATTAATCGCTTCACTAATCTGCCTCCTTCCAGCTGTGGGTGGGAATGCCGGCCTGGTACGTCGCAGCCTGTCGCGCCAATGTCAAGAGTGGCGCCATCATGGCCAACCTGTCAGACACAGAGATCCAGAGAGAGATTGGCATCAGTAACCCGCTTCACCGCCTCAAACTGCGACTGGCTATCCAGGAGATGGTGTCCCTTACTAGCCCCTCTGCCCCAGCCAGCACTCGCTCTGTAAGGCATTCTCATTTACCTTAAAGAAAAAACAGAGAAATTATGACCACAGATATTCTCATGTCATAAATAATAAGTAATTGGAGAAAGCTAAGTCCTTCAATATCCCCATATTGAGGCCTACAATATTCTCCATGCTGAGCATAGATAATTGAGCCGATATGCACATTCATATTAGTGATATGACGTATATGTTGAACCAGGCGCTTGCAGTTTTGAGATTAGTTGAAATGTTAATGATCTCTGTTGGGAAAGTTGCAGCAGAAACTAATAATAGGATGCAGAAATAAAAATAAAATGTAACTGAGAGTGTATGATATCAAATAGGGATGATGTCAAATGAAAAGCAGATTCTGCTATGTGGAATACAGGACATGAAACGTATCCTGCATGTGATAAATGTCAGGAATAATAAAAGATATGAGTGTATTTTTCAAAGGAGAATGATAGTAAACTGCACACGCCCTGATAAAGTTCCACCTATTTTGCCTTGAAGCAAAGCTTGGCAACAAAAGCTACATTTACCAAATGTTGCCATCACACACACGAAGACAAACCAGATGTTAAAAAAACGTAATAAAACTGTCACATGCACATGCATGTGTGCTCATGTTTCAAGGGAGATAAAGTCACAAAAAAACAACAACAAAGATCTTCTACTGACTGTCACTTTTGGGGTTTGGAACAAATGCCAAGTTTTGGTTTGCTTTGGCTTTCCCCAGTCCTCTGCTTGGCTTCGTATTTATTTACAACAGGGCTCCTATTAATAAGCTGAAATGTTGATATGATCACTCACTCAATTCTCACCAGATTTTAGTTCATGTAAACCGGTTGAACCTTTTGTTCATTGAAATCACCATGGCAGTCTGCTGTTGTTGTCGGCCGGCGTCTTGTGATGTGTTTTTTTTTTTGGCACAGGAAAAATGTACAAGTGTTGAGTCATTACTTGGGCAGACAAGGCAGTATGTGGTGCTTTTTACTGTCTCACTGCTTCGCTTTTCTCTTGTGCACAGTCGACCAGTAACGTGTGGATGACCCACGCGGAGATGGAGTCCCTAAATGCAGCCACCAAGCCTCCGGTCAGTGCCCCTGCTGTCCTGTCTCTGCTTCACCAACCCTCTTTTATGTTTTTCATTATAATTTTGAATTATTTTAAGCGTCTCGTGTGGTCTGAATCATGTTGACGAGTCTCTCCCCTCCTTCCTCTTCCTCTCACTGTCTCTCTCTTTCTTTCTCTTTTTGAATTTCTACCTCTTTATTGTCTCTGTCTTTTGTGGGCCCAGGCCATAGTGTTGAGCATCTTCTTCTCTCCCTCTGGTTTCAGTGTGAACTGCTTCCAACTAATTACCCGTTCACTAACACACTATTCCTTCCTTTTGTCCTCTTTTCCTGCTGCTGCTGCTGCCGCTCCCTCCTCCTCTGCTTCTCCTCCATCATCTCTTCATCTGTCCACCCTGCTCTTGACCCCCTGCTCCCCTTTCCCTCACCACCTCCACATCACTCTCTCTGGCTCTGTCTCTCTCTCTGTCTGCCTCTTCTCTTCTCTCGGCGCTGCAGGAGCTCAAAGAGTTCAGCTGGGATCAGGTAAGGACTAAGTGGAAAAAGTCAGAATTAACACAACATGATACGTATTTGTCAGTAATTTTATCTCGAGTGAGACCAACCGCAGTGAGTCATGAGCTGCTGACTTGCACTACCATCAGATATGAAGCCGAGCGTGAATCAGCGATGATCATCTGTGGTTGTCCCCTCCAGATACTGGCCTATGGCGATATGAATCATGAGTGGGTGGGCAACGACTGGCTGCCCAGCTTGGGCCTGCCACAGTATCGCAGCTATTTCATGGAGTCCCTGGTGGATGCCCGCATGTTGGACCACCTGACCAAGAAGGAGCTGAGAGGACAGCTCAAAATGGTGGACAGCTTCCACAGGTAGAGCTTTTGCGTGCCCGCTCTCGCCTGTTTTGCAGCCATAACTCACGCCCGTTTGTCACTTTGGGTGTTTTCACTCTCATTCTTTCCTGGAGACTCTCTTTTTCTGTGTGTGTGTGTGTGGCAATGGGAAATTTAAAAGTGTTAAAAGATGTGCAGGGATAGAGTTCCTGTTGTTGTGACACTCTCACTGCTCAGGTGTGTGTCTCCAGGCCCTCTTTTCAGTTCTCGTTTAAAAGAGTCCAGGGGTCACAGGAGTTTGGATTGTGTTAATGCTTTCTGAGTACAGGTGAGAGTGGAAACACGCCCTCAGTTAACCTGCTTCAACCCTCTGGCTCTTTGACCTCTCCCAGGGTCAGTATGCATTACGGCATCATGTGCCTGAAGCGTCTGAACTACGATCGCAAGGAGCTGGAGAGGAGGAGAGAGGAGAGTGTCCATCAGAACAAAGGTGAGCTCTTTTTGTCTCTGCCATTATCTCACTAATGATGCCCCACATGCCCCGACTAATTCCTCTATTCATGCTGCCATTGTCTTTTTCAAAGCATACCTCAGTGATTACTATACAAACCATATAATCCAAGTTAATTATTTGAGCCAGTGATTTTCAAAGCGAGGGTCACAAGGGGAGCGTCAGCAAATTGGAGGGAAGATGAGTAGATGAGGGAAAATGCCCCAAAAAAAACATTCTAAAAATAAAAACTATTATCAACCCATAATTTTGCCTATCATTATTGGGGCGGCAGTAGCTCAGTCCATAGGGACTTGGGTTGGAAACCGGAGGGTCGCCTGTACAAGTCCCCGTCCGGACCAAAATATGGAGTGTGGACTGGTGGCTGGAGAGGTGCCAGTTCACCTCCTGGGCACTGCCGAGGTGCCCCTGAGCAAGGCACCGAACCCCCCAACTGCTCAGAGCGCCTGTCATGGGCAGCCCACTCTGACATCTCTCCAATTAGTGCATGTATAGGTCCTGTTTGTGCATGTGTGTGTTTGGACCTGTGTGTAATTGACAACAGAGTGAAAAATTGAATTTCCCCTCGGGGATTAATAATAAAGTATATATAAAAAAAAAAATGTATTATTATTATGACTACTGTATTTTGCTCCGACACTTTCTTTATTTGTTTGTCTGTCATTTCTATCAGCTCATAGTCATGTTATTTATTTTATCATGCACATACAAGAACCCTATTTTATTTAGTTGTGTTTATAGTAGTACTAAAAACAGCACATAGAGTGACTGAGAAAATAAAATGATATAATCAAATCGTATCGTCAGATATTATGTAATGATCATGTCCTTCTGCATTTGAAGAGGGGCTGGTGTTCTGTGCCATCAGGTATTCCTTAAACCTCTTTTGGCAAACCATTCCATCTTTTCATTCCTCTGAACGTAACGATACGTTGCCTTGCATTAGTTGTTGAAAGAGGACGCCTGTTAAAGTTATGTTCATTACTACTATAAGAAAAATATATTTCTCATAAAATAACAGAGAAATAACCATCCTGTCCTTCACTAATGATGTGCATTCTGATGATGTTCACTTTTCAGTTACAGTTCAGGGCGACTCGACACACTAGACCACACTACTGGAGAGTAATCCTAATGAGTAACGTTTGAACAATGTAAGAGACACAATGTTGTGATAAGGATTTAGTACATCTCTTAATAACTGGCAGACCTTTTCTCTAAAGTGCAACAGTTTTTTTCAGTCTCGTAACTCAAGACTACTCTAATCTGTTGTCCAGTATTTTTCCAAGGAGTTTGGTTTCCTCTAAGTGTTTCACAGCCTTCTGTTTTAAATCTGAAATTTGATCCAAACACAACACTTCTTGTTTTTAATAGATAAAGAACTAACTTGTTGCCCCCTGCCCACAGTGCAACAGTGTTATATCCTATCCAAAGCACTGGACAATTTACTTTGCTTGCATGGACTTAAAAGACACCAAGTTATCAGACATGAGCATAACATTTTAACATTATATTGCAAACAAATAACTTTGTCTCCTGTTCAACAAATAAAGTCAATTAAAGGCTCCATCATAAAAGTTTTTTTATAATGATCCATCTAGAACACTTCATTAGAAACAAAGGGCATGTTACTAAAAAGCCTATCCCTTAGATCATCATGTAATGAACAAGAAAATAAGAAATCTGACCTAAATCACATAACAAACAAAGCCCTTTGTCTTTAGGGAGACCATTAAATCTGCCTGATTCTGCAGTTAAATTCTGCTTCACATAAGGCTCTATCTACATGTTCATAATTTAGGTTTGTACCAAACATCAACACACCATCCTTCCCTACACCAGGAACAGTTTGCTCTGAACATCATGAGTATTTCACGTTCTTGAAAATTAGAGAATGAATCAGTCATGCCAAAACAAAGATTTCTCCTCATTAAGCCAAGGATAGTGCAAAATGTCCCAGCTGAAGAACATTCTAGTGATGTGAGGTTCCCATCCTTTACTGATCGTCAAAACTGGTGTTTGCTTATAAACTCCCAGAAAGGATCAAAATGTCCTGTAATGGATTGTGTTCAGGAGTATAAAGATAAATCAATCTGGATCGATATATCAACTCAATGATCCATGATCATGTTAAGGATGCATATTAAAAACATTGATACATATCGTCATCTTTAAGACACACTTTTATTTTGAAATTCACATGGCACGTCTGTGTTACCATTTCTGTCCATGCCCATCTCTTTCCTGAGCATTCAAACAAGAAAGAGACATTAAGATATTTACTGATATTGTCTGATATTGATTGCAGACCCCTGAGGTATATCGAATTGAAATCGTGGCAGACATTGACAAATATTGTATTGTGTCCAAAGAATTGATATAATATTATATCATGATGAACCTTGTGATTTAAACCCCTCATTCTGTCACAATTCACAAGTTTACGAGATTCCAAAATGCCAAAAGCAGATCTTGAACAGGACCCAAACAAGACCAATACGGTTGAGCGTAAGTATGGAATCTCAGATCCAAAATGAAACCCTGATATTTATATTTGTCAGTTTAACACAGCACACTTGAACCAAGATTAAAAGCAATTGCATTTTTTCCATTTGTGTCATACTTGCGTTTTATCCTGGTTTAGTCTTCACTTCCAGAAACATTCAGCCGCATCTTCTGCAGAACATTTTCATGCTCTGCAACAAAGATAACATCATCTGCATAAAGTAGAATACGGACAGTCAAATCACCTCCTATAAGCCCCAGTTTACAGGATGTAATTTGAAGACCTAAATCGTTAACATAATAGAGAACAGTGTCTGTGACCACATGTCTCCTTGCTTCATACCAGTTTGCTGCGTATTTTATTATTTTAATAACAGTGGCAGCTACAGTGCCAGTTGTTTTACTACATCTTTTATAAGTGTGTAGACATAAAAATAAATTGCTTCCTAGTCTCAATAAACTATAAAATTCTTTTACTTTCTTACATCAGCTTTAACATATGAAATAACGCAAACAAAACTCAATAACGGCAAGAAAACAAAACAAAAAAAAGAACATTTCTTTTCATCTGTGCTGCATTCCACGCTGCTGGGAGATGTTTGGCCCACCCTTTGGTTATTGCTTCCCCCCTCCTCATTCTTCGAAGAGATTATAAACCACAGCTTTCCAGTGAAATCTGGCTGGATAACCTCTACACATGTCAACAGGCTCACTCATTAAACAGACCCAAACCTCTCGCCCTCCCATCGCTGTGCCTTGGGATTCACATGTTGTAACATTTACAGTCAGTTCAACTTGGCTGATTTCCTCACAGAAGAATTCCCCCAGTGAGGAAATTTGTGAGTTTTGGTTTTGTCTGAAGATAAGCTTGTTGGACCATATCAGGCAATAATTCAGTAAAAAAGGAACATGTCACTATTTCCTTCGATCACTCATCATACTGTAACTGAACAGGTCATTTCAAGGGGAACACCAGCTTCATTAAAAATCCCAATATGTTCTTTGCTACCAAGGAAAGTTCAATAAATATTTGTGAACATGAACTACTCTCTCCCAAATTCAGAAACCAGGGAAGTGTCTAGTGTTTTGGGATTTTTTTTATACCCAAATGAGATTTATTCTGTTGTAGTTGCTTGATATCAGACAGAAATTTCAATTCGTTACACTCCGTGTCCATCTTCATTCTGACATTGTGTTCAGTTTAACCGATTTCCATGGGCGAGGGGGACTCGATTTTTCCTCACCAATCAATAGAGACCCACATGTCACCCTAAATCTAACGTCATTTTTAAGTTCACACTGATACGCCAACATACTGCTTTTATTTTGGAGTTTTAAAAGTGAAGCAGAGAGAAGTAAAAACAAACTACGCTGTTGAGTGATATGAAGAAGACATGTCCATTTAGAACAGCCTACATAACAGTGTCTATCTTGTCAATAGCACTTGCCATTGGTATTACTTCTGATCAGTTCTGGCATCGCTTGACAACAGCTTGACAACAACATTAGTCCCACCCATGGTGCTGATTGGTATCTTAAGTTTCCCACAGCACACGTTTTGGTCGTTTTTATTTTAACTGAGAAATGTCACGATGCCAGACAAATTAGTCAACTCTACCTCTACAAAGGTCTAGACCCAGTCAACTATTGTAATGTTCTCTGTTCTGAAACAGAAAATGTATCCATGGGGCGTCGGTAGCGTAGTGGATAGTGCCGGCGGTTACTACTATTTTTGACTGTCTTAGACCACAGGAATAACATGCAGCAATTTTGAAAATAGACATTGTTTCCCTTTAACTTTCTCAGAAGACTATTAATAAGCCTGATCCAGCTTGAAGTTCAGGAAGCGAGCAGAATATTAAGAAACCTGATCTCGCTTCTAAAACCAGCGAGTAGACAGCTTGCTGTTTGCAGATGGATGCTTCCTCTGCCTCCCTTCACCTTCTCCTTCTCTCCTCCCAGATGTGATGGTGTGGTCCAATGAGCGTGTGATGTGCTGGGTGCAGACCATCGGTCTGAAGGAGTACGCTGACAACCTGCGCGAGAGCGGCGTCCACGGGGCTCTGCTGGCTTTAGACGACACCTTTGACTACACTGACCTGGCCCTGCTGCTGCAGATCCCCAATCAGAACACACAGGTAATGGACTTATGGAGAGGTACTAGTGGTGCAGCAGGGAGAGAAGAGGAGTTCTTAAGGGTAGATATTTGGGTTGTAAAGACCCCCTCCAAGCATGTTTTTTTGATTAGTATTTTGGCATTTTCTTTTTTTAATATGTTTGAGAGCGGTCAGTGTAGAGAGACAGAAAATATAACTCCCCTCCAGTTGAAAGCTCAAGCTCAAAGCGTTCTTGGAGTAACGGGCATTTATTTGCACATCCATGATATCAAACATGCGATCAAACATGCCGTCCAACATGCCGTCCAACATGCCGTGAGAACTAGATAAAATAAAAAACACACACCATAATGAGTCAAAGGTAATACAGAGCATTCTCATAGAGAATGATTAAAACAGTTTACATATACATCCAACGGAAACGTGAGCTATCACGCAGCTATCGCGTGAGCTTCATTAGCATATCTAATTAGTGTAATTAAAACATAAAATAACTCTGCATACCTCATTGGCCGCGTTAACTCAAGGGAAGTTAGAAATTAAACTTCAGGCTTAACAAGTCTTCATGTAGCCCAAATCTTGGTAAAATGCACAGCAAAAGAAAACTTAAAGATCACAGGTGCTCTCTGTCGAGCCTCACAGGTGCTCTGCTCCTCCTGGCACCGCATGCATATACAGGTGTAGCAACAAAACCAACCCGACCCACAGCAACAAAAGAACATTAGTTCCTCTATGAAATATAAGATGTATGTTACCAGATTTTATGTTCCCAATTGTTTATCAAGTTATTTATTTGTATTTATTAACAAATCATATCCTTTCCTAAAATGTAAATTATTCTTGTTTTTATCTCAAAAAATATTAAATGAACTTAAACTGTATAACTGCCTCTGATGGCAGCTACAGAAAACGTATAGAGAGGTGCCAAGCCAAGATTGAATCATCGACGTTGTGGTTATGTTGTATGTACTATGTACCCGAACCATAAAGCTACTGGGGCTCCAGCTTTAGTTTGGCCACATATCAATGAAATCTTCTTCTCTCTCATTGGAAAATCTACAATATGCAGTTATTTTTGCTTTCAAATTTTAACTGCTGGACACAAGATGTTTCCAAGTTCACTGAAAATGTGAGATGGAGCCTTCATGTTACCTCATCACATCTGTTTAAGTTGCATACTGGATCATGATTGGCTTCCAAACTAGTTGGGATAGACTAAAATCATGCTCAAATGTCCATTTGTTAAACTGGTGTTTAAAGTAAAGACCGTGGAACTTTCCCTCTTTCAAAATATACTACCGGTGCCAAACTCTACACATGCATCATTCTGCACAGTGAAACTCAAACATCCGAGTGGAGGACTTAAGTTCACATTAATCAATACCTTGACCATATATATGACAATTTTCCTAGCAGAACAAAGGCTTTGCAACCCCTTCATTTTATTTATCACTTATTGTTGTTTTAAAAGTGTCTTTAATAGCATTTCTTTTTTATACAATCACGATTAAAGCATTTATTTACTGCAGCAAGACAGATTGACCTTCGTCAGGCACAGGTTTTAAAGGGTAACTAAAGGATTTTTCTGGACCCTATTTTCATATGTTTCTGTGTCTAAGTGACGAATGAAAACGACAGTTTTTTTTAAACTGGTCGAGTATTGAGTCGGAGCACCGGCAGCTGAGAAACAGGCTCTAATGTAACCACACTTGCATTTGTACACCATCAATATACTACCACTAAAGGTGCTTGTTTTTGCCACTGTCAGGCTCAGATTGTTGTTATAAGTGTGTGACAACATTATGGAAGGGATCCCTACAGAGACAGACCTTTTTGTTTAACCAGGAACAGCCCTGAAATTACCATTGCCAAACCTACCAGACTCCATTCCAATAAAAGGTAATTTTAGCGTGTACAGAGCCAGCATGTTTTCACATCTAACTGGGTGAATTAATGGTTTAAACCAAACAAACCAGAGATGATGATTGTTGGAACAGTGGAGAGACAAACCAAGACAGCTTTTGTAAGTTTTATTTTGTTTCTGTTGAATTTGAATGAAGCGTGTTTTACCATGATAATATTACTGTTTATTGAAATGGAGTCTGGTGTGTTTGGTAATAGCGATAGCGATAACGAAAATGGTCTTTCTCTTTAACAAAAAGGTCTATCTCTGTAGGGTCCTTTTTATAATGTTGTCAGACACATAAAATAACAATCTGAGCCTGTTAGTGACAACAACAAGCACTTTTAGTGGATGTAATTTGACGATGGGCACATGCCCCAACTGTTTATATTGCAGCCTATTTTGCTGGCTGCAGCGCTCTCACTCAATACTGGACCGATTTCAAAAATGATTGTTTCCATGAGTCACTTAGACATAAAAACATGGGAAAATAGGGTCCAGCTTGAAGATAAGTTACCCTCTAATGATATTTAGCATTATAATTGGTTGATATGTACGATATCTTTGATTGTCCGTTATTTCCTGACACTTGTCTGCTATCTATAATAAAGGCTTAAAATGCCTTAACTCATATACTTAACTGTAACAAGTCTCCTCTGACCCTTCCGAGTTCCAACTGTGCTGGTTCAAAGCAGGAATAATATTCAAACATGAGCTAATGAATGGCAGCATAGCACACCTGCCCTGAAAATGTGTCATAAGTGGAGTCCAGTTGAATCTCAAAGCTCCACATCACCTCTCTCCTGCAGGCCAGACAGCTCCTGGAGCAAGAGTACAACTCCCTCATCTCCATGGGAACGGAAAGGCGACCTGATGAGGTCAGCACGCTAACCAGCTTGAAGAAATTAAATAATAAATAAAAACAGATTTGACTAAATGATAAAGTGTCTGAGCAGCCATGTCTCTGTTCACACACTCTGTCTGTCTAGCAGGATGGAACAAAGACGTTCACCCGCTCGCCCTCCTGGAGGAAGATGTTTAGGGAGAAAGACCTTCGGGGCGTGACCTCCGACTCCGCCGAGACCCTGCCTGCTAACTTCCGTGCCTCAGCCATCTCTACGCCCTCTGTTACCCTGAGAAAGGTTCAGAGTGATGGTGAGTATGATCCCCCCGACCTCTGACACCTCCGCTCTCATGTTCACATTTGCTCGGCTCCTCTGAGCCCTCGAGGCGCGTCTCAATTTAGACGATGACCTGTTACTCTATATGGCGTTACTCACATGATGAGCATGACAGAAATCAGGGCTAAAGGTATGTTGTAGCTCATCAGATGACCTGCAGATCCGATAATACACGTGTTCACATCTTGATTTGAAATTTGTTTTAAGCCCCCACTGGTGAAATGTAGTACATTTCTTAAACGCATTTATTCAAAGCCTGTACCAAGTATAAATTCAAGGTACTTTACTTCATACTTCTACTTTACTATCTCTCAGAGGTAAATATGGCACTTTTTATTCCGCTTCATTTATCTGACAGTTTTTATTACTTTTCAGATTACAGTTTTTCATGCCCTTTCTGTCCAGTAAAAACCACACGTCTTTCAATGTGTTTACTTTGAATGTTTGTGATGAACTGAGGAACATTCCTTTGTGTGTTAGGGAAATTCTCCTACTTCTTAAGCTAAATAAACTCTTTAAAACCCTTTTCGATAAGCTGAAACATGCATCATCACAACGCTGAAACAGGGCTGTTTTTCCGACACCATGAAAAGCTGACTTTTTGAAGATGCGTGGGTCTCACAAACATCACGCTACCTCTGTGTGTGTGTTGTAATCTTAATTCTCTATAGTTTGCCATGATTAGTCAATGATTAGTCAATCCAGCCCAGCGTGCAAGTTTGCACGTGTGTATGCCATTGGCTAATGAATCAGCTAATTTGGTAAATGGTACGTGGACTTGCATTTGAATAGTGTCTTTATCGTCTTCTGACCACTCAAAGCACTTAAACACTACTTGTCAAATTCCCTCATTCATACACTGGTAGCCAAGACTACTATACACTCACAGTTCAGTATCTTGCCCAAGGATACTTCGACATGTGGACTGGAGGAGCCAGGGATCGAACCTCCAGTCTTCCCAAAAGTGGGCAACCTGCTCTACCTCCTGTGCCACAGCCAGTACCAGGACAGTGGAGGTGTGGAAGGGTGGTTCCCACTCTCCAGTGTCCCCGTGGTTAACATCATTAGCTCTGTCAGCATCATTGCTGTTGTTTAGCACTGTTTATGGAGCACCATTAGCTATAGCTGCCAGCTCAGCCACCTCCATGTTGAGAACTTTATGCAGACAATTCATGCGCAGTAAATTTCAAATAGAACCCCTTCGAACTTCCCAGCAGTATAGAAAGGACAACCATAAAATCTACAGCACTAAAATGTAACATTCACATTAATGCAGCTTTAACATTAACCCAAAAACATCATATATAATATTAAAACACTGACAGGGAAAATTTTACTGCACAATGAGTACTTTTACTTGAGTCAAGTTCTGAATGCAGTACTTTCACTTGTAGTGGTGTATATTTACAGTGTGGTATTGATACTTTTACTGAAGTAAAGGATCTGAATACTTCTCTCAACCACTGTCAGCCATGTTATATAAGCTGCTGCAAATCCACGCACATAGTCACATGCACAGAGCAGTTGGTTGTTTTCATGCTACTCTGCCATTAGTTTGGCGGAGGAATTTTCTCTTTCCTTTAGTAAAGGAACTGGCAATAACAAGGAACAGACGCTTCAAAGTACAGAGGAAGACTATTATCCTCCATTCCACTTCTTAATAGGAATGCCTGTGGAAGGTCAGTGCTGTTTAAGACATTGCATTTACGATAATGATCCGGTCTGTGTCTGTTTCTCCGGTCTCCAAAACAGCCAACTCTGGTGCCCGGGGTGAATCTGCCTCAGTGAGGACGTACTCCTGTTGAGGGGCTGAGGTGAGAACACACATTAATTAAACTGCCTAGTACTGTTGCATCCGTGCAGGGTTTTATCCGTGTGGTGAAACAAAAACATCCGAGACGCCTTTCACATGTGCCGAGCACATTTCTTCGAGCCTCGTTGTTTTATGATTCTGTTTGTTGAGGTGGATTGGTTTGAGCATGGGATTTTAGTAGTCCCCCTAAGGTCTTTAAGTGGTGGGTTTTGGTTGGTGGGGATTTAGGCAGAGTTGAATTAAGGCCGCAGATGCAGTGACGTGGGAATAATGCTGTTTCTCTCCTCAGGGCGCTGACTGGATTGGGACTAGAGGACCCTGCTCGCTCATCCACGGAGAAAGAAGCAATGAATATAACCATTTAACTTCAAAATAAATCTATCGGTCTGACCATTCTGCAATAACAGAAGCAAAGGAATAAAGGGGGAAAATGACATGAAGAATGTATGAATGTATTTTCCGACCAGACTGGGAAGGTTGAATGGGATCAGCTGTTCTCTCTCTCTGTCTCTCTCTTCCTGTCGTTCTGTCTTTGCTCTTCCTCTCTTAGTGTGACTGTGCTGTGGGGTTAATGAAGGACAACACCGGTGTTGGTCCCGCACGTTTCCCCCTCTCTTCATTCCTGTCGGAGTCTGCACACAGTCAGCAGAGTTGGCAATATCAGGGCTCATTTTCCTACCTTCAGAAGGAACCACTACTTGCTGCCATTTATTCTCTTACAGTTTGAAAACAACCTAAACGTGCCGCCTTATAACTTCTGCTCAACAACAGGTGTTTTTACTGAAAGCCGGGGCAGAAGTTAACCTCACTGTAAGGTTTAGATTTGAAAAACAGAGGAACGACTGGAAGGATGTTAAAATTGTAAACTGATTGGGGGAAATGACGGGATGGACATTAATCTGTTACGACTACACAACGCTGGTGTTCTCCTTTCTGCTCATGGTGTTCAGTGTCAGCCATTGCGGCTCTATTGTTGGCTTCTATGGGCCTGTCAGGGGTGTATAAGTGTCCCCACAGTTGGTCGGATTGGTGTAGTAAAACACGTCTGAGTTCAGACCACTGTTTGGCTCCGACCACATCAATGGGACCCTCCTCATGCTTTGTCTATTGGCACCTTGAAAGCTGATAGGCTAAGTAATCTCTTTTGAAGGGACCCCATTATAGAGATCAAAGCCACAGAGGTGGATGGGACAGGGTGGAGCGATGCGGCGGAGGCATTGTGTTCATGATGTCAGTGGCAGGAAATCCATAAATCAAGTGTTGGTATCACTCTCTGAAAAGGCGTACTTTACAAGGAGTTTTTTAAGTACGGGCTCTATCAATGTTAAAGGGGCACTCCGCAGATTTTTCACATAAAGCTAAGTTTACTCATCATGAAAAGACCTATGCAGCCTGTAAAACAGCTGTATAACGTCCCCTGTGGTGCTGGAGGAGCTTTCCAAAAAGATTCTACTGGGTTGCATTATGGGAAATGTAGGACCCAGCGTTTTTGGAGCTTCACTCATACTGGAGACTTAAGAGTCAGGATATTTCAGCCTTCTGATGTTTCAATTTATTTATTTTTTATTTGCCTCTTTTGAGTTTCCCAGCTTTTTCAAAGTGCAATCGCAAAATATCTAAACATTTATTAAACCATTTATCAATGCTTTATGGATCAGTAAAAAAAAGCTGCTAATAAAGAGTTTTGGGTGGCAAGGTTGTGACAAATCAATTTAGATGGTTCAAAATATGATGACTCCGCTAATGGACAGCTCAAACATTATCTTTTGGGAAAAAAAGGATGTTATTAACCACTTATCAACATCATATTAGCATTTATAACTGCAAACGCTGGTAGCTAAGTATAAGGAACTTAATGTAAAAACTCAAAAGTTCCCAGACTTGATAACGAGCCATTAGATCTGTGGTCCAAAATGCTGTTTTAGTAATTCATAAAGGTTTCTTCCACCACAGTTATATCATGTGTGGAGTTTGAATTGTTAGTAAGTTGTTAATAAATGGCTTAAGGAAAAAGACAAAGCCAAAATTATTTTTTCATGACCTTGCAACCCAAAAGTCATTTTAAATAATGTATCATTTTACTGGCCTATAAATAATATATCTAGAGCATTAAAACATATTTATTATGAAAATAGTCAGTCATAACCCCCTAACCCTTAAATTGATCAGGTCACAGACCCCCATATGACAAGACTTCTGGGCTTTCCATAAGATAAAAAAGATAGATGTTAGATGTGATTAAGACAAGAATTCTATGGCTATCAACTACAGGACTCTTACTCACATTTGGCTGACCTCTATAGTGAATAAAATAGTAAAAAATAGTCTATTCTCCATTGTTCTGGGGACCCCCTGGAACTCCCTTAGAACCACTCACATTGGGGAAAGTAAAGTATGTCTAATTAGAAAGTGGTACCGAAGTGTTGTATATTGAAGAAGGCATGAGACATGACATAACATGACATGACACTGAGGTCAGACTTTAACTCCTCACTGGCCCTCCATGATGTAATTGTGCGGGTCATGACTTGTAATCATCAGCTCAGGGTCTCGGGTAATCCTGATGATAGGAGAGGTGGCAGAGAGACATAACAGTGACTCACAGGGAGGAGGGATACAAAAAAAAACCTAAAGGATGGACAGAAGCCGGTCATTTTACTGCACACACAAGCCATAACAGAAACCAAGAGCTCTCTTGGGGGAGGGGGGGGGGTGAATCAGAGAGAGGCAGGGAGAGAGGGCGAGCCCGAGGAAGCCCAGGAAACAAAACCTTTAGCCTCTGTGTTTACGATGCATGTCAAACAAACGACAATGACCTACAAACATTTTTTTGGTGGTAAAGATGATATGAGGTGTCTTTAAAAAAAATATATATCTGTATGATAAACCTACAGGGGTCGGGAGCCTGGGGATCAATTTGTAAAATGTGTGTATTTTTTTCAGTTGTATTTTTTATTTTTTACAATATCTATTTATTTTCTTTAGGTATGTATTGGATAAATGTATGTACATGTTCCGTTTCTTCTTGACTTCATTTGAACTAGTTTTAAAAAGTAAATATGAAACATTGAAAATGGTCATTCAAATACGCTACTGTATGTGTACATTTTGAGAACAAATTGTGCAATGATTTAACAGATTTCCATGATTAAAGTGATAGTAATACAAATTGAAAATATCATCTGGAAAATAAACAATAATGATGATGATGAAAATTGTGATGTAAAAGAAAGAAAAAAATAATAAAGCGATCCGGGTGGATCTGCTGATCATCGCAACCTTTTTTCTTTTTCCCATTGATTTGTTTTTTGTCTCTCTGCAGTAGTCACGTGTGCAGTGGTGAGTTTACTCAAGTACCATTCTTAATTACAATTTAAACATTGTTGTACAGTTCTTTAATTATTGTACTCCACCACATTTATGAGGTAAATGTTGTCCTTTATGCTCCACTGCATTTATTGGACAGCTATAGCCACTAATTGCTCAACAGATTAGAATTTTATACACAAAATATGTAGGACTTCGACTCCTAAGGAGTATTTTTAAATGAAGGTATTGCTATTTTTACACAAGTAACTGACCTGTATACTTCTTCTAACACTGAGTGTGTTTTATGAAGCTGTAATTGGAGGAAACTGCAGATTACTGCAGTAAAATGCTGAAAAAAATATCACTTATCGTAACTTATCCTTTCCCAAATAAATCCTGGAGTGCTTCAAGAACTCAATTCTGCATATTCACATCAATTAATTGGTATGAAAATAATGTGCCGAGTACAAAGATCCTTTATTACCACATTTTGGCAGGCAAACTGAACAAACCAGCAGATGGTAAAATTAGTTTTTAAGTGTCGTATAATTTACAAACCACATGGGTTTACATTCATGAACCACATTGAACACGTTTCACATTGGGAGATGTTTCCTGCCACAAAACTGTCAAATCATCAGCCTGCGTGAAACCATGCTTAAGTGTGCCCATGCTGTAGTTTCTGTATCCGATACTAAAATGCACTGTCACATTCATGGTAATCGATGTGTGAACAGTGTGGAGCAGTAAAGTGGAGCCTCAGTAGGTGGCGCTCCTTCCTCTCACAACCCGAGCGGCCCAGAGGCTGGAATTATCATCAGACACTGGAGAGACCTACCACTCCATGAAGACTTCTTCTATAAATACACACTGATATACATAGCTTCATACATAAAGGTATACTGGTGTCATATTGTACACATATATAAAGGAATATATTAATATCAAAGACATACACATGCTTACATACTAATCAAAAATAACTTAGATTATGAAAGATAAATCATACAAAAAACAGTAAAATCTCTATATGACAATTTTCCCTAAGATCTAGTAATGAGGTCTTCTTGTTTTTTTTTAAAGTCTTTTGAGGTTACGGTGGAGGACGGGCTGGAGGAGAGAGAGGGACAACTAAGTCAAGTTTAAGAAAGTGAAAGTGCACACAGAAGGATGTCACAGCTGCTCTGCTCTGTGTCACTTTCTACTTCTTGCCATCTCTCCCTATCACCCCCCCCCCCCTCCTCTCTCTCTCAGCCTCTCCCCCTCCTCGTCAAGACCTCCCTTCCCAGCGCCTGATTGGCTCTGGACAGCAGCACACAGACACAGGACGAGTCGATGCGGATCCACCTCCATCCGGTTCTGTTGTTAGCGTCTTTGGTGAGCGCTCGGACGTACGACTGCTTGGCTTTGCACTCGCTCACCCACTGTTTTTTATCCACGCCCAAGCAGCCAGCCCCGGCTACGCCCGTCCCAACAGGTTTAAGTGCAGCGCCGGCCCTCGACCTGCCAGTGTTGGTTGTCTGCTCGGCCTCGCGGCAACGAGTCTCATAGAAGTACTGTTTGAGTGGTCCTGTCTGCGTCTGGATCTCCTGTAAGATGGTGACCTTCTGACCGTGGGAGTCGATGGCAGTCTTCTTGTCAGTGACCCAAACACTTTCTGCCTCGCACACTGACTTTTCCCCTCTCCTTCTGTCCATCAAGTGTGAGCGTTTATCCCTTTTGACAGAGCGGGCAACCTCTGTAACTCTGGAAGAGTCTGCCCAACTCAGAGTCGTGCTCCTGTCGATCGCCCGGTCCCCGTGACCCTCAATGTGTCCGTCCATGTCCTCCTGCTCCTCTCCCTCCCCGTCCTCCTCCAGCAGGCCGGTTTCCAACATGAGCAGGAGAGGTGGGTGCTCTGGAGGCGACGGGGAAGGTGAGAACAGGACTCGCGGATGTGCGTCCAGAAACATCTCATCCCCTTCTAAGATATTGTCCAGCCCGGTCCCCAGACCCAGCCCTGCCTCCAGGTTCAAGCTCTCCTCAGCTGGACCTCTTCCAGCCCCAGGTGTCTGCGTGCTTCCTGTCTCAACTGTAGGTGCATCTCTGAGCTTTTCCGAGGGAACAGTTGGTTCTGGTCCTCTTTGACCCTTTAGATTAGCAGCAGGACTGACTGCATTATGCGTTTCCGCCGTGGAAACCGGCAGCAGTCTTTCTGTAGGGTCCTGAAGATTGTCCTTCTTGGAAAAGTCCACAAAACTGGAGTAATCTCTCCTGCTGCTGCTGTCAGCTTTGTAGTCCTTTGGTAGAGAATTATCCTGGGAAATATCCTCGGTCCTGAGTGTTCCTCCTTCTGTGGGAACATCCACAGTGTCACTGCTTTTGTCATCGCTGCCTGAGTTGCTATTTGATTGGTAGGTTCCTTGATTCTCCACTTTGAACGTGGAAGTCTCTTCATCTGCGGAGGATTTCACATAATCCTTATGGTTCTGGAGGTTTTGTCTGTTGGTGTTTTGGCTAAGGGTAGCAGCCATGTTGTAGTCCGTTTGTGAGGCATTTCCATGGAAGTTGTAGTCCACAGGGGGAGCTGCGAGGTGAGCAGCCGAGTCATGATGGTGCTCTCTGCGGTTGTCAAAGCCAGGCTCTGTCGTTGCGGCAGCAATCCTGGACACGGGGTTGTGAGGGAAGGGCAGGGCCGAGGCAATCACCATGGCAACCAGGGGAAGCCAGTGCATCACTCCCAAGACGTATCAGCTGATGAAACAAGAGTAAATAGATGGGAGAGACAAAAAGACAACATTATTTTAAACAATGCACATTGTGGCTTATACAGTCAACCTAAGTACCTCAATTAAGATGTAAAATGAGAGGTTTTACTGGTGGACTGCAGATTTATGACCCTGGTGCTTTAACCACTGAGGTATGGCTTTAAAATCTTGGCAGAAGTCATGGAAAAATAGTACCAAGTACAGCAAGGTCGCCCTCTGCTTCTTCATGCGGCAAGGTGGAGTTCAGCTACGAACGCTGTAGATTCTGAAGGGCTGACCTTCAAACGGAGATACTGACAACCTGGTATGTATGCAAGTCAGAAACTTTACAGCCAAAGGAAATGGATTCAAAAGACATCTGCAAACAAAGAAAACAAGCCTCTTTTTTCAGCTCTTAAAAGCACGACTATTGTTGCAGCTTTTCCCAGGATCCAGTAATCTGGGAATCTCTGACAAACATGGTTGACCTCAGGTCTGCATGCAGATTAAAAGAAACCATCCCAGCACTGCCGGAGAAAACCTCAGGTATTCTCTCTGAACACACCTGGGCTGTGGGGAAGTTGTTTTCCTTTGGAAAAATGATGCCTCAACACAATGCAATAAATCTGCTGCCTCGGATTGGAGGAGATTGTTTATGGTGATGTGCAATCCTTGCTACTGTAAACACCATGCCTGCCATAATCTGCATTATTTAAACTTTGTGCAGCTTGTAATCACAAAAGGATTAGCAGTTCATTTTGTTTAGCAACAATATGAAACAAATACTGCAGAATCTTTGTAATAAAGTCTCTCTGGGCTCAAGTCGTGCAGCAGTAGCAGTAGGTGACATTTACAGTGTCAGCAAGAGGACAGAATGTTATTCACAAGTGTCAAGCATGTTTCCAAAAATGTCATTGAAAGTTTATTTCCTAGCTGCAACTTTTAGTCTGCTTGAAAGTCTATTTTCAAGCTGAAACATTTAATATCTACAGATGTGAGCATGTGTGGCTTTTTCTTGCCATATGTTATACTATATTGAATATGTTTGGATTTTGAATGCGTCTTTTTAGGGAATGGAAAATTAAGCTGGACATTTTTCACCATTTTCTGAAGTATTACAGACTGAACAATCAATACTGAAAATAATTGTAAGTTAAAGCCCTAGTTTAATTAATCTAAATGAATTACATCAAATTATAGCAAATGAGACTGCGTCTTTAACTATATTAACTGAATTATTTTGATATAAATGTGTTACACACACACACACACACACACACACACACATACAAAAATTGAAGTTACCCAATTAAAATAAAAACTGTGGTGTCAGAACTAATGATGATCATGTTTTGCCAGTTATATTACATATGTGTTACTTATCACTTAAAGATACATTATGTTAAATGGTGACAAATTGAAAAGTCATTATAATAGCTGTTAACCAACAAAACTGTACAAAAGTCAAATAAAACACTCCCTCGTGTGAGCCAAATGTAAACACTTCCCAGGAGACTTTTCATGTAGTTTGTCATGTCTGACATCATCTACACGAAACATGAATCATAAGTGAGGCAGAGGTGATTCATTTGTATTTCAAAGTGAGGTTCACCTGTGACTAACTGGAAAAATATTCCAGTCACTTGTCCGTGCAGCATGTACAGTGGGACAGCGTACCAACCAGTGCTCAGAGGAGGTGAGAAACAGGGAGGAGGTCACTCGGAAAGAGTTAAAATAGGTGGAATGATCAGAATGTCAGAGATGCAGCTTTACTGGCGCGGCTCCTTCACGGTTTCCTCAGGCAGCAAAGGGAGAGAAAAAAAAACACGTATGGCAACAGAAAATAAGTGTGAAGGAGCAGATGTCATCAGTGTGTTTGTTTGCTTGTGGCACGTCATGGTGACTGAATGGATGTATCATCAGTGACCATTGGTGAGAGTGGGCATACACGCGATTGACAAAGGTAAACCCTTTCAGTGACAGGACACATGCTCAGCAGGGCCACACCCTGGATACAATGCAGCAAACTGAGGAGCAACAAGGTTTGGTCGACGCATCACTCATGCAGTAACCTCGGGGCTCAAAGTGCCTGCTTGTCATGCTGACGATAAATAACATCACAGTGCGGTGAGCTTCCTGTTTGCTTAGGCTACTGATCTATGCATCGACCTGCCAAAAAAACCCCAGGTGTTTCGGGTGATGAAAGCAAGACGAACGGTAAACCAGGCTATTAACACACCCCTAGAACATGGGGAGGCCAGCCAACGGCAATTAAAACCGATAAGAAAACATATGCAGCAAAGGTGAACACTGTCACCCGTAGGAGGAGAAGCTCATTTTGAATTGGCGGTGGTACAGGGTGACTATCCTGAAAGAATCTGCAGGATTTGTCTTATGTGAGTCTGTTGCAGGAGAGCTATTTGCTTCTTAAGGGCTTTCTTGGAGCACTCAGGCACCACACAGGAGGCAGGCAAACACACTCTCTAAGTGGTTTCTTTGTAAAACAGCAGCAGCAGCAGCACTTCATCACCATGCTCCATTTGCTACAATGACACGCATCATTTGCGCTCCCTGCAAGGCTAGACGAGGACCACGACGTTCTTCCGCCCTCTGGACCAGACCCAAGCCCTCTGAATCCCCCCCCAGATGAACACACACACACACACACACACACACAAAAATCCCAGTCTCTCTAAATCCAAAACCTCACTTAGTAAATAAAACCCCACTCAACACTGCACACTTATGTTAATCCTAATCTCCGTAGCCTGAGAGTCTTCCAAATGAGCACAGGAAGAATACCCTGAAACCACAGGACAAGGGCCTAAACAAACAGACAGAAATCAACCACGTCACCAAGCAAAACTCCATGAATAAACAGACTAAACAGACTAAACTATGACACTAACGGCGAGGCCTCCGTGAGCCACAGTGGCAACCTGAATTATTTAGCATTAATTATATTAATTAAATGGCTGGGAAGCGGCCTGTTTTCTCCTTGTTTCATGTGCCTTTATGTTCCCTCAGATCCTCCAGTGTCGGTCAGAAGAAACTCTTCTTCCAAACTGTGTAATACTGTAACATTCCCAGCAGGATATCAGAGAGACGACCTCAGAGAACATTTTTAAGTGACAGCTTGAAACAGATCTATTTCACTTTGCTTTCAACTAGTCTTGTAACATGCTGTGTTTGTCTCCCTCTCAACCACTATCAACCGGATTTGATTTTTGTGCTGTTGTTATCCGTGTATTGATTATTTTACTGTCATTAATGATTGTTGCAATTAAACCATTTTTTCTGTTTTCCTTGTTTCTCCTTACTGTGAAGCAGCTTGGCTACGTTTGTGTGTCAAATAAAATGATGAGGGCTGAAACGTTTTTGTTTTTTTTAATTGATTTAATCTACCAATTCTTGTCTTGATTATTGACTTCATTATTTGTTCTATAACGCATGAAAAAGCTGAAAAAATACCTGTCATAATTTCCTTAAATCCAAGGGGATGACATCAAATTTCTTGTTTTTCAAAGAAAAAATAAATTACACTTACTAATGTAAAACAATGGAAGGAAGCAAATTTTCACATTTTAGAAGCTTGAACCCAAGAAAGTTTGAATTCTTTGCTTCAAAAATGGCTGAATCAAAAACTAATTATAAAAATAGTTGGTGATTATTATTATTCTGTGTATATGTTTTTACTAAGCTTAAATCATGTGAATCCAGCTAACTTGTTGATGTGCAGCTACTACAGTCGCTTTGCTTTAAAACATGATAGACACATATATGAACATGCGGAAAAACAATACAGGAAAGTGTGTCTTTACTAACTCTGGCACCTGGCAAATTGGTCTGACTTCTGTTTTGAGCGCTGCCAGTGTGAACCGCAGGGGTTTAATCCACATGAGACAGCGTGAGTGAAGGGGGAATTATGGTACAGAGGGCCTCTGGCTGTGAGACCCTCCCCAGGAAGCAGATGCCATAAAGCAGCCCCACACCTGGCAGTGGCTACTGTGCTATTAGCCTGTTAACAAAGTAATGCCCCCCTTGTGCGTGGCTAATGTCAGACACGTCCATCCGACAGAGAGCTAATGCACTGTGTGTTAGTGTTAGGACCAGGCTCCGTCCTAACCTAATCCTGCCTCTTTGAAGTCGACGGGGGTGGAAGATGTCTGGAGGCCGGCTGAACGGGAGACAATTTGCGCCTCACATCACATTTATCAGCAGATTTTATGACAGGTCTGAAACACACCTGAGTGTGAGCAACGGAAACAGTGACAACAGGAGTGGCTGCAACACCATGTGACATACAAAACACACACAGGTAAATGTTTGCCCTCTCTCTTTCTCTCTCTCTCTCTGTGAGGGTAGAGTAAAAGCTTTGGCCTCACATGTGCTCATTTACAATGCCTTGCTGTCCCACTGTGCAAACAGCCCATTAATTCCAGGTCTGTGATTGTTTCATACCACGCTCAGCCTGCATAGATCCAGCCTCCTCCTCCTCTAACTACATATGAAACAACTCTATCAGTCACATCTCGCTCCAATCACATGTAGATCTCGCCTTCTCTTTCACACACACAAGATGACAACACACACTTGTGGAATGTACATTTATTCAAATACTGTACTTCAGTACTTGAGAATCTCCATTTTCTGCTTCTTTATGTTTAATTTAAGAGGCAAATATTGTACTTTTTACACCACCACAATTATTTGATATCATAATTACGTGTTACTTTGCAGATTCATATAATCAACAAGTACACTCTGATGTAATATTGTACGCAAAAATAAAACTTTATTGATCTCTGGGGGAGAAATTAACAAGATACCCAGCAGATAAAGTATATAAAGCCGCTGAAATTAGCTCCACTTTTACCATGTGCAACAGTAAAATGATGTACACAATACTTATAATCCAGTTACATAATATGTTATTCTGACTCTGCATAATGAATACTTTTGCTTTTGGTACTTCGTACATATTTTGATGCTAATACTTTTTTGTGTTTACTTCAGATAAATATTTGAATTTGACTTTTACTTGCCACAGAACATTTCTACATTGTGGTATTTCTGCTTTTACATAAGTACGAGATCTGACTACATCTTCCACAGCTGCTGATGAGGTACATGCAACAGTGCTGTGAAACAGAAAGAGAAATGCCATCATCTTGTAAAGAGTTGCCTGACTTCATTTTGTTTGTTAACTGTAATACCACAGAAGATGTAAAAGCTGCTCAACTGAATGAATGAATATCCTTAGTGCTTATTTCACCTCCCACAGGATAGTTTTAAGCCCCTGATCTCCTGACAGTATCAAATTAAGACATCAGCTGCGGGTTTGTTTCATATTACAACCTGTGTGATCTACCTGCGGGGTGGATTGACTCGGTAGCTCTCACCTCACCTGACTGACTGCCAACGAAAACAAAATGCGAAATTGACTACCACGGCACAACTGCCAAAGAAAATAAAATGCAAAATAAGACTGTGTCTGGTGTGTTCACAAAGCATTGTGCAAAGAAACAAGTGAGTCAAAAATGCATGAAATAACTGAGACACATATTTAATTCAAGAAATAAAAGAAGAAAACAATATGCCAGTTATGTCTGCATGCAGGGGTGTAAGTAAATATGTGAGCTGATGAATAAATAAATGAAACATGGACTTTTAAGGAACCAAATATATACATAAGACTGATAAACTGACCTAATTAAATATCTTAAGGATTCTTACTCACATTACGTCACTTATAGTGTATCTAAATAGCTGAATACATCAACAAATCAATAAATATGTGCGTAGCCTATATTAATTCGTAAACAGTGTTTAACACTAAAAGGCCTACGTGTGTGATTTAAAGCCATACCGTTTAGGTGAGATCCGGACCCCGCGTCCTTCCAGCTGACACCACATTGATTATAGAGTCCTGTCGCCAGTTGCTCAACTGGTTTAAAAAAATAAACTCAAAAAACACCTTCGTACCGAAACCGCAAAACTAAACACAAACATTTCTTTCTTCTTTTAATAGTCCGTGACATCGCATGTGCGCCCCAAAAATCCGACAAGGGGGAAAAGAAAACGTTACAAACCAGAAGTCTCCTGTCTGTCCTGGGAGCGCTTCCACTGCAGGGAGAGAAGGTTTAATGCTTAATAAGCCCAGAAAAGTGTCAAAAATGTAAACGTGCCACACAGTTATGATATTCCATGAGTCGTTACTCCTCCAAGGCAGACATGGGGAAAGGTATCTCAGCGCAAATATGTGGACGAAGAAGTGGAGCGGTGAAGAAGTTTGCCAAATGTTTTAAGACCTGAACTCCGCCTGAAACGCGTAAAGTCAGACAAACAGTTAAGCTAGCAAGAGTCGGAATTGCAATTTCTGGTTCTGACTTTCAAAATAAAACCAATCTGAGGTAAACGGTGCTTAGATTAAGCGTTGGGTTAGCAGCAAGGCTTTTATTTTGAAGACTTCAACATCCACTTCCGGCGCAACTTCTTCTTCTCCGATGCTAACTTAACGCGGTTAACGACTCCGGTTTCTCCTGGGAAGCGCAAAGACAAGCCGAAGTTTTTTTTTCTTCCTCAGGAGGTTAGTATATTAAAAAGAGACCTACAGCACTTCAACGAGTAACATCTGTGAGAGCAGATGTGTCCAAAAGTCGTTTCCTAAACATATGCATTTAATGTGAAACAGTAATCCAGCGTTAAATGCGCAAAATTAGCCAAAAAAAGTCACATAAAATGCTAGCTAGTTTTGATGCATTCATACAAACGTGTGTGAAGTCAGACTTCCCATGTGCGTGACAGAGATATGCTTTACCTTTACCTCCCCCTTTTTTTCATCCCCGCCCCACGGTTCACAAGAAAACAATTTGAGGAATTACCAGCAGTGTTGTGTTGGCACGGCTCCATGTTATGTGATTTCATTGTAGGTTGGTAACAGTGCAAATTATTACAAACAAACTGTAGTGAAGCTGGATGGCGCAATTCGTCAAGGCCTCTCGTCTGCAAGTGCAAGAGTGCAACATAATCTCATTTGGCTCAATCAAACCTGAGGATGTAACTTAATGTTTTAAAAGCCAAATCCCAGTTTCAGATTGCTTCCTGTTTGCTTGCACCAGATCTTTTTTTTTTTGGATGTGTGCCTGGCTCTTTGGCAGGTGAGTGTCTTGCTGAAGGGCACTTGGACAGGATGATCTGGATCTTGATGACCTCATTGGCTGTTATTAGTGCTTTCATATTTTCTGGACACTATATTGAAAATATTGTGAAAACACAAGTGGTGCAAACATAACCGGTACAAATTTCAACATGGGAAGAGTCCAAAATTCCATGCATACATTTAAACAGGGGTGGACTTAATGATTTGGAGGCCCTTGGCAGTGGGTAGCACGGGGCCCCTTGAATCCCAGCCCTGAATCCTATCATGCCAACCGGCTATTATTCATAAATACTGCATCCAGGAATAATCTCTTTTGTGAGACTACAGACCGGATGACTGTTCGATGTCCTCTAGGAATTATTTTCATAAGCATCTACTTTCCATTTTATTGGATATGAACTGCCAGCTGTTTGAAGTGGTGTTTAAAGCATTTACCTTAAATATCAGTGTCCTACCTTCATGTGGGGCCCCAGGAGTCAACGGTGATATTTTAATTTCTTTATCATTAAGGAAACTGAAATCTGGTTGCTTGTAAAAAGTGAAAATATTTATTGACGCCGTGGGCAAAGAAACAAGTGCTTAGTTGTTGGTGCACCTCCAAATCTGGGGATCTTGTAAAGTATTACAACACACACAGCATTGTTAAAATGTTTTTGCTGTCAGTGACTTTAATGAAAGACAAATCTTTTTATCAGGTTATGCATTTCAACATTTTTTTTTATTTTCACAGCAAAAATTGATTGTTAAAATTCAGTAAATGGATGTGTATTCTAGATGTATTATTGTCCCACACTGTAAATGTAAGTTCCGTGCATATTGCCCTAAAGGAATATTATACCCCCCAAATGGCCATTTGCATAAATTAGTCGCTCCGTGTTACATTAAAATCCGGAGGAAAAAAAACTGTTGCGCATGTCTCACAAAGAATCCAAAAAAGGCAAACACCCTTGATGAGTTATAGTAAAAGTATGCTGCATTTACAACAACAAATCTATATCAAAACATGCATTTACAAACTCTTACACAACTCATGTAATTCTTCTATATTTCGTCATATTCTTGGAACTTCCCAAACTCAGGAATTTTTGCTAAAACCCTAATATTTAGAACTTTTCCACACAACCAGGACAGGTTCTGTTCTTATTTGTTTAACCCAAAATACATGTGTGTGGAGAGTGCTGAGCATATGGCAGGATAGATGAGACTAGGATTATATTGAACGAGTTGTGTGAGAATATGTAAACGTAGTTTTGCTGCTGTTAAACACAATGCATCAAGAGTTTTATCCATTTTTGGATTCTTCGTTCACCTGGAGGCATGCAAGGACAAACAAATTCTACGTAACATGGTGTGACTAAGTGATAGACAAATGGTCATTTGGGGGTTGAAGTATTCTTCAACGCACACTTAGATGTTCTTTTATTTAAAATTTTATGAATGTTAGTGGTTAATGCTTAAGTTATTCGGTGCAATTAAAAGTCATTTTTCTGTAAATGTTGGTAGTGTGAGTGTCGGCGGCTTCAGGACTCCTGTAAAGTTGAAAGGATGGAAACAGGAGCTGGTGACTGGCTGCTCTGTCCACTCACAGGTCTTTGGGGGGAAAGTCGGTGAAGGCCCAGCGGAGACACAATGGAGGTCTATGGAGGACACACAGACCGACAGACAGTTCAACGGGTCCTCTGAGCAGATAAGTCGTCCCCATACAAACCAGACGAGGGTTCACTGCTATTGACCCGCGAGAACAGCGCGTCCACTGAGCCTCCCCACCTTGAATGGCCTTGTTGAAAAGGAGAGCCATAAACTGGTGGATGAGCAGAGGAGGGGGAGACTCTGCCTCCCCCTCCTCCCGCCTCCCCCTCTCTCACATGCTATCTCTTTCTTTCCTTTACCAAGTAGTGGTTTCCATCTCACCAAACCCCTTTCCCCCTGAATGTTTAAAAAGATGAAAGGATAAGGAAAAGAATGGAGACAAAAGAGGGGAGGGTTGTGTTACAACCCTGCCCCTGAGAGACTGCTCATGAAAGAGTTTGGGGATGGGAGAGATAGGGACTGGAGAGGAGACACAGAAAGAGAAGGGGGATCATGAAAAGAGGTTTTTCAAACTCAAAGCCGCTAAAACGGGTCACTTCTGTATAGAGAGGCAGACTAAAGTGCAGTCTTCACTCAGGGACGGAGACATTTAACACTGTCAATACCCTCAGATGGAAGGGAGCGTTGATGTACTTGCACCCATTGACTGATTGCGCAAACACACACGATGGCACGCACACACATACACACACACACACACACACTCTGTCTATCTCAATTCCTTCTGTTTCTCTTAACTATATCCAACATACAGCGGCTGTAGATTTAGATTTCAGAGACTCTTCCACCAGATTCTCTTTACCATTACCACACATATATACTGCCTGGATCGCCCTCGCGGCCGTTCCTCCCTCTTTGCATTTAGTGTCAGTCACTTGAAATCCTCACAACCCTCCCACCATTCTCTCAATCTCCTTCTTTGTCTGAACTTGCCCTGCATGCACTTAGATATTTCCGCCTCAGGCTGCATGAGTGAGAGTTGGAGTGAGAGAAAAGAGAGCAAGGGAAAGTTGTTAGCTAAGTGTGGACAGGAGTGGAGGTCAAACAAAGATGACGATGGAAAGGGCAGGGATGCGGGGATGTCCTTTTCTTGGGCTTTTGCCCTCTTACTCTCTCTTTTACACACAAACACACACATTTATAGATGCAATATAAACCGCAAGCATTTCACGATGGAAGAGATATAGAGATTTATTTTAAGGTTCATTCACAGAACAAGTTATCCGTCATACTGTCACATCAAAAGATTTCCCAAATCCGCGCATCACCAAAAGCCCTTGAAGTGAGGTCACAATATTGCAGCCAAATAACACAATGCTCAACAGCGGTTTTCTGTTGTTCCTTTGAGGATTTGTGTTTTCAGCAAACAACATTTTTCATGACCCAAACAGATTGTCAGACTGTTATTAAAGCCCCGTAAAAACAGAACTGATCCTTTCTCTGCTCCCGCCTTCCACACGAGGAACTCACAAAGCCTTCGGCAACATCACTCACTGCATCTCATAGACGTGGTATCAGTTTCACCACAGTCATTTTCTCCTGCTCATGATCCACCTTTTTCAATCCTGACATCTTCAACTGATTCTCATTTCCAGATGTCACTTTCACTACCTTCGCCTCCTCCGATGAAATCTTTCCCACACGCAGCGCCATCACACATCAACTATTGCTTTCGCATTGGACATCCTCCTTCATTTGAAACTCGGATCTGAGCGTAATTGGAAGGTAGCGATTATGGCAATTATTGCAAATAGCTGAGCTGTCAGGGCGAGGCTAACAGTCTGTCTGTCCGCAACTGAGCCACCCGAGTCAGACGTCAGACCTCAATTACGGAGCTTCGACCTCCCCGAGGTGCCCGGTGTCAGTCCTTCATCATCTCCTCTTCTAGCGTCACACACTTTGATTTTCCCCGGCTGATTTGTTTTTACATTTTCAATCCTTTTCATCGTTCCTCCCATCATTCACCTCACCTACAGCGCTCTCCTCCTCCATTCTCCTATCTTCAGAACTCTTTCTAGTAAGAGCTGCACCACCATCGCTACCATTACCACACACACATACACACTGAGGTATAGCTGCATGTGTTTCCAATTTCAGGCGTAATGCTCCTCTCTGCGCAATCTGACCCAATTAGCCGAAGCCTCCTGGAAATGCCCCGGTCGGCAGCCATAGTGGCAGAGAGGTAAAGGGTCAAAGGTGAGGTCATTCACAGGGGGGGTCAGACTCTGATGATTGCGTCACCTCCTGTCTGTGTGTCTGTCTGGCAGGCTGGCTCACAGTGTGTCTTAGACATGCCTGGCTGCAGCACTTTAACTGCTGTCCAACATCCCCATGGACATATTTGGCACAGGTGTAGGATTGTGCAGAAAAAAAGCAACCCAAGCCTGAAATTAAATTTCACAGCTTACTAAAGGTCAAAGAGGATGAGTGACAGGGTCTGGAGCCAGACCACACGTAAACACACAAGTTACACACATGCACGCTGAGGAGAAGTATGCACACACACACACACACACACACACACACACACACATTGGCTCTGACAAACAAACAACACATGCGCCTACAAGTCTTTCCTGCATGAAACTGAAATTAGTGTATGGAATGTTCACCTTCGGGAAACGGATTGGGAGGGAGAGGGAATATGAGAGCATCGGAGCTGCAAACCCTCATTAAGGGGAATGGAGGTCTTAGTTAGGTAATTTCTGTTTAATGCTTAATGAGAAACAGGTTGGAATGGGTGCAAAATGCAGACTGGCGCTGCCTTGTTGCATTACCTGGCAGCCTGCCCCGTTCCAGGTCTGTCTGTTTAGATTTTCTGCTACGTGTGGTGTTGGAGTAGAAGCCGGGTCACTGTCAGTTTATGAAACGGCTTCAGACGCCGCCATGCAGCCGTCGCACAGCGCACACACTCTGCTCGTCTTGTTTACATCGTCTGCCCCCGCCGGTCCCTCTCCTCTTACAGCACCTCGCTCTCCCTCTCCACAGATCACCTCTCAATCACTCGTCCTCGCCTCCTTATCTGTCCCTCCTCAGTGTCTCCTTACAGGGCTCCATCCACCTACAGCAGCTACACTTTCATTCACTTGCCACAGAGCCGTTGCAGTCCGGATGCCCCCGGATTAGACATGCAGCCTAAATAGTGAATGATCTATTTACAGTTACGTCTTCCTTCTTCTTGCCAACACAATCTACACCTCTCTCTGTTCTGCGTTTTTGCACTTATCCACCCCGCCGTCCTCTCTCTGCCCCCCTCTCCTCCACATCCCCTCACCCCCCTCTTCTATAAGCCATGTTTTGTCCCATTTCTTGCCAGAAGAAAAATGTTACACATTGTAAACTTTACTCACTCTACAACACCCCACAAGATTGGATTTCAGAGGCAGACTTTGTGTTTGAACTGCTCTGGCAATTAGTAGAGGATAGACTTACAGCGCACCTACTGCACAATGGAGGCACCGGCCCAATTGTACAAGCCCCTGTTCCCGTCCTGCCCCTCTCCATCTGTCACTCCCATGGGACTGTGTGTGTGTGTGTGTTACAGTGTGTGTGGCTCTGCATGTGTATGGCGGCAAATGCTTGAATTGTTATATGTATGTGTGCATGTATGTTTGTTAGTGTCGGAGCTGGATAATGAACCGAATTCAGTGGATGGCAACACTTAACTTTTAATCCCCCTGTTTAGCATCTATAAGCAGTATTTAAACATTTAAAAATGGTTTATAACACATTATAATGTGGTCATAAGCAGATAAAAGTGTTTGTTAACATATTTGTCAACAACTGTAACTCCTGTAAGTCACCCATAAGTGGATGCTGGTGTATAAACGGACAATAAAACCGAAAATATGTAGAGAAATACAGCTGTAGTGAAAATATGTCTTCATAGTAGGGATGTAATGATACATCGATTTGGATCGATATATCGATTCAACGATTGACAACCCAATATTACTGATGTAAAGTGAAAACATTGATACACATCATCTTTAAGATAAGCTTTTATTTTGAAATTCCCATAGGACATCTGTGTCAACATTTCCGTCACCACATTTGTAAGTACTCAGACAGTGCTAGCGACCTAGCCCCCGGCAGACAACGGCAAGCAGCCAAGAAAAAGACAATGAGGATATTTGCTGGTATCATCTGATATCAATCGCAGGCCTGTGAATTGAATCAAATCGAAATCGTATCATTGCAGACTTTGTGACATCAGCAAATATCGTATCATTGTCTACAGAATCGATTTAAGTTTTGATTAGCACCCCTACTTCATAGGAGAAGTTATAATTGATGGCAAATGATTCACATTAATAAAGTGACTATAACTACATTTCAGTTTATTATAAACCATTTATTAAATGTTTATATGGCGCTTGTTAATGCTAAATAGGAGGACCCTGTAAAAGATTTAATGCCTTACAGACCAAACTATTTACTAAATGCATTGTCTGACTCCAGTACCACTAAAATTAGAATAGAAGCAGCAGCCAATGACATCTAACCAGAAGTTCAACCAACCAATCAGCCCACAGTTCAGTCCAGTTTGCATATATCTGCCATGCCAGTGAGGAAGTGGCAGTGCAGGTTTCATACCATACCAAGGAGTGTTTGCATACTAATGTCATGTCATGTCAAGTCAGCAAAGCTTTCGATTTACTGGTCCATCTACGTCCCAACCCTCACCTATGGTCATGAACTCTGGGTAGTGACCGTAAGAATGACATTGCGGATACAAGCGGTGGAAATGAGTTTCCTCCATGGGCTGGCTGGGCTCAGCCTTAGAGATAGGGTGAGGAGCTTGGACATCCGGAGGGAGCTCAGAGTAGAGCCGCTGCTCCTTCACGTCAAAAGGGGTCAGTTGAAGTGGCTCGGGTATCTGAGTAGGATGCCTCCTGAGCGCCTTCCGCTGGAGGTGTCCCGAGCACCTCCCACTGGTAAGAGGCCCCGGGGCAGACCCAGAACACGCTGGAGGGATTACATATCTCATCTGGCCTGGGAACGCCTTGGGGTCCCCCAGGAGGAGCTGGAAAGCGTTGCCAAGGAGAGGGATGTCTGGGGTGCTTTGCTCGTCCTGCTGCCCCCGTGACCCGGCCCTGAATAAGCGCATGAAAATGGATGGATGGATGTCAAGTCAGTTTTTTTACATAGCCCATTATCACAAATTCGCCTCAAAGGGATTCGCAGTCTATACAGTATATGACACTCTCTGTCTTTAAACTCTTAATGCAAAAGATGTCGCATGTATAGAATAGACCAACATAGAAAAATTACAGTACAGACTATCGGGATGAAAACTTTTATGAAGAATGTGGATGCGGCAGGAAGTCAAGCAGCTTTCAGGTGTTGCCAAACAAATAAGACCATAACCACACAACCTCCTCTGTACCATGGAGACTCGGATTACACAAACACACAAAAGGCAAAACTCAAGCACACCATTCACACATGTAGGAGAAAGGAAACGAATAAAGGGAGAGAGACAGACAGGGCGGGAGGCTGAATTTCCTGGAGGATGAAGATACAGATCCAAACATCTGGAATGAGGCACCAACAGAGCTGATCACAGTATTCTTGTTAGTGGGACAAACATGGACCCAAAGAATTAGGTGTAATAAATTCATGAGATTGAACAGGCACAAGGCCTGAAATAATGAAAGGATAAGCAACTAACTAAGGCCAAAAGATGACTTCTAAGTTTGGATTTAGAGGCCTCAAGAGAGTCAGACTGCCGGATGTCTGTGAAGTCACGTCATTACACAACATTGTATTTGACAGTTGAGAAGCTCCGCTCATAAATCAATCCTGGCCCGCTCATAAAGTCCAATCATAGGCTCGCATTCTTCCTGCTTCAGCACCTTGTGTCTCTGGCATGACAAACTCGAAACTGCTCAACTTCTTTCTCAGCTTGTTTCTGATTCCGTGTATTGATTAAGTGTCACCGTTCATGGAAAAAGCTCAACCCTTGTATGTACAGTATGTAGCAGCTCCACCCATGGGCCTCCATGCACTTTGAGGCCTCACTGAGTGACACTGATATCTGTCAAAGGATCCCTCAGAGGGAGGCTACTGTGCAGATTTGTCTACACAGTGCAGAGTCATAGCGCCCTCCTGTGGAAGGGAGGGTAATCCTGACCCCCCCCCCCCACCACCACCCACCACCATGTCTGCTGAATGTGATGTCCCAAACTGCCTCCCTGTTGAGAGGATACTTTCTGCATACAACTGCAAAATAATTTGAGACTAGTTTTCTTATCTGTGTCCCATCCTGCTTGCGTTGATTATCACTGACAACAAACGGTTTAAATAAGGCAATCCTGAGATGAAGAGGAAGTTGGTGAATGAGGGAGAGAGAGGGGAGGGAGGGGAGGGGAGGAGAGCGAGGGTGAGATGGGGTTGGGGGGACTCAGAGCACCAAGCTGTTGTATTAATCTGCAAATTTTCTCAGATGACGCAGACTGTGACTTCACCTCCCGTCCCCTCTCCCTCTTCATCTCCACATCCCTCCTCTCTTCCGTGTCTCTCCCGATGCCTTGCTCTTGTCGGATGGGAGACAGCGACACACAGCAGGTAAGCCCGGACACCTTCTGGTTGTCATTTCCCTCCCCTCAGCATGCTTGCATTCATTCACAGCTGACACATGTGGCAGGTTTCGAATTATTCGTCACCTTTGACAGCGTCGCTTTGATTTGTTTGGTGTCACTTTGATTGTTTGAGGCTCAGTCATTCATGATTTTTGGCGCGGAGACATTTTTGTTGCAGTAATTTTGAACGTGTCAGTTGATGTAGTTGGTTTTGCAAAGTTAACTGTTGATTTTCACTGTTTAAATCTGCTGTTCAAGCATGTGGAGACCTGTTATATCTTATCAGCTATCAGCATTGTTTCAGCATGCTGTCTGCTTTGAGTTTCCAAAGCGTCTGTTGGCCAAATGAGAGGATGGATTTACTGTACGGAGGGAGTTAGCTGTGTCAAATTCAGTCCTGCTGGAGAGAGAGGAGCGATGGAGAAATTGCGACGGCAGATCAAAAAGGAAAGAAGTGGAGAAAAGAAAGGGAGCTGAGCGGAGAAAGAGAAAGTTTATATATAGCAGAGCTTTGCGAGGGTGAAGAGAGCAGATGTGATAGACAGTCTGTGCTTAAGGAGTTCAAACAACAGATTAATACACTCAGATTATCGTCCGAGAGAGAGAGAGAGACAGAGAGAGAGAGAGGAGGGGAGGGCAGGGAGGGAGGAGGGCGTGTGCCTGACATGTGGACACACACGGACACACACACACACACACACACACACACACACACACACAGATGCACAGTAAATCACACATAAGCACAAGTGTTTTCTCTCACTCACACTCAGTGTCCACCCAATTTCAAGTACTGACAATGAACCACACACACGCAAACCTTTTCCCTAAAGGTTTCTGGCTGCATCTTCCTCTCTGTCTCTTGCCAGACATCTTTTAGTGCTAAAATGTTTTAGTCAGTTAATGGACTAGTTGATTTATGAAGTAAAAGTGCCCAAAAGCGATGTACAGCTTCTCAAATGTGATAATTTGCTGCTTTTCCCTGTTTCATATTATTGTAAATTAAACATCTTTTGGTTTTGGTATTTTGGACTCAAACACTGACAATTACATACACAAAATAGTTTTCCTTAAGGTTCCTGGCTGCATCTGTCTCTCCATTTTTTACCAGATATTTAATGCTAAAATGAATCAGTTAAGGCCCTTTCAGACACAACGAGATAATGGCTGTGTTGAGCAAAGCGCATACGCAGTGTACCACTCGAGACTGACGCCACGTCCCATTTAAAGCCTACAGAATATGGCCCTACAAACCAACAGATGTATGAGACAAATTCACCAACACAATGGTTATTGAAACCTGCTACAACGCAACATTGTTGTGAATAAATATGAAGCCAAAAGTAGCAACAATCCACTTAATTCATTTAGTTTATACAGTGTACATGATGACACAGTTCACCCTACAAGTAACAGGTTGTAACCCTAATCTTAACCTTAACCACCTCTCATTTAGCCTAACATTTTATAGATAGCTAAACGCTAACTTAGCATTTTCTGTGGGGCAAGCAGCTAAGGGTTGCAATCATGTAGGTGTGGTGAGCGAGTTATGTAGCTGCTCCAGCTGCAGCTATACCTACTACATATACCCGCTGTGTGTTGTGACAAATACGGCAATAGAAATGAGGCAGCCAGCTTGGCATGGGAGACAAAATGGAGGAAAAACTAATATTGTGTGTTCTCTGAACTGTAAAACACACATTTGTGCTTGTATCCAGAACTCGAGAGAAAAGCCCTGTCATGAAAACATGTTTTCAGTCAAGTAGATATATAAGGTGTGTTTTAGCCAGTAGCTTGTAGTTACTAAACCTAGTAAACCTAGCTTAGGTTTGTTATATCGAATTTAAAGTGGCCCCCCTCAGTAGCTCTACAGACCTATTAAAGTTTCTTCTCTGAGGTAAAAAGGTTTCTTTTTTTGTTTTTAGGATTTTGTTTACTGGCAGCAACAAAATGATGAAGTCCCACTACAAGTTTTAAAAAATTCTCCCTATGTGGCTCTGTCCTGACTTTGAGTTTTGGACTGTTGTTCAGACAAAATAGGACATTATATAGAGTAACTGATTAATTTAAAAATAGTAAACAGTTTAAGCAATAATGAACGTAGGGTTGGGCAATATATCCATATATCAACACCCTAGGACAGGACATCTCTGAAACGTAATGCGCTTTTGACTTTTTGACGTTTTAAACTGATTATTTAAGTACTACAGCTCTGGCCATGATGCCCCTTAAATGTAACCAATAAAATCAGTAATCTTAAAACAAACAGGAAACTTGTTTAGTTTGTTTAACTTGTTTAGGAGTCATGGGATTTGTTTTCCTGGTTTTAGTCAAAAGTCAAGCAACAAATACCTCACAAGGCATTAAAGCATGCCAAGTGAGGACATGTATTGACCCAAGTGTGGTCACATCCAACCACTGATGGACTGAGTGGAGTCCACATCTGATTGAGTCTGACCTTCACTGAGAGGGTTAATACACACTGATACAAACCCTCCTGCTGCAGCGATCTGGTAAAGCCATGCACCAGACACGTGTTTGATGGCAGTTGTGCATATGTCGAAGGATTTAGGTGCTGCTCTACTTTAAACTGCGTTGATACTTGGTGTGTGTGTGAGAGAGAAGGAGACAGTTTGTTTCTGTGCCACTATTGATGTGTATACAGAATAAGTGTGTCTGCAAGGAAAGATTATTCAGTGATGAGAAGGATCGGATCACATCCAATTCAGATAGTTTCAATATAACTTTCAGCATGTTGCTATATACTGTGTACACTAGCCTACCACAACCCACACAAGCAAAACCTTCCTAAAACACAAGGTTTGGGATTTGGCAGATTTTTTTTTTGAATCTGAAATCAATATTGAATCCAGTTATAAAATCAGAGTCATTTAAAATCTTTGTAAAGATATAATCACAGTACACACAGAAGTAATGTGACTGTATTATCTGCTCAGGACGCCATTCAGAATCAGAATCAGAATTTCTGATTCTGATTCTGATTCTGATTCTGAATGGCGTCCTGAGCAGATAATACAGTCACAGATTCTGATTCTGAATGGCGTCCTGAGCAGATAATACAGTCACATTACTTCTGTGTGTACTGTGATCCCAGGGATGTATAAAGAGAACTGGATACGGCGTTGGAGGCGGGACCCCATTCAGTCCTATAAAAGTTACTGAGTGGCACATGAAACCAAAAAGCTCAATTTCCATGGCATGAATTACTCAGATCTTACACATTGTGGGGGCCATAGAGCAAACTCACCAGAGATTTCCGGCAGCCAACCAGCTAACTTTCGGTTTAGCGCTCCGTTAACTTGAATGGGGAAAAAATGATTTAAATTGAAATGTTATCAGACTGAATGGATCAAATCCTGATAGTGAAATTAGTCATTTCGCATTGTGATGCTAAAAAAAAAGAATCCCCTGATTTACAGACGTTTCTTTCACAATGTAAATCTAGGAGGGAAAAGTGTATTTTGGTTACTTGGCATCACGTGATGGATCCAGAAGTTGTAATTCAACGGTTTGGCCACTACTGTTCCTTGGGACTTGTGTGATCAACACATTCCCACTCTGACCTCCTCTTGGACTTTCCACTTCCACATACGATGTGCAAAGTACCCTGGGTGGATTGGTTGTTGACGTGCTGGGACACCGTGTCAAGTTCTGCCTGTTAAATGCATTGTCTTCTTTCAAAATACACTTCCATTGCCACAGGGAAGTTAACGTTTACATACAGTCTCTTTCAAAATAAATGTGCCGGTACAACACCGCGAATTGACTTTTTTTTTTTCCAACAACAAACACATGTTGTTGGGTGTAGGCAACAAAAGCAGAAAATTAGGTTTGGGAAAAAAGAACAGAGTTTGGCTTTAGAATCTTGCGGGACGCGAACACCGCTTTCTCAGGTGAAAGTCGGTGTTAGTTGCCGTTAAACTATAATGGCAACTGGCTGCAAATCATGCCGATGTTAAAGGATTCCTTTTTCGTTGGTTTCTGAGACCGCAAGTCACCACCCAAGCACTGGATTTTGATGACTTCGGAGTGAGACCAGGCTCATGTAATTTGAGTGTCTCTGTTTATTGATGTTGTAGAGGGTCTGGCCACACTTGCATGTTAGTCCCTGTGTGTGTATCTCACTGGCTAGCTAATTGCCACTGCTTAGCACTGTGCTTATATGTCGGTAACCACTGATAACGTCACAGAAGCATTACTTGTTAACACCATTAGCACTGCCAGCACTGTTTGTGCTGTTAGCACTATTAGCGGCTAGATGCTTGCTCGGCCACTTCCATGTGGAGAGCTCTGTGCAGACAATCCGGGCTGAGTGTCACAATCAGCTCCTTTAGGAACAAAAACTGAAACATTCAAAAAGCCAAACCTCAGCTTTGGCCATAGATTACATATTTACTATTGAGCTAAATGATTATCTAAATGTTAATTGCAAGAGAGCAGATTTGCTAAGAGATTTTTAGACTCAAGAAGATTTTACCAACATGGAACTTGATCTGTAAGGGACCTGCTAGAGGAACCCTACCCTACACACAGCACATGGTGAACTGCGAAATATACAGTAACCATGCCAAAAGGTGAAGGAAGAAGTTGATGCTGCAATTGCATGATATCCTAATTGTTTTGGTCCTGGACAAACTAGAAAAATAACAAAATTAAGTGTACTTGTAAATGCCAGGATGCATGATATATTTTTACTCCATGATCCAAAGTGTAATAAGAACCACTTCCAGCAGGGAAGACACAAAACATTCCGCACATGCCTCATTTGTTATCAATGCAGAATAGTAGTCCACATTCATTTAACAATATTGCATACTAACATAGTTCTGGTCAAAAGAACCACACTCCTACATTTTCATATGGATTCATGCCTATAGCTGTGTGTGTGTTTGATATGTGAGGAGTGTGTTTTAATTCAGTGTTGTAGTGCTGCAGTGACCACCGTCATCTCCTTCTGCTGAACGAGGGGAGGACGGAGGGATTATATCTCGATCCCTTTGCAAAGCTCACACCAAACAATCAACCACTGGAAATAATCCTCTGAGACACACAGACACCCGCACACAGTTACAAACAAACATGCACGTACGGACGCCTTTTAAACAATACATTTCAGTACACTGTGTTTATAAGATACACAAAGATTTAAAAAGAATCTACACATTTCACCTCGTCACTGAACAGTTATGTGCAGATCTGTAAACATGATCATGTACAATAACCTCATGGTAAAATCAATTAAGTCAGGTTTTTTTTCTTTTTTTGTTCATTTTGATATATACACTGGCAGTATATGATGGGAGACCACTCTCCATGCCATTTAGATGTGGAAGTTCCATTAATTCATGTTCTCTTATAGTGGCTAAACTGTCTAAAATGTTTAAAAAAATTGCATGTAAGGTGAAAAATGCCAATTATTTTTCCCAAGCGCCCAATGTGTAGCCCAGTGTCTTCAAAATATCTTGTTTTGTTAAACCAAACATCTTAAACCCAATGATACTCAGTTTATGATGATATGACAGAGTGCGCAGCATCTCACATGAAAAGCTGGATACAGAGAATGTTCAGTATTCTTTCTTTTTTTTCGCTGGGAAAATGACTGAAACAAAACTGATCATTAAAGCAATTGCGTGCCTTTGTTTAAAAGTACATTTATAATTCTGATGCATGCAATAGATAATTAAAGCTACATCTAACGTAAATGGAAACAACATCACATGTGTATGGTAATTGCTGTAGCTATATATAGACTAAATAAGCACATACAGAGTACATACAGTCAGTCAAACCACGTTCATGTTCTTATGTCGATTTCCAGCACAGCTATTGAAACTTGTGGTAATGTCTTAGTTGAGATAAGAGGCAGGCAGACAGATTGAGAGGGAGGGGGGAGGTTTAGCTGTATGTACAGCCGACGTGCATCTGTTTGATCTCTTGAACCAACATCAGCGATTGGCTGGTGACCTGGGTAGATCATCAATGTGGATATAAGTACGGAGGGTTAACACTGACAAGCCTGTAACAGCCGGACTGAAGAGAGCACTGAGGTAGTTTGGCGTGTGCTGCTCCGATGGTATGTGCACCTTCATCTTCAGCAGCCTGTGCTCATTTACAGTAATCAAAGCCTGCTCCTCTGGGAGATTAACTCATTCTGTCATCAGCGGCCCGTTGTCCTGGAAACCATGACGATTAAGAAGATGTGTCGTAAGTACATGACTGCATGTGGAGACTGATTGTGATGGTTATCACGCACTGCATAGGTCAGCCTTGCACATCTGATGGACTACTAAAGTATTTACATTGAAGACCCTGATGTTTATCCAGTCTGCTTCACTTTAAAAGTCACTGTGGGAGACTTTCTGTCTTGTGGCTGTATCTGTTCCATGAGGGCATGTAAACAGCCATCACCACCAAACCAGCGGGAGTTACTTCCTTGTGTCTTTGTTCTGCGCTTGACTCACTTTGAAGTCCCTTCATCTCTCATCGCCAACATGTGTTTTCAAAGCTGTTTCTTAAAGATTAGGCTTCCCTTCAAAGAGGAATGCCTCCTGGTCCGCAGCCTACCTGGCAGAGTTGTAATACCTGTGTCATGTTGCTACGAAATCCAGGATTTACTGTAAGCTGCCTGACCAAACAGACTGAACCCGCTGACTTGACTTGCTGTGTTTTATTAGGGATGCTAAGCTGTAATGTGATGTAACAGGCGTGTCTGTGGCCACTCGTTTCTCTGATACCCTGATCAGTGTCTGTTTCCTGTGTTCCTATAAACTGTACTTAGGTAGGTACTTTTCAGCCAAGACATTAGAAACTTAGGAGTCAAGTTCAACTCTACAAGGTTGTAAATAGTTTCTGTATTCCTCAGTTAAACAGAGACACCAGGACAGCCCAGTAAGTGCTGGTTCCTAGAGGCCAGCTACGTTTCGTCTCATGGCGGCTCGGACATTTCCTGGAGCAGGAAAATAATCTGTCTGTTGGGGAAGGAAGACAGATTTGCAGAGCAGCTTCAGGTCCTTGAGTATGTCCTTGCAGCTTATACTCGTCAGCGCCGCCCTCCTCTCAGGACACATGCTGTTGTTTCATTATTTCAGGGCCTCCATCTGACCTGCTCAGGGAGCGAAGGTTTAATATCTATCTTTCACTGCCGGAGAGGATGACAGTCATCCTTATTCTCACTCTTACATTCTCTTTGTAACAAAAGAAAAGCAAAAAGTTTTGTCCCAAACTAAGCGAACCAGCCATTATTCCTAGCCTGATGACCTGTTGATTTTGAATTTATCCATCAGGTTTTGGTCAGGATGTCATTTGTCCAACGAGGCTACAGAACCTTATCAACCTAAAGAGAAAGGGTCTAATCCTTAAGTGATTTGAAAAATCAGCAAACCTAGAGTTCTGATGATTAAAAAAGCTCTTCCCACCCTGGCCACAAGTCCATTGCTCAATAAAAAAAGTTGGGAGGATGATTTCCCCCATCTCACCCCCATTAAGCAGCTATAAAACTGAATGTGATAGACTGACGTTACCAAACAATGTCCATGCTAAGAATGACATAAGGATTGAAAAGAGGATTTGTAAAGACTACAACAGTGGAACACCCTCCCCCTCCTCTCCTGTGTACTCTGTTCACCGAGGATTATATCTTTGCAATTGAAACTTAGCAGGACATTCTCCGCCCCCAAAATACACAATTTCAGATCACGCTGGCAATCCGACTTTGTGCCTGGACTGTTGCAAGGACTAGAAAAGGGGCAGAGATATGGCCGGAGAGTGGAGGTAAAAGCGTGAGAGCAGACCAACTAGTAGGTAACATTTTTTTATGTGCTCCTTCTTGTCTACTGTATTTTAGTCTGCAACTGTATCACTACCGCTGCAGAAAATACCATTGGCTCATCTGATGGATTATAATCACGTCTGATTGCAATTGTCTCACTGAGTCAGACTGTTTGTAAATGTGACATTCATACTTCTGACAAGGATTTGGCATGGCTGCGCTGCTCTCAAGATGTGTTTATATAGGATTAATGTTTAGAGATGGTGGTGGTGGGGTCTCCGTTGAGTAGAAATGTGTAGTGTTATTGGACAGGGGACACATTCTTACTGGTTGACTCTTTCTTTCGTGTTGAAGGTGATGACTTCGCCTCAGAGGAAAATTTGATTGCTTCATAATAATCCTGTGTTGACTCACAGGAGCTAAAATAGACTTACAGATAATTATTAACAGTTGTCAGGTGTTTATTGGAGAGCTGTGATGTGGCTCTAGGGTGACTGTCCAAAATGATGGATTTGGACCTCTTTAAGTACCAACCATAGTGTTGATATTGTATACATTTTTCTGCATTCAGCCTTATTCTTTCTGATTACTCATACTGCTGAGTTGCTTTCAGACAAACTTACTTAATTTCAAAATTGCCAGGCTGCTGTGTGGCTTTAAGCATGGCAATGTAGGCTGGTCGGTCTACCACTTTGGTCAAGACTGAAACATCTTACCCACTATAGGATGGATATCTCTGACATTTTGTGCAAACATTCGTGATCCCCAGAGGATGAATCTTTACAGGTTTAGTGATCCTCTGACATTTCATTTAGAGCCAACATGAGGTTGGAAGTTTGAGGTTTTGGTGAAATTTCTCAGCAGCTATTGTATGAATTGATGTGCAATTGGGTACAGATATTAATGTTGTCCAGAGGATGAATCCTAATGATTTTAGTGATCCCTTGATTGTTCAGCTAGCGCCACTAGCAGGTCAACATTTTCACATGTCATCTGAATTATCTCACCATCCACAAATTGGATTGGTAAAAAAAAATGTCAGGGTTTATGGTTCCCAGATGATGAATCCCCCGACAATGTTTTTGAGTGAAATGACTTAACAGTTACTGGAGGGATGGAAATTTGGCAAATGGCCGTAAAATTTGGTACAAATATTTTTGTCCCCATCAGAATGAATTGTAATAACTTTGGTGCTCCCCTGACTTTTCCTCTAGTGCCACCATGAGGTCAAAAATTTGAATTTGTGTCAACATTACATTACATTACATTTACAACATTATGACATTTGCAAACATTGGGTTTTGTTCAAAATTCCTTGGGACCAAATGTTATTCTTTTTCATCAAGATGACGTTGACATGCAACGTTTGAGGACGTTGGATTTTGGTTACTTTACACAATTTAAAACCAACAAAATTTTGTCATTCGTCATCAGTATTCTACATCAAATTGACATTGGCATTTAATGCCTTTGAATTTTGGTCACGTGACAGCACAACCTAAATTCAACTAAATATTGTTTTAAAAGTATTTAAAATTTTAAATTATTTTTATTTTGAAATAATGGATATGAAATAATTTTGCTATGGATGCAGTTATGATCATAGATACTCAGCGGAAGCAATAGAATCATTTTTAAATGAATGAAATAATTTTTAAATCATCATTCGGTGTCAAATTATGGATTTCTTTAGTAGGTAGCTGTTTAATAAGTGGGATAATGTATAATGAGTGGGTCATTATGTAAGACCTGTCTTGCATCACACTGTCAGGGTTTATTTCACAGTAATGAACCACTTGCTGTATATTATACCTTACTTAGCATGCTAGCACGCAAAAACTTAGAAGCTGAACATGGTAGACATTATACCTGCTAAACATGAAATTAGCTTTTAGCTCAAAGTACTGCTGTTTCTATGTGCACCTTCACACAGACTCTAGCAAGGCTGTAGACTCATGTTCTTTCCCGAACTCTTCCAGTATGAATTCAACCAGTAACTTCCACTCAGACCTGTCAATCACAGATTGTCAAACAACCAGGGGCAACATCTCACGGCTCCTAACCGACTCATTTTTTAACAGCACTCATCAATGTTATCTCTTCTTTTATCAGCAACTCCACATTGTGCAGTATTTAGATTCTGGCAGATTCCATTTAAGGGATGATGACAGATTACATCTCTTGAGTTGTTTCTTCGTGTCCTGTTTAGCCTTTGCCTGCTGTGTTTGGGTTGCCTGCAGTCATACTTCATTGCTGCCCTTAGAAACCCAAACCAAATACTCAGAAGACATTCCCTGTTTTGTGTGTAAGTGAGTAGCAGGTAGCTCTGGTTGTCCCCAACCCCTCTTGAAAAACAGAGTCAGCCAGCTGGTAGGGCGATGGTGTGAATCCTCACTAGCCACGGGAGAAGAATGCTCTGTTAAAATAGTCTATAAACAATCCACGGTCTTCACATTTGATGAATAAGTTAAAGAGCCGAGGATGCATCATTAACCAACACTGAATTCTGTGCTGTCCAGCATGTGCTAAATTATGTTGAATCATGTATTTTCCCAGCAGTAAACCCATCTCTCCCACTGTCTCCACAGGCAGGATGACAAACCAGTCGACAGCAAACCAGTCCAACACAAACAAGAAGGAGAAAGACGAGAGCCAGCGAGATGACAACACAGAAGTTGCGTATAAAGATGCAGGCCACTGCAGCCGCAACACCCACAACCTGCTGCTGGGACTCACTGTTATGGGTATGCATGGACTGGGAAACTGTCTGTGTATCTGTAATTATATTATTCTGTGTTGAACTGCAATGTATCTCCAGCACCTTGTGAAAGCTGGACTGCAGTTGTTTTACAATCTAATAAAACTTATGAACCATTTGAGAAAAACAAGCCCAATCTCAGCTTTTGGTCAACATTATTTAACATTCCAAATTCTATTAAATTTGTGGTCAGTTTTATTGTTCAAAAAAGCCGCAGCAAATATTAACACGCACACTAGACGTACAGACTCGTGATCATTTTCCCATGAGACAACTTTGGCTTGTTGTTGTCTTTAGTCTGCCTCTGTAAACACTTTGGTATGTTTCTACATAGTTGTGTTCTTTGTCCAAAAAAAGAAAAAGAAAAAAAAACCCTGCTAAGTTGTGGAGTGTGTTATTTTTGTCGGCCATTTGTCAGCCAGATTTAAAACCCCGATATAAACCCGTTTACATTACAGTAGACGGTTCTCATTAGTCAGAGGTCTCTTACATGTCAGAGTACTTTTTGGGGGGGAAGAAAAGTAGGCCAGTGAGTCCACGAAAAAACCAAGAAAGACCTTGAGGGTCTATCAGCATGTGGTTTCTGAAGGCTCATACCAGTGCACAATTTTAGATATTTCTCATATTTGGCTGATATTTTGTACCACTTTTCCAGTTAACTAAGTACACACAGTCAGGGTTATTATTAAGTACTTAATAATTTACTTATTTTGGTTCAAATACATACGTAGATATGTCCCTACTTGGAAAAAAAGCAACTTTAGATCAACATTATTCGTTTTTTCCTCCCCTCAGGTGTTGTCATGGGAGCGGTGTTTGGGATGCTGCTGCGGTACATGAAGGTGAGGGACATGGCTGCCCTTACTATGGTTTCCTTCCCAGGAGAAATCCTCATGAGGATGCTGAAGATGCTCATCCTGCCTCTGATCATCTCCAGCCTCATCACAGGTATGCCGCTACACACACATGCAAGCACAGACACACAGGAGGTAATGTTGATTGGCGTTCTTTTAGAGTGACAATATGTCCGAAAATATTGGACATTCATGGCCCCCAGAGGATAAATCCTGATTACCTTTCATAGCACCACTAACCAGTCAGATGTTCCACATTTTTCAGCTCTTTTGGTTCATAATGAGATGACTTTACAACTAATTACTAATTAAGCTTGTACTTTAAGACTAATGTGTAGATTTTGAATGTTTGTGATAAACTGAAGGATGAAGTGTTCCTTTATGTGTTGAGAAAATTCTCCAACTTCTTAAGATAAAGAAACAATATGAGCACAAACAATAATTGTCATCGGTCTCTTTCAGGGCTGGCTGGTCTAGATGCCCGCTCCAGTGGCAGGATGGGCAGTAGAGCCATGGTGTACTACATGTCCACCACTGTAATCGCTGCCATCCTTGGAGTCATCCTGGTATTGGGGATCCACCCCGGGAACCCCAAACTAAGGGGAGGCTCCAGCAGCTCAGCCCCAAAGAACCAGGAGGTCAGCAGTCTGGACGCCTTCCTCGACCTGCTCAGAAACCTCTTCCCTGAGAACCTGGTGCAGGCCTGCTTCCAGCAGGTAGGCTCGACATTTGAAACATATCACTGGAACTGTTATATTACTCTGGTGCTTTATTCGTGCACACGTTAGGGTTGTGTGCATTCAGTGTTACAGATATGGGATAAAAGTCAGAAAGGACACATTGTGTGGCCTGTACTGGTTTTTTAGTTGTCGGTTATTGCTTTAAACTTCCAGCAATGTTGAAATTCTGGTGTGTCAGGCCATAAATGCAGTAATAAAATCTGCATCATTCAACCTCTAAGTGATGCTAACCAAACAACACTGAAAAAATAAGTATCATCCAGTAGAGCTTAAAGGTATATTCAGCAGTTGACAAAACAGTCTCACCACAAGGTCTGTTTAGTGGCTGTTTTGGAGCTTTCAATCATATCATATAATCTTTGTCAGTAGAGGAAGAATATACTTCCGAGGTCAAGAATGAACTTTGTGGCTCAACTTTTAAGCCGACAATGACAGGAAGCCCTTCCTGTTGCTAGAAAAAATGGAAATTTGAGCATCTACAGTTCCATGACCATTGACCAAACTGTTCTGATGAAGATTGTGTGATATGATGTAAAGCACTGGCTCCAAGCAGCAGGTTTGGACCCCCACAAGGAGATGGATCTAAAGGGGTGTGAAATGAGTTACCCTGTTAAAAATGTACTAAGTAATGTAACTATTTTAACTATGTTATTAAAGTAAAATAACTTTTGATTACTTTTTGATTACTTTGTCGACAAATGTTTTAAACTGCGAAATAAAGCTGAAATGTCCGATTACGACCAGATGTTTCCTCAGGTGTGGCATCCAGCATTTTGACATTGACAATATTCTCAGTGCTGGTAAACAAGCTTTACACTATACAGTAATGTGAGTGCCCGTTTCTGATTTCAGAAGGAACCCACTAGAATTTCTAGCACTAAAAGGCTGTTCTTGTCCGACAACATTGCCACTGGCCACGGGGTAGCTGGCATAATTGAGGCAGACTGAGGTTGCTTAGAGCAATCAAAAACACTGCTCAGAATTTGAGCTTGTCTGGACATAGAGACTGCTCCTTTTAAGCCATCCTGCTCTTGATGGTGTTACATTCAAATTTGTCCCAACAGATTTGCTGACCTGTGTTGTTCGGAGTATGCCAAAATAATCCAATAAGAGCAACAGAATTAATGCTGTGTTCTACATGCACATTTGGATGTTGTAATCACCAACATTTTGATTAGTTACTGTAATTTATTTTATTTTTGTTATATTAACAACAGATTTAATTACATTTATTTTGTAATTTAATTACGTTATACTGTTACTGTACATGTAACTCCCCAGCTCTGGAAATGAATACTGGCATAGGGAATTAAAAAAAATTGAAATACTGCTGCATAATATTTTTCAGACATTTCTCCAATCTTTGCTGTTTTCTCGTGAAATTCCATCAAGTGTTGTATCTCTTCTGTCTTCAACAAAGTTGTCAAATGAAACAGTCTAACAAGAGAAAATGACTCTAATTCAACTGCTCACATGTTGAAGACATCCACGTTGTGATGGAAGGCTGAGAGTTGATATTCACAGATGCATATGGCTTTGCAGTGCCATGTGATCATGTTCTATTTTTATTTATTTATGTATTTTATTACATGCTTCTACATGCACTGACCTTGCATTGCCATATGCCTTGTGTGTATGTTTTCTTGAATGTTTCAGTTGCACGTTTATTGTGACTGATTAAACTGTGGTTTTATTGTTTGTACTGTTAAGCACTCTGTGTACGCGTACTATGAAGGGTGCTATATAAATAAAAGTTTACTTACTTACAATAAGGTTGGGAACCACTAAACAGCTCCTTAAAGGACCTCATGTGAAATTGGTTTGTCAACATTTACTATCCACCTTCTATTTTAAAGTTGCAGTAAATATTGTCCCCTCTACGTGAACCTGAAAACGACCTAAGTGTACCAGGTATTAACTGAGCAGTCTGACAGAATGACAAAACTACAGAGAGTTGTTAACGACCAGTGACTCCCTGGAGAATCTGGTTGTCCTTCGAACTCCATACGCAATGTTTTCTACATGTGTCAGTGAAAGTATGATACGACTCAAGGGTTAAGCCTGCCCTCTGGCCATGTGTAGTCCATGAAGTAAAACCTTTGAAGTGTAATTATCCACTGAAAGGTATACTGTGCAGGAGTTGACAGTTACTGTTTGTGAACTGTATCGCTTTTGGCACGGTGTCCATGATTTTTGTAGCTTCTTTGTGGATGTGTGCTGTGCTTGGTCTGGCACGTCCCAACCTTACCTGCTCGCTGTGTCCAGGACTGTCCCAAACACAGCAAAAATAGGAGGAAATACACCTACAAAAAGTGAGGTATTGGAAATGATCCACATGTAGATACTTTATTTTGAGTATCTAGTATCCATCTGAATAAGCAGTTAGTTACAGTAAAGGTCAGTTGGTTAATGGTTAACAGGGTTTGTGATTTGTGATATTCGGCTATATAAACAAAAAAGTCTTGACTCGACGGGACTGTTTATCCAAGCTGATCATTTTAAAATGATAATCCAAGTCTCAATCATGATGCAACTTCTTCTGTCCAAATCCTGTTTTTTCCCCCTCTTCTTTCTGCTCTGCGTGTGTGTGAATGATTAGAAGTAGTCGCCTGTGTTAGACTGGGCGAGGGTCAGCCCTTCTGCTACTGCTAATCTCTTTACATCTGTAATGCTACATCCTTATTTACCACAGCAAGGCATCTGCTGGTGAGCGGGGAGCACTGCTGAGCACCAGCTTATAGACTCTTTCTTATTTTCCCTGCGGTATTCTCTGTTTTTCTTTTCTCTTTTTCTTTATTCTTCACATCTCTCTTTCTCTTTTCTGTCTTCATCTCTGTTTTACTGCTTCTTTTGTTTGTACTCATCGGGGATTCATTGGAGTCATAAAAGGCATAATTGCTTTTGCAGGAAGGAGTCGTCCTTCCTCCTTTCAATCTTCTTGTCTTTCTTTTCTTTCCCTTTGTTGTCTTTATGTGAGAATCTCTTGTTCCATGTTTTGCCTTTTCTTTAAACAAAAAATCTGACTGTGTTGCGCTGCTGCTGCTGCCAAGCTTTTGTTTGCAAAATCAGGGGTTTTGCCGTGTGAATTGGGATCAAGTCGGTTCATTTACAGTCCGAACCCCTGTTCAGTCTCAATGTGGTTCTGTCCTCCATCCAGGTTCAGACGGTGCTGAAAAAGGTGCCGATTGTAGCAACAAACCAAACTGAGCCCGTCTTAGTCAACAGGAAGAAACTGGAGTACAAATGGGGCATGAACGTCCTCGGTGAGTCAGTGACAGAGTATTATTTTCATCCACAAGAGGTTTGAGGCTTATTGCGTTTGAAAAGTTTGGTATTTTTCAGCTTGGTTATTTTCATGTTTTTGTGTCTACATGACTGATGGGAACCACATTTTTTTTTAAATATGCCAAGTATTGAGTAAGAGGGCCGCAGCCAGCAGCAGCAATACAGACAGCAATGTAACCACTTGGGGCTTGTTTGCACCATCAGTTTAAGTCCACTGAAAGTGCGTTTTTGCCACCGACTGGCTCAGATTGTTATTTTAAGTGTCATAACATTATGGAAAGGATCCCTGCAGAGATAGGCCTTTTTGTTAAAGAATAAAATCCTTTTTGTGTAACTTGAAACAGCTCCAAAATCGCCATCGCCAGACCCACCAGACTCCATTTAAATAAACAGTAATTTTATCATCGTAAAACACTTAATCACACGCTTCAGCATGCAAAGTTTGGGTGTTACCACAGAGGGCCACTCTGGAAACAAGTGTTTTTAGTGATGCTTTTAAGTGCTATCCTCTGGGATTTTTTATGACATGATACTCTTGTGAGTCACTGGGCTTTTAAAAATTCCAAATAAAAATCAACTCAAATCAAAGCTGACAGAAACAAACAAACAAACTCTGGTTTGGTTGAATAAATCCTTAATTCACCCAGTTAGATGTGATAATGTGCTGGCTCTATACACGCTAAAATGATGTGGTGGATCTGCCGACGGTGATTTTTGGGGCTGTCACTGGTTAAACAAAAGGGATCCTGCTCTTTAACAAAAAGGTCTCTGTCAGGATCTTTTTCAAAATGTTGTCAGACACTTATAATAATATTCTGAGCCTGTCAGAGGCAAAAACAAACACTTTTAGTCGATGTAAACTGACGGTGCGAACATGTGGTTTCATTGCAGCCTGTGTTGCTGTTGCCAGCTGCAGCCCTCTCACTCAATACTTGACCAGTTTTAAAAATTGTTGCTCCCATTAGTCACTTAGACAAAAGGGTCCAAGTTGAGTTACCCTTTAATTTTCCTGATGTTTGCTGCTTTGCTCTGAGTACTACGGTACTTTCCTCCAGTTTCTGGCAACATGCTGCTTTGTGTCTTCCTCCAGGCTTGATTGGCTTCTTCATCACCTTTGGGATCTGCATGGGCAGGATGGGCGAGCGAGGGAAGATCATGTGCGACTTCTTCAACATCCTCAATGAGATTATCATGACGATGGTGTCCATGATCATGTGGTCAGTGTCGTGTTTTCCCCCTTTGTGTATATGTTTGTTTGCGCCCATCTGCAAGCATGCACAACATGTGCCTCTGTTTTTGTTCATGCGGGCCAATGGCTGCGATGTTTTGGCATTCTGGTGATACCACACACAGGAGTCAGTGACAGTGATGGATGAGGTGAGGACTGGACATGAGACGTATTGTGGGAACGAGCAGTAGTGTTGGACGTCGACGACTGAAGAGGAAAGAAAGGAAGAGGAAAGGGCAGAAAGGGTGTCAGTGAAGGACACAGACAGATGGAAAGAGAGAGAGAGAAAGAGAGGGTTTCCCTGGCACATGCTGGAGTCATGGTATGCTGGGGAGTAGCAGGAGCTGGGGCCTGGAACAATGTTGCAGGCTCCCAGGGGAGCCGGGTGGAAGATCTCCAAAATGTAATGAATCCACCGACGGCAGAGGAGCCACTTGGCAGCAGAGCAGAAAGCAGATGTGGGTGGGAGGGACAGAGGGACGTGGAAAGATGCATGTGAGAGCATGTCTTCAGAAAGCAGTGCGCGCCTTGAGGCTTCGCAGGACCCCGGCGAGTCGCACAGAGAGAGAGAGTGTAGTGGCACTCAGAACAGGGACGGGAAGGGAAGGGAAGGGAAGGGGGGAGCAGGGTAGGCGGTTGGAAGAGAAACAGCAGGATGCTTGTGTTGCAGCTCTCCTAGGCCATCTACATGTGCAGCTGGACACCAAAGGAATCGAGCCCTTGTTCGTATCACTCACACAGTATAAACAGATTACTCATGGGCCGATGGAGCTCGCCAAACACAGAGCCCAGTGTATACAAAAACACGTATCATACGAGGAACACATCCATCAAAACATATACACGGCATACTCCACCAAACAACTGTCACCGAATGCCAGGCTCGGGGGTTCAGCACGCAGCTGACCTGGGAGAGAGCAGGCCGCTGTTGTGATGAGACCTACTTTGACTTGGACCAGGAAAGGCTTAATTCATAGGTCCCACAGCGGCCTGTATTCATGCAGGGCAACAACTGCACTCTAAAGCTGGAAACCAGAGATCCAAGAATGTGTCATGTCCTCTCAAAGTGAAAAGTACTCCTTTGACAGTGAATGAAGATGAATGAGGTGATAAATGCATCCATGTGCCAGGGCATTTGCTTTCTAGGGCTTCAATTAACGATTATTTTCATCAGCAATGAATCATTTATTTTGCAGTAAGTCGTAAAATTGTGAAAAAAGTTTACCGAGGGGACATCTTTAAATATCTTGACAATTTTTTGGTGTTCTTTGCTAAAACAAAAAACAAAAAAAACAAAACAAAAAATAAAAATGAATACAAATATATACAAATATAAACATATATAAATTATGATGATGCTTTTTAGTATCTAAGATGATGATTTTAGGACTGAAATTCTGATTAATTTAAAATACGTTAAAGCAGCAAAAATTAGTTTATAAAATGATCAACAGAAAATGTATCCCCATCTATTTTAATAATTGGTTAATTGTTTAAATCATCTTTAAGCAAAAATAACAAATATTTAATGGTTCCAGCTTCCTAAATGTGAATATTTGCTGCTTTTTTCCCTTACATTATAATATATGGAACATCTTTGAATGTGAATATTACTTTGGGCTGTTGAGATTTGTGTGGACATTTTTCTTCATTTTCTGGGGTTTAAAAGAACAAACAAACAATTAGTGAATTGAAAAAATAAGCCACACATTAACTGATAACAGAAAAAAAGCAGAAAAATACAGATCAATTTTATAAAAAGATAAAATAAAATATGTTAATATACATATAAATATAGACACATAAACTCATTTAGGTGTTAGCCAATTAAGGGGACAGTTCACCCCAAAATAAAAAAAAACAACACATTTTTCCTCTCAGATGTAGTGCTATTAATTAATCTTGACTGTTGGTGTGAGTTGCTGAATTACAAGTCGTAGAGATATCTGCCTTCTCTCCAATATAATGTAACTAGATGGCACTCAGCTTGTGGTGCTCAAGTGGCAAAAAATACATTTGAAAAACCCAACAGCAATGTCTCTTTCCAGAAATCATGACACGGTTACTCAAGATAATCCACAGACCTTGTTGTGAGCAGTTTCATGTGGGAACTATTTTCTTTCTACCAAACTACATCCTCCAACTGTATCACTACTTGGAAGGAAGTGTGCCATTTAGTTTCATTATATTCAAAAGAAGGCAGACATTTCTACAGCCGATATCTCCAACACTCTGCAACTCACACCAAAAAAATCTAGTGTGAAAAATAGCTCTAAGAGGAAAATATGTATTTTTGATTTTGGGGTGAAGTGTTCCCTTAAAGAATAAAATCACATGGTGCTAAATGTAAAAAAGAATAATAGAAATTTGTCATAAGTAATATTTGAGCTCTGATGTGTCCTCCTGTCTCTGTGCTTAGGTACTCTCCTGTCGGTATCGCTTCCCTGATTGCGGGAAAGATCGCAGCTATCGGGGACCTGGAGGTGGTGGCCAGGCAGCTGGGCATGTACATGGTGACCGTCATGGTGGGCCTGGTGATCCATGGCGGCTTGATCCTACCTGCTATATTCTTCGCCATCACCAGAAAAAGTCCCTTTACGTTCTACTCTGGAATCTTCCAGGCTTGGATCACAGCTTTGGGCACTGCTAGCAGGTAGGACAGCCTGCAGGAAGTGTGTATATGTGTATGTGTGTGTATCTGTGTCTGTGGAAGCTCTCCGTTTGGGCATGTGTTAACACATGTGGGTCACATGTTTCTTTTTACAACATCTATTCCTCGAGCAGCTGCTGTAGTTACTATGATTGATCGGCGTAGCCTGCTGCTCGCTTTCAGCTATTTGGGTTAAATCTGAAGCGGCTAAAGGCAAAATTTTGTGTTTACGCGGACAAATCAGGACAGCAGAGCCAAATGTGTGTAAGTGCAGGCTATCATAGACGAGTCCATGTCAGACAGATCCTGTGTTGTAAATGTCTAAGCCTTCGGATTAGTCGTCACCAGCCAAACTGGCCCCGCTGTATCCTGCCCGGCTCGGCTTGGCTCGGCCTGCCTGGGAGTCTGCACGGCCGCTGAAACCAACTGTCATTTTGGCACATTACTGAGGCTTTAGTGAATATGGGTAATCCTATCAACGTTTTCTCTAATTATATTATGACCCGAGCTTAGCAGGGCCAGGAATCAAATTCCTTTAATTCACATGTTGGAGGATTGCAACAGTGGCCTGCACCAGCTGTTAGGACGAGGCTGTCAGCCGACTCAAATTTCCACTTTTTTTTTTTTTTTTCTGTCTCTACCCCGACTTCACCCCCTCACCTCCCTCCTCACCTCTTCACTTCTGTCTTTCACCACCTGTCTACCTATTTTATGTCCTTCAACAGACACTTTGCTCCTGCTCTTTGTACGTTTGCACCTTTTTTTCTCTAACTCTACATCTTGTGGGGCCTCCTTGTCTCAGTGCAGGGACGTTACCTGTCACCTTCCGCTGCCTGGAGGAAAATCTGAAGATTGATAAGCGCGTGACTCGCTTCGTGCTGCCCATAGGTGCCACCATTAACATGGACGGCACCGCGCTGTATGAGGCCGTGGCAGCCATCTTTATTGCCCAGATGAATGACATCACCCTGGACAGCGGACAGATCGTCACTGTCAGGTAAGGCACGTTGTACTACACAGTTTCATAAAAATCAGTGGTTCCCAACCCCCCTGGGCTCCAGATCAGGAGACAGTTTCTACAGAGGAAGTAAGAGATAAAAAGCCTAACGTGTGTCATTATATCCAAAGATTTCACCTTTATTTGGGACGTAAAAGGCACCACAGACCCTCCCTTTTGATTGCCGGTTCACAACAACACTGTTGACATATAAGCCTCTGCCCCACATTACTTAAAGCTATTTGTCAGACATGCTGTAATTAAATTGCAAGATTTGTGTCTGATATGGCGTCTCAACAAAAGGTTTTTGAGATGGAGGAGAACTTGAAAGTCACAGTGAAATGGCGGTGTCTTTGGAGTGTCTTTAGCTTCTGTGTGACTTATTTCTCAGTGAGATTAATATTCGAGCGGTATACAGGTACAAGAGGGATTTAAATCAAATTGTGCACATTTGATTGGGCTGCTAAAAAGCGGGCGGGCTTAGAGTTTAGCACATACACGAGCTACAGTGGACTGTGGCTCCACACACACCTCCCTCCCTGTTAGATCAGGAGGAGGTTGAGGGAGAGATGAATACATTTGACCCCCATCACATAGTTTTGGGAATGAATGAAAGGTTTTGCCCACTAATATCTGAACACATATTTGGCATGTAACAAGATAAATGATAAATTCAGATATAAACTTGGGGGAAAAAATTATTTCACTGTGTCTTTAAGTTCTAAATTTTGTATTATTGTAAGTGATTTCAGCACACAGAAATGAAATTTACTTCCAACTGTGTCAGTCCACTGCTCGATTAAATTTGCTCTGCAGGATTCTTTTTTTCTTCCTTTTGTTTTTAGTTTCCCACATGAGATACAACAACATGTACACATACTTTTAAACATATGTGTATAAAATTACGTGTGAATGCGAGCAAAGCCTCACAATACTTGATCACGCATGTCTCTTTCCTTAGGTCTATGTCACGACACAAGCTGTTTGTTGTCCATCAGCTGATTATAGTGGGTAACAGGAGCTCCTAGTAGTACTCAACTGAAAGCCACATGACATTTTCTCAGGCTGTTTCATCAGTCTAGCTACAAATATTATCTATTTAAATTGTTTTAACATAGAGGAATACTTCACCCTCAACATGACTATTTCTATATCAGTTAGTGATGTCATGTTACCTTGAATTCATGAAGAAAACTTTGTTCTTCTTGCATGCCTTGATCGAAAATATCGGATATATTGATTTATTAATTGATTGGAGACCACTCATAACAACAACAGAACTATATGAAAACATCCGTTTACATACTCACACAACTCATGCAGTATAATCCAAGTCCCGTTTCTCCAGTCGTATGCTCATTACTTCCTCGAACACATGCATTTTCGCTGAAAACACTTTTGTTCTGAAGTCTGGCTTTGAGGAGAGCATAGATAAGTTTCAAATGTTGGCTTTCAGGGAAAGTGCATGTGTTTGGGAAGCACTAAGAATACAACTGGATAAATGAGATTTGGATTATACTGCACAAGTTGTATGACAGTTTGTAAATGGATGTTTTGATACAGTTTTGCTGTTGTTAAATGTGCTTCCCAATCAATCAGCAAGTCAAGATGTTAGGCATATGAGAAAAACAACATTTTCTTCCCCAAATTCAAAGTACTACAGCACGACTAATGGATTAATAAACAGTCATTTTGTGTATGAAGTATTCCCTTAATGCATCTAAGAAGTATAAATTCTAAATTCTGTTGATTTTTCAGGACCACACACCGTGTAAGTCCGAGCTGCATTAAAACATTCCTATGTACCAATGTAAATAAAACTCCAAAGACTTTTAACAATATGCAGAGATGAACGACAGCTTTAAACTCAGCATGCATACAGTGAGGAAGTAAAATTTGCCATTTCTGAGGTTTAAGCAAAACATCCATGTCTGATTGGAACCAGTCTACTTGGATCGGACTCAGCTTGTTGCGGCCGTGGGTTACAAATGATGCTCTGCACTTTGAAGTTGTTTATTGTATGTCTTTGATCAATGGCCTCGTTTACCACCAGATTCCAAAACCTTATTTTCAGAAAGCTCTGTACGACTATTGCATCATCCGTGGTGGAATTGTTTGAGAATACGATCCATATGTGGTGTGTAAATCTTTTGATTGTCTCATTTAATGTCACAGTCACAGTGGGGTAATAATTAGCACTGCAGTTTGTCAGAAAGGATTGAGATGTAACACAGAGCTCTGAGATCAGATGATCAGAATCTTGTAGTAAACATCACGGATTTGGTGTCCAAACTGGCCTGCAGTCACATCTGGGACCAACATGAACTGATAATCCCTCTAATTGCAAACATGTCATGACGAGCAGCATTCTTTGAGCATTAAAGATTTTAGTCTTGAAACAAAAGAAGTCAGGGAACATTAAAATATTTTGTTTTCTTTCTCAGACAGCAATATTAATGCAAACATCGCTTGTGCAATATGGTGAAATTACCAACAGGTTGTCGCTGTATGACCAGGTTCTGCAACTGTAAATCATCAGATTATACCACACCTTAAACAAATCTGTGTGCTGAACAGGGTTGTCAACTTTAAAAAATGCGTTGGACATTAAAGGCAAAGTCCTGTTTTATTTTTTTATTTGGTCAGATAATGAAAATGTAATACCTTAAATCACATTCTGCAATTATCTGCATGTATCTTTGTAATTGAGGAAGTTGGAAAATCTATTATAATGTTAAAGTAAGCCTGTACTAATCTATGTTAACCCTCTGGTAATCCTATAGACAAGCCTGTGTTTAGATTTAACCTGGTTAAACCTGTTCAATAACACTGCAGTATATCAAAGGATTATACTTTGCAACCGCTTTTTCCAAGAAATATGAGCGGGAGGTCCTGTTCAACCTGTTACATGTTGAATATATGGCTGTGGAAATGCCATTCAAAGTAAAGGTTATGATCTAAAACATTTTGTTTTCATTTAGTCCAGTTAAGTCATCTTTTCATCCACAAATCATCAAAACCACATTTACTGTGCTGTGCTGTCATCAGCCAGAGCATATTCCACAAAACTATGAAACATGAAATTAATTTCGCTTCATCTCATTCATCCCCTAAATCCTCATGTTTGCATTCAGAGCACATGTCAACAACAGACTGTCCAGGGACTAAAAACTGGTGTCCGCAGAGAGTGTGCCCCTGAGCTCTTGCTGGGCTGTGTACTCTCTGCATAAAGCTGCCTGATCAGGATTCCACTTTTACTATTCCATATGGTTCCGATTTTTTTTATTAAAATATATAATTCATGTGATGAAGTGCAAGAAATCATGGATAGCAAGTTTGTTGACAAGTGGTAACCTCTGGAGCTGAAAAATGAAGCCAATACAAAGTGCCATGAACCTGAATGGCCGCTTGAGGCTGGCCCCAGAAGCCAGTCAGTCCCCATAGACCCCCGTGTTAAAATGCCCAACTTAATAGCAGAAATAAACGTGTTTACGGCCTGGTGGAAAAAAAAAAAAAAAAAGTAACTCACTATTAACATTTTATTAAGGCTTAAAGTTATAAGCATAATTGAGGGAGGGGCCGCTGTGAGTGACAGTCTGTGTGTGAGGCATCGCTGCAGTCTGTGAGTCAGATCCACCCCTCGCTCCTCCACAGCGCCAGCCTGTCGCCCAAATGTGGTCACTTCTGGCTCCCAGTGACAGCTGAAATGCCGGACTCGAGGTTTCTAAACGGTAGTCCACAAGCAATGGGTGATGTCACAGTAGCTGATGTGTTATTTACACATTATTATTATTAATTTTATACAGTCTGTGATTTAAAATTATAACAATTAATAGCTGTGGGGTTTGATTACTAGAGTGAATTTTCAGATCCACCTTGTGGAGCTCGGATAAAAAAATCTGTCACAACCAATTTCAGACTAATGTTCTGAGACTAAAAAACGTCCACAATTTTATGTGTTGGAGGAGGCCGTTGCTGACCATTATCAACCCAAATATCTGTGCTTTCACTGTCAGTACCAGCGTTCAGGTTGGCAGCGTCACTAGAGAGCACAACACAAAGCAGCTGGCAGATTCCCTTTTATACTAACATTGAATGGTATTTGATCCCTTTTAGAGACACACTAAGTTGACTAAACTAATTGTGTTAATCGGCAAACACTCGACTGACAAGGAATGATGAATTGATAGTGGTGGCAGTTGGTGGGAGGTAGTTTTCTGATTGGCTGCCCAGCCTAGAGAATCAGTGATTTCCAACATTAAATCTGGTTTCTCTTTAAATTTTTGCATCTGGTTTTTCCACAGTCAGACGTTTTATCAAGCACATTCTGAATTTATATTCTGAGATGTAGATCTAAGAGATTTGATGAACAGAAATGCTTGACTATGTCTGGTTTGTTTTTCATCTGTACCAACAACTTTGATTTTTCTTATTACAAACTACTGGCAAACAATTTCCCCTCACACTGGCAGAAAAAAAAAAGCACGTATGTCTGCTTTATGAATTCTTTGTGGTGTGTTCAAGTGCAGCATCTAACAAAAGATGTTAGGCAAAGATTTAAGTACACTTTCTAAAGTGGAGTTGGTGTGTCAGGGCCTTAGAGCCTCCATCAGGTCCTTTCTGAAAATGGTTGTGTTGCTTTCTTTTTCCTCCCCAGTATGACTGCCACCTTGGCCAGTGTTGGAGCTGCCAGTATTCCCAGTGCTGGACTGGTTACCATGCTACTGATCCTGACGGCTGTGGGACTGCCTACTCAGGACATCAGTCTGCTCATCGCTGTCGACTGGCTGCTGTGAGTCAGGTGTCTGTAAGGTGGAAGGTGTCTGAGCGTGTGTGAATAACAGGGAACTCTCTGCTCTGACGCCCCACAGCTTGTTCAGTTACATTTGTGACACGAGTTATAAAGTTTTTGGTGTTATTCAGCTCTTGATGGCTCTCAACTATTTCACCCGCTGACACTGATACTGTTTGTCCACCCAGTGACAGAATGCGTACCTCCATCAATGTGGTGGGCGACTCATTTGGCGCCGGGATCGTGGATCACTTGTCGAAGGCAGAGCTCGCCGAAATTGACGCAGCAGAAATGCAAATGATCCCGCCGGAGGAGGAGCTTGATTTCATCCCTCCACCCCCGATCCTCACGGAGATGGACCTGATGGAGCCCCTCAAACCACCCGAGCTGCCCCCTCGTTCCCCTCGCCCACCCAAACAAAACCACCACGGCCCCATTCTCTCCCAGTCCCAGTCCATCACTTACTCACCGTCCCGCTCTATCCGATCTCCATCACCACGCTCCATCCGCTCTCCCTCTCCGCGTTCCGTCTGCTCCCACTCCCCTCGGCCTTTCCGTACTCATTCACCACGCCTCCTCCACAGGACGGAGCCGGGCTACTGCGCCCTGCCCAGCCACGATAACCAGGTAACTACCTGCTGCTTCTTCTTCTGGTTCTAATGCTACAGAACACTAAACACTAAAATGGTACTTTACATTTACTTTGAACAGATTTTATGGAGATTGGCCTCATGGTCAGAACATACACTAGCCTCCCAAATAATCCACATGTCCTCAGGGCATTCGAGTGTCTGATTTCAAGGGTCACCTCCTTCTAACTCCACATTTCAGGACCATGCATTTGGTCTGGAAATGTGGAAGCTCACTAGGACTGTCCCCCTCCAACAGCTCCTCTGAATCTGGTGGTTCACCCACTAGCCTTCAGTCCTCTGAAGGACACACTTAAGAATGCATCTTCAGGCTGCATTCACACTACAAGCGACACGGCAACAGAGCGCCCAGCAACATTATCGCTGAGTCGCCGTTGAAGAAATGTCAGCAATGTGCCGGTCGTTAGTTTGTAGCTTCATGTCACCAGCTTCCACTGTCGCTCGTAGTGTGAATGCAGCATTAGAAGGAGGTGGTCTCTCATCACTGTCCAAAGAAAACCATGTATCTCCAAATTTGGTGTTTTTTAATTTTTCAGATAATCTAAAGATAGTGTTTTTTAATGGGTTATCAGTAATTCTCAACATCAATACATTATAAAAAAAAAAAAGATGGATTATCGAGCCATGACAAGTTGAGATACTTGATTTTCACATGAAAGTGATGACATGTGACTTCTGTGCAATATTTTTAGACTTGAGATGATCAGTCGATTAATCGTTTAGTAGATTGACAGAAAATTAATTGACAACTATTCGGATTAATTGTTGGTTACAACCTCCCCAATGTGAAGGTGTATTGCCATTGTAAACTGGGCATCTTTGTGTATAGGACAAAGAATATATATATATTTGATGACGTTACCAAGGACATTTTCTGACATTGTATAGACCGAACGATTAATCACGAAAATGGTCTGCAATTTCACAGAATGAAAATAATCATTAATAGTTGAAGACATACATATGTTTTAGGATATCAGTGGTTTGCATTGCAGTCGGTCAAAGATTGAATCTAGAGGATAGGAAGCATGGAATAATAGTAGATAGCGTACTCAGATACGCAGATGATTTAGTTCTCTCTGTCCATGTATGGCTGGCAAAATGATCAAATCACCAATCTCTACCAGCCCTAGTGTACTCCTTCAACATTTAGTGTGTGTACATGTGTAACATTCACTGTTTTTAGGCAGCAAGTTTAAACTACATGTTCTCATTATGTCTCTTGGTTCTCTCAGGTTCCCACAATGCCTCGCTCCTACAGAGAGAGAGAGAGGGACAGGGAACGGGAGCGTCTGAGGCGAGAGAGTGAAACCGAAGAGGAGGAGGAGAGAGAGAGGGTTCTGGGTGAAGTAAGCGACGGCGAGGAGAGCGATGACACTGCTTACGACCGGAGGCATGCCATGCTGCCGAGCGACTTGCCGTGATCGGATTTTATCACCAAAAAGCTTTCCCATCGATTAGTTTCCGTTTTACATCAGCTTTTGATGTCCACAGTGGATTTCTGGCTGGTTACATTGCTACTTCTGCTCTTGATTAACAGAACTGTTGGATGCGTGATCTGAGCTCACTTTGAGCTTAATATGCATAGATACTAAAACATCAACACATTCCTTAGACGGGCCCTTAAAACCAGGCCTGAGACGTTTGCTCTTTGGTTTCTTGCAAAAGAGAGCTTAAATGGAGAGTTGTTTCCCTAGTTTACTAATGTCTCCATCACTGTCTTGACTTCATAACCAAATTTAAAATGCTCCTGCATGTCTGAACTTCCTTATATTTGCCTGATAAGAGAGAAATTTGCTCTCTCTATGAGAAAAGTATCTTGGTGTTATCAGCCTTTAAACGCACAACCACAAGTTTGTAGTTGTTCCTTTACCCTCGCTCAACTCCTCCCTTCTCTTCTACTTTTATTTCCCTGGCAGGAAGTGAAAATTATTCAACTTAAAAGGAATAGTTTACCATTTTGAGAACGACGCTTGTCGCTTTTCTTGCATAGTCACATTATACTTACATGTTGCACTCATGTCTGAGTAAATCCACCTGCCAGCACCTTTAAAGCTCACTAATTGACATAGTAAAATTTGTAATCCATACTAAAAGATTTTACGAGCCAGACTATTCCTTGGCTGGGTGCACTAAATTCATGAAGTCTCCACTGGTTTACTGGCAACTGGTCCCAGTCGAGAAATAGTCCAGGACACAAAGTCCATAAAGCCCCAGCTTGTCGGTATTACACTTTGTTTTTTAGTGTGGATTAATGACACAAAACACACCGTGTTAATTAATGGGATGGGCATGAGCACTTGAGTGCTCGCTTTGGACGTCAGTATTTGTTCTTACAGAGTAATCGTCGCCCAACTCCCCACATGTAAACATGATTTTTTTTTTTTTTTTTTTACCCTTTAAAATGGGTAAAATCTTCATTGTAGAGCTGCGTACAGTGTATTGCTCCACTCAGTGCCTCCTTGCCCCACTGTCGCTGCCGCTCTGTTGTCATGAGCCTACTGCAATGGGAGCGTGGGCTCTGCACTGGGGCATAGTCCATGAGAATCTGCCCATACACACACAGGAACAGGGCTAACTGTTAGCATCACATGGCTAACATTACCTAATGTAATGTTGGTAACAGGTTTAACGACAGAGTCAAGCCGTTTCGGTGCTGGAGTAAATTTGCAGGGACTGTTAAATGGTTTGAATGTAGGGTTTAGCCACAGCTGCTGTGTTAGCACGTGCTAACCAGGCACATTTTGAACTGTCTGGAAGGGGAGTGGCTTCACGCTCTAACCTTTGTAACAGCGGCGTCAGAACGTTTGCTTATTTTTCTTATGTTAACATGTAATGAATGGGTAAATATGCCAACTGAGGCCTGGTTGTTAATTAATTGATTTCCAAATTTATTTCTTTTACGTTATTGGCAAACTGACATTCCTATTCTTACGTTGGACTTTTTTGCGAGTACTTGAGTACTCGCTAATAATTTAATGTGAGTACTTAATATTAAAGTTACTCAAAATTCCCATCCCTATTAACTAGTAAGCTTTAAAGGTGCAGGTGGGCAGATTTTTTTAAACTTTGGACAGAGCCAGGCTAGCTTGTCTTCCTGTTACCAGTCTTGATGCTAAGCTAAGCTAACTGGCTACTGGCTGTAGCTTCACATTTACCATACAGACATTAACTCCCAAAATGTCAAACCATTCCTTTAAATAACCTCTAGAATACCAACAGTTTTATGTAAATGAAAGAAGCACACAACTAGCAGCCGTAATTTTTATAATTCTCTACCATCTTGCATCTCTTTACTTTTCCATCCTCAGTGCTCTTCTTGCACATCACCTCCCACCTTGATGTTAATATTGTCTATATTATGTATGGTTTGTATTTTCTTGTTGTGGTCTGGTGTCTGAAACGATGAGTAATAGACAAGATGCTGTTTTAATTTTGTTGTATGTTTAAATTGACTCGTCTCATGTATCATTCTTCATTGCTGTAAAATAACGCCATCAGTCTCTTCCTCGCCCACTGAATTGCCTTTCATTTTAAATTTAAGTTCATCAACTGCCTCCCTACATCCTCAAGTCTTAACTCAGAGACACAGGTCCAGGTCGTGTGTATATTGTATGTAATAAAAACTTAGAGGTTTATTTAAAATAACTGCAGTTCTTGTCTGATTTCTCTGCCGCTTAAGTAACTTTGTACAATCTGTGGAGGGATTTGCAGTCGAAAGGGGACACGCGTCAGTGTTTGGTGACTAAAGACGCAGGAACAATCCCGTAGACAAAGATATTACTGGATGGAAAAGTTGCAACAGACACACATGGACACGTTACACGCACACACATTGATGAGACAAAGACACACAGAGATACCAACACACTTAATCCTCTCAAAGAAGAGTTAGAGATGGGCGAGGCAGGAGTGAGTGAGGGATGGGAGAGGAATCGGAGGGCGGCAGATGGCCAGAAAGACGTCAATCCTTTTCATTCTTCCCAGACAGCATAAGGGCGCTGTGGGTAATTGCAAGCAGGACTGACGTTAGCTTCGGGTCCCTGCACGTCACAGAGGAGAGCTGAGTTCTGTGGAGGGAAAAGGTGAAATGCTGCAGGTCACCAGAAAATCAGTTGAAATCTGACAGTGTGTTGAGGTTTGTCTGGAAATACGAGAATTTCAGTTCATTCAGTTCATTTGTGATGATGTTCGTGGTTGATGGTGTCTTTGGAATGGAGCACTAATCTGTCCTGTAGCATGAGAGAAAGCTCCGACACATGACATGAGGATATCACACCATCTGAGGCGACAAGGGGGTCAGGAATTTAATCACTGCAGCCATCGTCATCGAGAGGAGAGTGTGTGCATGCGTGTGTGGGCTGGGGGTTATGAGGAGCATCATCTGCTCCAAACTCGGTCTGTTTTCTTTACTTTAGCTCAACTCAAACATATTCTAGAGTCTTTCATTATCATCTTTGCCAAACAGTGAAAGTTTGTGGTGTTAATTATCTCAGTTTTTAGACATTTCCATCCCTGAAGTTTAACTGAACTCGCGAAGGATTCATTTACTGGACCTCAAGCTAAATAAGTCACAGATAAAGACAAAACTGAGATGAAGAAACTTACTTTGAAATGTTGTAATATGCGCAAACATAACGTGGAAAAAATGTGTTAAAAACTGGAAACAGGATAACTTTTTTAGCGCATCTATGAAGGCTTTTTTTCATTTTAGTCGTTTCAGTTTAAATACAACTTGAATAACTATTGTTTTTAGGATTACAGAGGAGCTATTCCCATTTTCAAAACTCATACATGTTATTCCTATAATCTGAGACGGTCCAAATAGTCTTTCCCAAACCCCAAAACAAGAGTGCTAAAACTCAAATCTGTGATGTCAGGGTTTGCAGTCTGGAGCTGCTCCGTAGACAATGAATTAAGATGTTGACACTGAGAGCTCCAGGAGGAATGTTCTGAGTATATGGGCACATTTTCTGTTTCAGAACTGAGAACACAACAATACATTCAAGCTACTTTGGGTATAACAAAGAAAACAAACATTCTGTGGGTCCACAAAATCAGTCTCCTATTCACTGTATATGGAGCAGCTCCGGACTTTATACTCCGTGACGTCACAAGTTTGAGACTTACTTCTTTGGTTTCTGGCTTTGCGAGAGAGTAGCTCATGTTCACAAATATTAATTGAACTTTCCTAGACGGTGGAAATAACATATTGGAATTCTTAATTTAGGTGGTGTTCCCCTTTAAGGTAGCACCAGGTTAATGTAAGCTCCAAGCCTCTCAGCAATCTAATAATGTAATTTATCAAGGGCTAATACAAACACTTTACCAATCCACCTGACAATTATTTTTCTTGATTAATCAGTTAATCATTTGGTTGATTAAATATGTGAAAATAGTAAAAAGATATACAATTTTAAACAATATAAATCAGAGAAAAAGCAGCAAATCATCAGATTTAAGATGCTGAAACCATCAAATACTTGACATTCCTACTTGAAAAATAAATTAAACAATTGATTGATTATCACAATAGTTGCCTTTCTCTTGATTAAAGGTATGCAGGTTTGTCAGTTAGAGTTTGTAAACACGGTCTCCAGCAAAAGTGAAAGTAAAAGTCGATCCCAGATTCACTCTCGTTTGGCATCGTGCCTCGCTATATATGTTGGGATTTTTCCGCTGGTAGCTGGTTGCTACCTTTTACAAAACCCAACCTCACCTGAGCGCTGTGGGGGTACACGCCTGTAAATGTCCTGAACACAGAAAATAAAAAGTAAATGGGGCAAAGTCTGAGCAGAAAAATTCCAAGCCACACACTTCTTGTGTCTCATAAGTGATAGTTAAGAGGAATTGCTACTGTATGAATCTATACATTGTTTTTAAGGAAAACCCTGCATGATGTAGCTTTAACTAATGGATTAATAGATTTATAGTTTCAACACTAGATTAAATACGTTAATGACAAATAACTAAGTAACAAGCTTTAGAGCTGTTTTCAGTTTTAGTCTTCAGTTAGAGTTAAATCCACTAAATAACAAAGTATTGAATAGCAATATTATTTTTTAACAGAATAGTACTGGCTTGATGTGAAACACCTGATGCAATCACATGAGAAGTTTGATCTGCTACCAGTTTGGTACAATAAGTCAAGAATAATTCTTTTTGTGGATCGCATGGAATGAAAACAGCATAACTTAAGTCATCTGGATCATATGGCAAAGATGAATATTATCATTTCAAGAGGAAAAATGTTGCTTATGGTTACTCTGAAATCTTTCATGTACCATTAGTGTAAATTAAAACCAGTGGCTGCAGAAGTGAGACAGATGTCCCGGTTTTAAAATACACAGTCTGACATCTAGAGGCAGGATCACTCATCACATGCAGCACAGTGCAACATGCAGACGTACAAAATCTGTACCACACTATAGCTTTTCTCTTCGTAATACTGAGATGTGCAGCCTCCAGTGTGCATCACCCTTGCTCTAATAATACTGTATGAATGCCTCGTGATGCTTTTAAAACGTTGTTTACATTTGAGCACACATCATCGCATTCTCCGTGAGTCACTGCACAGTGAGTCATGTGGAAGGAATTCAGAAATCCATGACATGAGTGACTGCATATGATCTTTATTAAATAATAAGACTCATATATATATATATATATACTATGTACATATACACAGCCACATCTGTCCTCACAATATACGCAGGTTACACAACATTCACACAGTCTAAACAACTTAGAAAAGTATCTTATGTTACCACTACGTTTTTAGAGTATAATTCTATACAAAAAAAAGTTAAACATTCGCCTTCTTTTAAAAAAGGTTTCTTAATGGCTACAGACAACTTGAAGTTATGTCAATTACAATGAATGGAAACGGTGACAAACACATTCTCACTATTTTCCACATACTTATATTAATGACAAGATATGGCTAAATAAACATCATCCACATCATGATTACCTCAAAGGTCTTTAGTTCTGCTGGAATCTGTGAACTTATTGTTTGTATTCAGGAGGAAAGGGATCAAATGGTGTCAATAACATGGATAAAATATTTGACCATGATACATTTGTAGTAACAGTATATGTTAAATCATAATATACAAACATTTCTAGAACTTCCATTGAGAAATTGTTTGAAGATAAATTTGAATGAATCACCTATAAAAGGAAGATGCTTCATCACAGTCGTATATAATGTATTTTCATATCTCCCACCTCTGTGAGGAACAGTATACTGATATTAAAGATAACCCTGATATTAAAAATGAAATTTTTATATCATGTTAATCATACGTGTATGATCACATTGTGTAAACAATCCACCGCCTCTTAAATATTTCTTCCATTCCCGTTTTGTCTCCCTCCTGCAAATCATGTTGCTTTTCTCTATCCATTAAGTGTAATTGCTCTTTCTGTACAATTTTGTACAGTTATACAAACTCTCCACCTCTGTACACTCGTATTTAGAGTGTAATTCATTTGCCAAAGAATAGACAAAACGCACAACAAATACAATTAAAGATGATAGCATCATTATTAGTGGTAGTATTTACACATTTTCTACAGATATTAGGTTAATATTGTGAACTCTTTAGGCCATGATAATCATGTAGTGAAAATCTGATTTCGTGCCACCCCTAGAGCAGACACACGGACAGCATTAAGAAGGATTACTTCACAAGACTGGTCTCAGAAGTATCCGTGCAATTTTGGAATAATTCAGCAATGAACTCGTGTCACAGCTGGAATTCATTGTAGGCAACATTTCAGTCAAATAACTGACCGTTTTTAACAAAATAAAAGCTTATATTTGGCAAAGTTATGCCCTGCTTTTTGTGGGAGCTCTCAAAGTATCCGAGCAGCAATGAGGACTCTGATGGAAGAAATGACCCCCTCCTAATAAACATATACATTAACATTAGTTCTTAGTGAAATCAGAAATATGAAGGCTTGACACATAAGGAGGAGGTGGGGGTGGTGGAGTTGGCAGAAGCATATAAAAATAACCAAGAGGTGCCAAAGGCTGCGCATGAATGTGATTTGGTGTTAATAGTCAGCTGGTAGCCAAATAGCCAATGACTGAGCTACTGATTGTGAATCAGCTGATGGAAACTGCAAACTTTTTATAGCCACCTCTCAAACAAACAGAGGGTAAATGTTTATTATTAATGTTAAATAACACATCTACTCTGTGCGGTGTGAGACAGAGAGCTAAGTGAGGGCGAAGGTCTCATCGACGTGATGACAAAACCGTGGAAGGTTAAAGTACCACCACTATCGGACCATCAGAGTACAGTGTTGCTCCAGACACTGTAGAAATGTCAGCTGGCTTTGAGCTATACTGTCTCTGACCTGATGTCAGCTTTCTCCACACACCTCTCCAGGCTGTATCTATTACACTGCTGTGTGTAACATGCAAACTGGATTTGGACCAGCTACATGAACTCTGTCTACACCGCCGGCAGCCGATGAGCGATCTCTTTGTTGTCAACGTCAGCACGAGATTACAGAGCCGCATTTCTGCCATAACTCTGACGAGTACAGGGCATCAACACCTGCAACACTCACTGTACATTTAGCTCCTACAGTGTGTAAACAGCAGTGGTTAGTGCCACTGCGGTTCACTTAACACCATCAGATAAATGTGCAGTGAACAGATTTCTTGCATGCAACACTTCAGTCAGTCACATTACTGCAACAGTGACATCAGTAAACAGTCATTACATGGATTGCACAACTGATGTCCCTGTTTGTAGTTTATATTGACTTTTGGTGATGTAATGTCCTTTTCACATTTGAGATTTTTGCAGACGGGCACCACAAAGGTTATTTAACAACACTTTGCTCTGTTTTAAAGACATTTCCAGGTCCCTCAAATATTCCACTATCCAGCCAGGATAAAACATATTCCATCTGCTGCGCAGTAAGGAAGATTTTTAAGCTGCCTTTCAAGTAACGACTCTTTTGTTTAGCCAAACAAAGGCGGTGGCGGTCCGTAATTTCTTAATCACTTCTTATTAATTCTCTAGGTCGTTTCTTTGCAAGGAGTGTTCAGTATTGATTATATGGGCATAAAAACAGTGTTCTGTGGGCACTCTCCAGCAAATACATTCCAATGACTTGCCATTGTAACCGAGATAGTGTTTTAGTCAGCATACAGCAGTAAAACTGAACATGAAGAAATGTTACAATTGTCCACAGGCGAGCCCAAATCTATATGTAAATCAAAGTTTTCTTTCAGTGAAATACCAATTTACATTGTAGTTTCCAGGAAACTTATCAGGAAACTATTAGGTAAATTATGGACCCATAAAAGGAGTCATTACATGGAACTTTTATAACCAGGTTAAACTTATTTTTCTTGCCTCCCTGATAAATTGTAGGCCACCCTTGAAAAATAATTGGCGGCCAATGTTACCGTCTTTAATAGCTGTGCTCATTTTTTAAGCTACCCTAATGGTGTCTCGTGAAACAAGACAATCTAAGGCATCCATTGGTGCCAACCGTGTCGGCAGAGCTTGTCGGGAAGGAGGCTTAATGCTACAGACTTAGGCTAAATTTTGGCATGGCCATTTTCAGGGGTTCCCTTGAACTCTCATCTCGAGGTACCTGAATGAAAATGGGTTGTATGGGTACCCACGAGTCTCCCCTAAACCTCAGAAGGCGTGTTCCCAGTAAATGTTTTGTTCCTTACAATCAATGTGCTCCTTTGAATGAAAGCAGTATGTTTCCTTTTTAAGGAAAAGGACAACCAGCCTATTGCCGAACACATACAGATAGATAAAACATTATAACAGGATTGTTGTGTGACTCAAAATGTAAACTGTGCTAGTTTTAGTCCCTGCACATCAGCTAATTACTGCCTTTCCATAACTCTCCATATTGACATAGTTTTAGCCTTGACAGCATTGAAATTCATTTATGGCTTTTGGTTTTATTGTTCCACCCCCAAGATTTTCAGTGGCCCCATCTGGCCACCCCTTTGAAAAAGTTCTGGGGACACTACTGGCAGCAGGTAGAATGTTTTTTTTAATTGAGCTGGATAGAGGATAACGCCTGGACATGTCTTTAACACAGCAGTAAATTTTGTCTAATGACCTGCAGAGTTTTTATTTATTTATTAAGAAAATAGATTCTTGCTGTAAATCAATGAGTCAAATATCATCATGCAAAAACATGCAAAAGTCACAAAAGTAACAAAGTAGAGCTTATATCAGTCCAAGTCTCCTGTATCATTCTGCCAGAATCTTTCCATCGTTGCACTCTCTTCTTCTTGAAGTGAGGCAGCATTAAATGTCTGCCCTGCTCTCTGTCAAACCTGAGTGACCAGAGGTTCTTTGAGGTAAAAGTTTATCCCTCTCTGATGACCAGCTTCCTGTCCGGCACAAAGCCCTGCCAGGATAGTCCCATTGAGCGGTGGGCAGATACCCCTGCTGTCCTGCCCATACAAGGGCACATAATCTCCCATGTGTTCATGCCCCTCGTCATCTCCTTCCTCATCTTCCCCCTCTTCATCGTCCTCTTTGTCCCAGAGCGATGTGGCGACGTGGTTGTACTCTGTCGTGTCCTCACACTCCATCTCACGGTGGTAGAAATAGCTGAAGTTGGACACAATGACAGGCACGGGCAGAGAAATGGTGAGCACGCCGGCGATGGCGCACATGGAGCCCACCAGCTTCCCCCCGACCGTCTCCGGGTACATGTCCCCATAGCCGACTGTTGTCATGGATACCACAGCCCACCAGAATGCCTCAGGGATGCTGGTGAACGACGTGTTAGGACTGTCCACCTCTGCAAAGTAGACGGCACTAGAAAAGAGTATGACTCCAATGAAGAGGAAGAAGATGAGCAGGGCCAGCTCTCTGAGGCTGGCCTTCAGCGTCTGGCCCAGGATCTGGAGGCCCTTGGAGTGACGAGAGAGCTTGAAGATCCTGAAGACCCTCACCAGCCTGATGACCCTGATGAGTGCCAGAGACACGGACGGCTGCGCATCTTTGTCCTTGGTCAGCTCCGTGCCCAGGGTGACAAAATAGGGAATGATGGCGAAGAAGTCGATGGTGTTCATGACGTCTTTGAAAAAGTGCACCTTGCTCGGAGCACAGGTGAAGCGCACGATGAGCTCAAAGGAGAACCAGATGATGCAGACCGTCTCTACGATGAAGAAGGGATCCTGGAAGGTAGTCATGCCAGGTGGGACCGAGATGGTTTCGTTGGCTATAGTGGGGTGAGGTATGGTGGCGGATTGCTGTAAAACAAAGGATGAAGGAAAAGTGGTTACAGTTGCATTCAAAGATTACAGATATCAAAGCAGACCACGTATATTCTACCATCTGCTCTTTATCAAACATGAGCTGGAAGGAGACATGAGAATAAGGGGAAAGGTAAGTCTATAATAAATATCACCATGGAGACAATGTTCACAGGAGAGTAAACAGTGAGGAAACAAGGACAGAGGATAAGTGAGAAGTAGCAATTATTCCGAAAGTTTGCACTCAGCATATTTAGAGTATGACACCTGTCATAAGGATCTGATCAAGCCTGTGAGATCAGTGATACGGTGCTAACTTTTCTCTCCTCTCCATTTTCACTCCACCGGCTTTATTTTTCCTCACCGACTTTTATATAAATCAGTTTCTCTATATTTAAACGCACACAAAAAAACATTAAGTTCATATGACGCTGGGTCGCGTTACACCCCAGACATCGGCATGGCCGGAGCATCTGACACTTCATTTAACATGGTTGCTTGTTTTTTTCTGGGAAGTAGATGTGGGTTTGAAATGGCTGGGCATTAATGTCTTTCAGCAAGTTAGATAGAGTTACTCTGAGCTCCTGGTGGCCTTGCACACATATTGTCCCCAGAACTACAAGTATTCATTTAGATGTTTATATGTTTCTCTCTCACCATTAGCCTCATGTCTTCATGTGTCTTTACACCAACCAAACTGTTTGTCATATTTTCAAAGTGAAGACTAACACAGCTCAGATCAGGTTGACTGCATATTTTTGCATGTGATGAGTGCAAAGTAGCCATTAAGATCATTAGTTCTTACTTCGTAGAGGTTTTGAGATCTCCACCTCGAGATTAAAAGTCAAGTGTGTAGGATTTAGGGGGATATAATAGCAGAAATTGCAGCCTATATAATATTCATACTAAGTTTTCATTAGTTTATGAACACCTTAAAATAAGAATCTCTATGTTTATCGATACCTTAGAATGAGCTGTTTACTACATCTACATATGGATACATATGGTCCTCTTCCACGGAGCTCACCATGTTGTTCTATGGTTGCCGATTATGGACAATTCATACTGACCCATGATGGAGCCATTTGTGTTTTCGCCTCAACCAACATAGTTCTCTTACATCCTCCTGGCACAGGGAAAAGTTTTCAGCTCTGCGGTCGCACCGCTAGATGCCACTGAATTCTACACACTGGACCTTTAAAAGAGCTTTACAACAAGATTAATATAGCAGCAAACAACTATTTGCTATGTAAATGTATAGTGGCGTAATGGCGTCCGGAGCAGAGAGTGAAGTCATGCTCCCTCTGTGTGTGTTGTAATCCAAGCCTCGCTGTTCTTTGATAGCCAGTCTGGCTGCACATGCATGTTAGTGCATGTGAGTCCCTGTGTATGTGTCCCACTGGCTAGCAAGTGCTAATCACCACCACTCTGTATTGCGCTCATATGGCGGTAACCACCATCATGGTTGGCATGGTGGTGGCAGTGCAGAAACATAACGCACACACTCCGGGGAATCTGTCAGCACTGTTGCTGTTGTTAACACTGTTCACGCTGTTAGCACTGTTAGCTTCTAGCCACCAGCTCAGCCACCTCCATGTTAAGAGCCATGTGCAGACAACCCCTGAATTATAGGTATGCTCTGAATGTCGTACAGAGCACCTTAAAAAATCACATCAGCCTTATCTTTCCTTTGTGTTTAGCACTTACTAGCAAATGTTAGCATGCTAACCACTGACTATATAGAAAGAAGGACGACACATTGCCACATACTCCCACTGTAGAAAGATGAAGCCTATATATCCCAGATATGTCTGCTGCCATCTTGCGCTAGTGATGTCATTTGGAGCCAGAGTCTGCACAGTAGTGATTTCTGCTGTATCAAGTTCCTGTCCATAAACCCATCCGACCAATCGCGAGCAGTGCCACTGAATGCCAGCACACTGATTGGCTTTCATTGCTGTCAATGATGATGTCACACCCTCTTTTTGTAATATCAAATTACTTATAAAATTTCGGAAATTAGAATTTCAGATCAGAAAAACGAACACTTGAACATGAAGCAATGTGATAAGAACTACCTAAAATGAAACCATCTTTGGGGAAAAATTGTGTTGGCATGTTGTCCACCTTTATATACATTCTATGATGTTAACACATTGAACTATTGTAATATGGTTTACATGGTAAACGTTAAACCTGCTAAAAAATCAGCATGTTAGCATTCTCAAGTTAGCATTTAGCTCAAAGCACCAAAGTGCCCCAATACAGCCTGCTGCAAGGCTGTGGATGCTTAATCTAACTGTTTTTTTAGATACTTTGGGCAAAAACAATATCTCATTAACCTCCATTGTATTGGGTTGATGGCAGAAATCAAATTAGTCAACATGTCAAAACCTGTCCCAATAGTTTTTTGTGATTTAAAGCATATAACTTGTCTTAGAGAACCACCAACATGCATGCAACAGAATCTAACAAAACTAATCTGGTTGGCTAGATTTTCACCACCATCTGATGAGTGAGTGATTGCGTGGGGACGGCTTTGCATGCAGGTTTGGTTTTGTTTATGTAGCGTTCCAAAAGTGTCAAATGCTCCGATCACATGAGCATATCTCTCTATCTATGTATGGGAGAAACGGAGCAGTGTTGGTGGTGATGGGGGAACGTAAATCCAACGAGTTGCTGCCGCGGTGTCACTTCTGCTGCCCTGACCTCCAGAATGCGCCTCTCATCTCCAGGCTACAGGAGCAAGTGCGAGGCTAATTTGATTTTAGCGGTCGTCATCAGAAAAGTTGATCTGCGAGCCTCGTTTCCATGCTGTTTTCAGTGTGTAGCCTATGAGTCATAGCGTTTATTAATACAGACGTGCGTTTATGTGTTGATGTGCTCTTAGGGTTGTCCTTCCTCTATATATAGCCCTTTAGATCTCCAGGGGGTAACGTGAGACAAGCTCATCTTCTTTCCTTCCCTTCACACTAGCTTCTTTACCTCTAAATCCTTCCACTCTCTCTCTCTCTTCTCAGTACTTTAGATGTATCCACTCCACCTGAATGTGTTTCTTGGCTCTGGCAGACGTCCCTGAGTGGCCGACAAGGCCGACATATCATCTCTACAATGTAAACCACCATCCAGCCTGCTGCTCTGTCTGCTCTCGTCTTTCCTTACTCTGGTTTTTCCACCAGCGGTTTAACTGCCCTCCTCATCTCCTTCATTCCTTTCCATCAATTTGAGTGGATCAGATTTAACGAGAAGTCCAAAATAATCTCAGGAAACCTCGCCCTCGCCTTTCTCCTCTCCATCGGCTGCCTTTGCTTTCCCTTCCCTCGATCTTTGATGTTTCTAATCATCTGTCAGTTTTACTTTCCATTTTCCCCTCAGTGTTGAGAGATCAAGATGTTTCCACCTCATGCTTCAAGAGCTGGTTTATGTTTGGCAAAGTGACACCTGTCAGCACATGTTGTCCTTCTACGTTCACCTCATCAGTTCCTCACAGTGTTAACCTCTGTTCTTTTTGCACCCTGTCAGCTACCTCCACTGATCTGGTTGTTTCCATACAAACCCTCCATCTGCAGCCTTGTGAATCCTTCTCTGTGTCAGTGCCATGTATGTATCCTCACCTCCCTCTGTTCCTTCTCCAACCTGAACTCAGGCAGAGTCTCCAGGCAGAAGATAAGAATGGAGATCACAATGACCATGACACTGATGATGGCGATGATCCGAGCTCCACTGGAGGACTCCGGATACTCAAACAGCATCCAGAGGCGACGCTGCAATTCATTGGTGGGTAAGGGCCTCTCCTCCTCTTTGGGGAATCCTTCATCCGCTTTGTAGTGGTCGATGATCTCTTCTCCGAGCTCATAGAAGCGCAGCTCCTCCAGGAACATGTCCAGAGGGACGTTGGCAGGCCTCCGTAGCCTCCCGCCTGACTGGTAGAAGTACAGGATGGCGTCGAAGCAGACACGGCTTCTATCCAGGAAGAGTTCATTCCGTGTAGGGTCAAAGTAGCGACTGCGACGCAGGGGGTCACCCAGCAGGGAGTCCGGGAACTGGGCGAGGGTGCGGAGCTGGGTCTCATAACGCATCCCCGACACGTTGATGACCAGACGTTCCTTCACAGCCCAGCCGTTCCTCATGTGACGACGGTTGTGTTTCTTTACCTCTCCATTGCTCTCCTTCTCCAACTTGTTTTGCTTGTCTTTAGTCTTTTTTTCTACATCGTCGACATCCTCAGCTTTCTGTTTGTCTTTTGTCTGCCCTCCTCCTCCTCCTCCTTTACCTCCTCCCTTGTCTTGATTATCCATCACTTAGGCTCTATTTCTTGATGTACTTTTCTTTCCTCTTCACTCTGGGTAGAAGAAATCAAGGTTAACATGGCAATGCAGAAACAACAGAACAGGGAAACGTGACACATAGACAGAGTTGTGATCTGAATTCCTCTCAAATCAGGTGTCCATTATTGAATGTATTCAAATTGCTTAGGTTTAATTTGTCCTTTTCTTATCTTGCCAAATTTATTAAAGAAAATCAAGATGAAAAGTTCAAATCTTGAACTTTCAATCACCAGGGATAATCGATGAAACCTGAATGGCACTGATACAATTTCTATCCTGTCAGGTTAAGTCCGGTCAGTCATATGATCCTCGTAAGAGAAGTCCAGCTGAGTAATGGGAAACTTACATGTTTATATCAGTTGGTTAAGCTATTGGAATTGCAGACTTGAAATGAGCCGGCACGTTAAACAAGGGGAATTCAAACCTTGTGGATTCAGATAATGTCTGAGATTCTGACGGACCGACAGAATCATTTCTCACTCAGGCTGGGAAGTTTTACTGGACTGTACAGCAGCTTACAGTAGTAAAAACAATAAGATTAAAAAAAGCAAAAACATATACAATACACATTGAATGATGAGCACAAAACTACATTACTTATCAACAATATACTACAATATACAGTACTTATGACATAAGAAAATAAATACAGTAATATTTAATACTTTTTTCTTCTACCTTTTAATAACAGTGTTTTAATAGGTTATTAATATGAAAAAAATTGCCCCTTTTAAATTTAATTATGTCATTAATTCCAATTATCAGCAACACTGCCTCACCAAAAATACATTATCATTTTCCCCAAATATTTTTAAACTGACCATAAAATATTAATTATATTCTTTATTTTCTCTGTAAATTCGGCTGAGCAACTTTCTGGACAACAAATGAAACGCATTTTGATAGAAATTACATTGATTTGTATCATGTTAAGAGTGAGTAGAAATGTGCTGCATTGCAAATAATTAACCATATGTTTAACAACAAAGAATTTGTGTTCAAACGTTCCTAGTTTTTACACTACTTTGTAGATTTGTGCAATTTTTAAAATTGTTCTTTATGGTAAACACATCATGCAGACCCTCCATGCAAAGCCCTCCATACATGCAGTCAGCTTCATGCTCATCACCAGTTTATCGCCATGTCCAGTTCACCCAGTAGAGACCTCCGAGACCCCCTCTGCCTGCCAGAGCTGCTGATTCAAACTAAGCACCCCTCCAGATAGTGACCATGACTCATACGGCACCTCCACCTCAGGGTGCCTTTTGGGCTGACCCTTTCCTTCCCACTGAGACAGTTTGTGTATCAATTCCCATCATCATGATGTCCAGACAACCCTCCAGACAACCCCTCCTCCTCCTCCTCCTTCTCCTCCTCCTCCCTGTTGTCCCACCTTCATGTGTCACGTTTGGGAGGGGAGGTGGCAGAGGGAGTAGTGTGGCTCCTTCAGGGGCTGCTGCTGCTTCAGCGTTAATTTGCCGCGCGGGTGAAGTTAAGATAGTTAAGCTTGTTTGTAGGTCACTGACAGTCTTCACTTGCGCTCTCTCTCACACTCAGTGCGGCCCCGGGAATGCTGTCAGGCCGAAATTCAATCTTTGACCCTCTCCTCCTCCAAGAGCGCTGCTGCCGCTTCTCCCCACCTTTTCTCTACCCCCAGCTACCCTTCTTGCCCGAAAATGTCAACCCTCTTAACCCTTCACCCTTTCTTAAACATACTGTGGAGGCCTACATGTTTTTCATACATGTGTGCACATGAACTTGCACACTCACATGGCAGAGGCCAATACTATTATGTTTATGAAAGGAAAAGTTGTGGTAGTGATGATCATGAGACTACAGATATGTGTATATTTAATGTGTTTTGTCACCAACTGCTTACTTTGCTGTCATCATCATCGTCTATTTTAAATTAGGCTTACATTTGGTTATTTGATGTTTTGGCTTGTACAGAATTGTCAACAAATTTAAAACAGGCCGAATGAAACTCGACCTGCCGGTGCGGTCTGCATTTTAAATTAGATATAAATCTGGATGTCTGTGGTTATTTTAGACTCATCATGAAGTCTGCACTCAAGCGTCTATGTGTGGCAATGTATCTGTGTACAGTAAAACTACAGTTCCCACAACAGGAAGCGCTTTGCAATTGTTGCCTTTAAATACTCTGAGTAAATTCCAGAATCATAAATGCAGTTTGGGGTAAATTAAACAGGAAATTGGACACTACCAAAGTCAGGTTTTTGGAGGTTATGGTGAATATGGTGATAGTGTGTCATTTGAAACACATTTGTGGAAACACAAATATATGAAAGCCTTTTATTTTGATGCATGTGTTATGCTTTTCCCCACATATTTTTAGCCATGCTGTAAAAATAGCTCAAAGGATGCATTATTGTAAACTACCTTGGTCCAGACTTGAATATCTCAACAACTATTTGATGGATTGCCATTAAATTTTCTTCAGATATCCGTGATCGCAAGAGGGGGAATCCTACTGACTCTGGTGAACCCGTGATATTTTCTTCAGCACCATCAGCAGGTCAAAGCTTTCAGTTATTGTGTGAAATACTCCAGCATCTATTGGATGGATTGGCACAAACCAGATGTTCATGTCCCCCTCTGAAAAAAATGTGATCACTTCCCTGACCCACTGACTTTTTATCTACTGCCATCATCTGGTTAAAATTATTTTCCCCCAAATCCTTATATATCATCAAATTTAAGTTGGCTATATGAATATCAGTGGTGTTAGCATTTTTGTATAAGTGCAGTCATAGTGGAAAACAAATGTAAAATAAAGAATTATTAGCACTAGTAGTTTTATTTTACCCATCAATTGTTTCACTAAATAAAGTGTACGATTTGGCGACCTACTTCCTTACTTTATTGACAGTTTTGGAGTTAACTTTGTGATTTCCGATGCTGCCACCAGCACCTGAATGCAGCAAAGCAAACCGCATGATTCAGTGGAACTTTGAACCTCCCACACAAACTGCGCTGCTCATTACAGGAAATGGATGAACTGTAGAGACACTGACGTGCTGAGAAAAATAAGTGTAAAAAAGGTAGAAAAATAATTAATTCTCGTCTCGTGCAGAGTCACAGGAAGCGCTGTTTGCCAGCAGCGCAGCTTTGCGGCGTTTTACGACTTACTTCCATCATCCTCATCATCATCATCATTACAGCCGAGATGTCCCCTCGATACCACAACAAAGTTGTCATCGTGACCGGAGGATCCAAAGGGATTGGCAGAGGGATTGTCAAAGTGTTTGGTAATTAATATTATTAATAATGTGGATTTGTTTGTGATCAGACAAAAAGTGGCGTACTGAGTATTTGCGTCTTTTTATTTTTAGTGGAGAATGGAGCCAAAGTGGTGTTTTGTGCAAGAGGAGGTTAGTGGTATTACTTTTATTCCACTTTTTCTATTAAATTGTGTATTAATTGAGAAATGTATCACCTCATATCCATTTATCATCTGTTATGAAAGATGTATTTGATTGATAAGACTTCAGGTGCACCTGTCACTGTCGGTGATGGAAGAAGTATTCAGATTTTTAACTTGAGTAAAAGAATAAATGCAGTGATCTTAAAGTACCATTACAAGTAAAAGTCCTGCATTTAAAATGTCACCAGTGAGTATATTATTTATTATGCAGGAACACAGCTTCCTCTCAAAGTGTTACATGACTAATTCATTCATACAGTATTGTATTGTTGGTGTCATTACTTAATAAGTTGTCAATGCATGGCAAATTTAGGTACTTAATACACTAGTGTTTGTTTAATAGTAAAGCACTGCATGAGGTAAATGTAAAATGTTAAACCAATTAAAAGTATCTCAAGTTTGTACTTAGGCTATTTGAGTGAATATGTTTAGTTACTTTCCACCTCTGGATATAACTCTGGTACATAAGTTCTATTGAGAGCCATTTAAACCTTAAATGTGAATAAACATTTCACCATGGTCACACCTGTATCACAGGTGCAGTGGGTGAGGCTCTGGAGGCGGAGTTAAACAAAGCAGGGCCAGGCTCATGCAAATTTGTCACATGCGACGTCTCCAAAGAGGATGCCATCAAGGTAACGTGCAACTTTAGTGTTATTGTTATGGTGTGCATAGATTTATAGTTCACTTATGAGGCAAACAGATGATCACAAGACCTGTGTGTGTGTGTGTGTGTGTGTGTGTGTGTGTGTGTGTGTGTGTGTGTGTGTCCTGTTTATCAGCTGATTTATCTCAAGACCAAAAGACTCAAAGATCCAAATGTCCAGTTAAAGCTAACGATTTATTCTCACCAGATAGTCAAAGTTTTTTTTTCCTAATTCTCACCTGCTAAAACTGGCTTGCCTTCATTCTTGAATTTGTAAAACTTGCCATTTGGTCGACTACAACCAGGTCTGTGTTTGCCTGAGCTTCTGTTTGCTCTACTGGGTGAAGCACACGTGTTTTGTTAGAAACAACTGGTTTGTTATCCAAAGGCAAATTGTGTGATTGTCTCCTCACAGAGGTTGATCGCAGTCACAGTGGAGCATTATGGACACATTGACTGCCTGGTCAACAACGCAGGGTGGCGTGAGTCTCACATTTCCTTCGTCCCTCCAGCAGGTGTTATGATGAAATCATGAGGATGCTTTCGTCCTTAATTTATCTCCTTTTCTCTCGCCCTGTCTTCAGACCCGCCTCATAAACCCACTGATGACACCACAGCAGAGGAGTTCAGGGATCTGCTGAATCTGAACCTCGTCAGCTACTTCTTGGCTTCTAAAGTAATGTTTCCAACTTGTTTAAAACTTCTTCAAATGACAGATCATTGTAACTTTAATCACTACTGAATGCCTTCTCTCATTATTTAACATGGTTTTAAGTGGTGTCATTTATTTAGTTATTTTTAACAAATTTAGATTCACAGATAAAGTGTCCAGTACTGAAAAAAGATGTGTATTTTTTATTGCTTACATTTAGTTTGTCCATTTTAGAGCTAAAAAATTAATTTAAGGCAAAATAAAATTGATGATTAAAGTTCAAAACTTGAACATTTGGGCATCAAGGATAATCATTGGAGCCTGAATGGTACTGGTAAGACTAATGTCCTATCAGAAACCCAGGGTGCGTTCAGCCGCAATAAAACATAACAAAACATTAATTTAAATGGTGGTGCATTGAACACCCTGTTGGGTATGCAACTGCACTGTCTTTTAATATGGCAGTGTTTATATATACGTTGCTGGGGTACACATCTTACACACTAACCAAACGAGAGAAAACTTAGCCTACCTCAAAACCCGTTGCACACGTTTCGAGGAAACATATCGTTCAACCCAGAAGCCATAGAAAATAGTGCACGTGCATCGTTTTTTGTTTGGACGTGCCCCAGTTTTGTGACTGAAAACCTCACACACTTCAATTTGCGAATCTGAATTTGTTATGTTCTTGAAATTGCAAACCTGATATGAGGCGGCACTTTTAAAGATGGGAATGCATCCCTCATGGATTTAGATAAATTACATTTTTCGTCAAATACTTAAGTGCTTTAAATTCATTACCAGAGTTCCAATACAAAGTATTTAGTAGCGATTTATTTCCACAATTAAAGGTACACTATGCAGAAATTATGGGTTACTGTTTGTTAACACAAACTTCAAACTTGGCCCCTCCTTCCTTGTAAGCTGCTATTGTAGTAACATGACATTTGTTTTAGTGGAAAACCAATACTATGCTAACCAATACTATGCTAACCACTGGCACCTTTCTGTCCGACGGAAAACAGGCCGACTCCAAGTCGCTCTCCTTCAGTGTTCACCAGAGAAATTGAAAGCCAACCCCAGATTTACGCTCGTTTTACCATGAGCTTTGTCCACTTGGTGTTTCACCTCACTATATTTGTATTTTTGCGTTGCTGTGTCCGCGATTTTCACAGCTTCCTCTTCGAGCCATGCTGCTGACATTCTGGCATGTGGTCGCCACCTTTTTATAAAGTCCCGATATCCCCTGTGTGCTGTGCCCAGGCACGTCCCCAACACGGCAACACAGGAAGAAAATAAGAATATACAGGCAGAGGGCAGAGTCTCTGCAGATAAATACACCACCACACACTTCTAGTGGGTCATAAATGATGATTGAGAGGGATTACTTCTGTATGAGTCTATACAGTGTTTATAGGAAAATCCTGCATGGTGTACCTTTAAGTTATCAGCTGCTTTTAGAGAGTTATTTTTACTGTACATACATAGCATTATTATTGTGACATTTCTTTGCTTCAACTGACTCACACACCTACAGACACACACTGTATGTATGTATGCAGGATCTTTGAAGTCATATTTAGGTCTCACTCTCTCTCCAGTATGCATTGCCGTACCTACGACAGCGTCAGGGAAACATCATAAATATTTCCAGTCTGGTGGCAACCATTGGTCAGAAACATGCTGCACCGTATGTTGCCACCAAGGTGAGTTCATTACTGAGTGTCATTATTTCATAAATCTCAGCTGAAGAGAGAGCAGAGTGCTGTAATGTTATCTTCTTTCCACAAGGGGGCGATAATCTCCATGACAAAGGCGATGGCTGTGGATGAGAGTCGCTACAATGTGAGAGTGAACTGGTGAGCCAAACTGCACTGTGACTCGGATGAACGGTTTTCTGGGACTTCTTAAGGAAAGTATAAATACAGCAATGTAGAAATACGCCATTATAAGCAAAAGCCATACAATAGCAATCTTAAGTTAAAGCACAGAAGTATTATCAGCCAAATGTGTCAAAAGTAATGGTACCCCCTCTGTGGTAAAATGTCTGTTGTGACGTGTATTATATATGACATTATGAGATTGTTAGCTGTAGCTGCTCGAGGTGGAGCTATTTTTAACTACTTTATATACAGTTAGTTTAGTCCAGTGGATCCCAAGAGAGTTTATTTGTGACAAAGGGCCCAACTAGACACTTTTTTTTTACACAAGGGGTCACAATCCAAAGAAAGTCAGAACAACTAGTTTAATGTCTTCTACAATGAATTGTATTTTATAAGTGTATCATAACATAACATAACATAACATAACGTAATAACTATATTTTCTTAAGTGTAAAATCTATAAAAATAAAAAAAAATGTGTTAAATACGATTCATTGTGTTTTCATTATCTCAGAATGAGCCATTTATATCTACATATGGAGGTGGCCATACTGTTTCTACAGTGGCCCAGAACAGACAAATTAAACACTGACTCTAGATAGGGCCATTAATGTTTTTGCATTGGAAGTTCTCCTTCACACTTGGCTCATTTTCAGTTGGTTGCAATCTGCAATAGCAGCCACTAGATGTCACTAAATCCACTACACAATAGACCTGTAAGAGAGATCTACCCAACAATTCCCTTTGTCTATTTCTGGAGTAACTACTAAGTTTTATAAAGTAACTGACTACAAATCTAACAATACTCTGTCTTGTCTATTATAATATGATGTAGCAACACTGTCTGCTGTTTATCGCAGCCTCTCTCCAGGTAATGTGCTGACACCTCTGTGGGAAGAATTAGCACAACAGACACCAGATGCTGCAGCAGCCATTAAGACGGGAGAGCAATTTCAGGTAAGTTCTCACAGTGGAACCAAGGGTTCCTACACGGAGTGATAGAGAGTGAAAAAGAAAGACATAGTTGGTGTGGCTGTAAATCTAATAATACAAGTTTAATCCTGACAAAATTTTAAATCTTAATCTTTTGAAAATAAATTTAGAAAATGCAGCACAATAATATTAGAAAAAACGCCCTACCCCCCACTCTCTACTCCCTTTCACTTGCAGATTAACCATTGGTTTCTGCTGAGCTGATGCAGCAACTGAACAAGCACCACTAAAATTTTTGTAAAAACACACTGAAGTCTCTGTGTTTCATTATAAATCATTACAAGACAGCCTACAGTTCATGCAACATTGTTTTGTTCATCATCTAAACTGCCATAGTCGCTCTGTTGGGTTGTAAACGTTAGTTCCCCCAGTCCCAGGTCTAACCAGAAAGACTTTCTACAACATGCTGATTTATTGTTATGCAAATTAAAGCTTTCTTTTCATCCCAGTCAGAGAGAAGGTATTTGAAACAAACGGTGACACAATGAAGATGAGACACAGAGTGTGGTGCTAAAAAGACTCAGCAGTTTCTGTGTTAGGTTCTTGAAGTATTGCTCTTCTTTTCTATTTTAAGTAATTTACTGCAGTGTTAACAGAGAGGGTTATTTAGGTATTCAGATAATGAAGGATGTTTGTATTTTTTTGCAGGGAGCCTTGTGTAAAAATACTTTTAGGAACTTGTCAACTCCTGGAGGCAACAGAACATAAAAGGGTCCCTATAGCCATTTTTAAATGCTTTCTTTTTATCATAAATAATCCAGAATCAATTTGCTGCTTTTCACTGTGTAACAGTTCAGTACAGACACAACTGTAGAACAGACACAGGAGCATAAAACACACAAATGAACAGAAGGAAGTTACTTGGTGCAACCACAATTATGTGCTGCTGTCAGCAACAATGACAAATGACACGTCTCGTCAAATAGTTGCTGGGTCGTTTTGGGACTGAGGAAGAGTGTGGACTGGCTGCCTTGTATCTCGCCGCTGATGCTACTTTCTGCACCGGGATCGATCTGCTGTTCAGCGGAGGAGCTGAGCTCAACTACGGCATCAAGAGTCAGATCCCATCCTGACTGTCCTGATCTCCACAGTGTCCTTGTGGTCCTGTAACAGCTGATTTAACATGTTGAATTGTTTAATACAGATTATATATATGATATTGTTCAAAATTTTGGATACGATCATTTTTAATGACCTTGTGTGTTCAAGTTTGCTGGTAACATTACTAAGATAAATCAGAAAAAGGGATTTTCACTCACATGAAGTTTGCCTTGGTGTTTTGTGCACACAATAAACATATCAAAGTGAAATAAAAATAAAAGTTAAAAGTTAATGGATGTAAAAAGTAACATATCATTCATTTACTTGATCAAATTGCCTTGATGAGATCAGTGAGTTTGACATGTTGGCATCCTGGCCAACTGTGTAACAAGACCTGCACCACTCCCCACCGTTTGACCAATCAGCATCCACCTTTTTGACCTCGAATAACCTCGTTTTTTAAGCCTGATGGTGTCCGCCAATCAGATGTTACGCGTCTGTCACGCCCCCATTGACTTCCTGGATGAATTATAATTACAAGACTATAATTAAATTGATTTTGTGGCTTTTCCCCTCCTGATATACTTGTGTCTTCTTGTGGAACAGTCCGGGTGATTGTGAAGTATTAACAAAGAGCAAACAGAAAAAAACACAAACGCGTTTAAAAGGTTTTATTTAATAGCTGGGTCAAGTTATTCCATTAAAGATATAATATCACAAAGGGCGTTTTATATCCCGGAGGTTTCAGGCTTCACCTCAGCCAAACAGCGGTTCGTATTTCAAAGCGGAACTCAAGTTGACTTTGAGCTGAGTTGTTTCCACACGAGCAGATAATCTCGTTTATCGTGGTTACGTAGCGGAGATGGCAGCCCTCCGAACGGTGAGTTCACTGACTAATGTCTGTGTGCCGGTTATTATCTGTTTATGTTGACTGTCTGGTAAATGTTTCACCTTAAGTAGCAATATTTCGGCAGATAACAGCCGAGGACAGATAACAGACCCCTAACATAGTCTGTTATGTGTCTGTCCCGCCAGCACCCACAGTGGCAAAACAATGCAGCGTGGAAAGGTCATTAGACCAAACTCCATGCCAAAATATGGACATTTAACTTGTCTTGTGTATCAGCAAGAATTAAAGCCTCGTCAAACATGACTTATTGCCTCTTTTGAATATTCAGGGTGTGATAATGAATTCGGCATACATCCAGTCAACAAGTTAGACCTCGATATATGAAATTAAAAAGTTACCAAACGTTACATAGCTTTCCACCTCCCACGGTGTGGTGGAGGGTGGTAGGCAGGCCAGCTAGATTATAAGTAAGCCGAATTGAATAATACACCCCTCTGATGCTGCAGTAGTCAGTCGGTTTATATGTAGTTTATAAGCGACGCCATAAGCAGGTTTCATTGAATTGCCAAATTTGTAAACAGGGTTTGGCGTGAGACTTAACGACAGCTTTCACGTCTTTGGGTGGCTTACAATGCATATCTACAGAAAAGTGTAAAGTGTATATGTGTGTGTTATTAACTCATGCTTACAACTTGCTTACACAAGCTACTTATTTTGCTGCTGGCTCAAAGTTTGTTTTAAGGCTAAGAACAAATGCTAACTAGCATTTGCTAATTCTGTTTTACTGTAACTCCAGACTGTGGGTCCATATTACCAAAGACAGATCAAATTTCATGCTTCACGTGCATGTTACCTACGTCAATGCAGAAATATAATCACATAAACTCGAAGACGCAATAAAGACAGGACTTGCATCATCCATTGACCAAAAATGCACACAAGGGCAACTTTTTACAAGAATTGCTAAAGCATCAATTGTGCTTTTCTACAGACCACTGCCTGGCATATATGCACATGGCATGACAAGTAGTCAAACTTGGCACCAAATTGTGAATGTTAAACAACTGTGAAAGACCACCTTTGCAGTTGATAGGATTAATCATGGGATTACCAAATGCAAGGCCTGTTTTACAAGCTTTTAACTGCCAGGACAATGCAGCCATAGAGAAATTAGAGAAAAGTGGATATGATATCACTCACTGCCTAACCTCAGGACTGTCAGGAAAAGAGGAGAATTTACCTACGAACTAGGGAGCCACTACAACAAGTTGCATGAACTTGCTGTACCTGCTTTATCTGTTGGTTGGTATATCTGGTGCCTATCCTGGTAGACAATTCAACAGCAAGTCGTCATTGCTGATGGCTTCTTTAGAATTTGGGCTATTAGAACAACTATTGTTTTCCCACATTCCCACATAGGATCCATGCAAACAGTTTCTTTCTTTACTGTCCTCTTTTTGCAGAGTAGCCTGTACATGTGCCTGATTCTAAATACAGCTCTTGGCAGCAGCTGTCTCCAAACAGGCATGTGGCACTAGCAGCATACTATGACCTGCAGACAAAATGATTGGTGCTGACACACACCCACAAACGCACAATGTCAGACATGGTGTCCCTGTGTTTTCCCAAAGCTAGGTGACTTGTTGTCACCGGGAAAGAAGATAGATCTCTTACAGTATGGCAGCAAGTTTTCTGATAAAACCTTTACACGTGTGGTTACTAGTACTGAATACTGACAGCAAAGAGTTTTGTCGTGTTTGATTTGCAGGCACTCCATGGACGACTTGTTCAGGCCCTCTCCTTCTCTTTTGGCTCACTGCGGTTCGCCAGCTCTTTTACCCTCTCCTTCTCTTTTGGCTCACTGCGGTTCGCCAGCTCTTTTAAGGTAATGAAAAAAAAAAAAATTTGTTTCTCACCACCTGAGGCGTGTCTGTGTTGTCTCCATCCAGCGTGCCTGTACATGTCAGAGCACTCGGTATTTATTGATCAGTAAGGAAGGAAGAAAGTGCCACTCTTCAAAAGAGAAATTTGTGTCATCAACTTGCCTGAAGTTAAAGTTTCTTTTCCCTTTCTGCCTTTCCCTCACTGTCTGCCTACTGTAATCATTTAATTCAGTTTAATTGAACTTAATTAATTGCATCTAATTCTCCAAATAAGTCAGCTTATCAACTGACTCTTTATAACGCTCAACTAAATGTCCTTTTAAAGCATGCTCTGTAAATAACGTCAATTTAAAAGCAATCACTGTACTTGTTGGCCGCTCTGCTTTTGTCCTGTCTTGCTTCTTTTTCTCTCCACCGTCTCCGGCTCGCTTGTCCGTCTCCACCTCAGGCGACAGATCTCGTCGTCGAACGCAACCCAGCATGCAAGCCGAAGCCCGACCCCTCCACTTTGGTGTTCGGCAAACAGTTCTCTGACCACATGTTGACCATCAACTGGTCGGAGAAAGGCGGCTGGGAGGTTCCACAGATCAAACCTTTCCAGAACCTGTCGCTGCACCCTGCCAGCTCTGCCCTGCACTACTCCATAGAGGTGAGGAGAGGGCTGTGTTAATTGTGATATTTTCACTTGGTGAAGCAAGGAAATGAGAGAATGCCAATAAATGAATGAATCAAATAAGCAAAGACACTTTCTTTGCAGGTTTGCTCCATGGTATCAGTTGTAGATTAAAAGTCTGATACACAGAAACCAGAGATAAAGTGTTATGTGTTTCTGCCTGTCTTCCTGCCAGCTGTTTGAAGGCATGAAGGCGTTCCGTGGAGTCGACAACCACGTCCGCCTCTTCAGACCCATGTTGAACATGGAGAGGATGCATCGGAGCGCTGACAGAAGCTGCCTTCCTGTGAGTTTGCAACCAACCTTGTCCTCAGAAACCCTCAGTGAGGATTCTTGGCAGTGTCAGGTCTTTCATGTTGGCTGGTACTCTGTGTCTGGATTGATGCCAAAATTTGGTGTCTCATGCTTGACTGGTTTTTTTAACTAGCTCTTGACTAAAGAATGGAAAAATCTCTGAGGCAGCATTTAGAGCATCATGTGATACGGAGGCAATGTTCAGACCATTGTGCAGTATTGTGGTGTCTCATAAATCTTTTAACTTGTTAATGTGTTACTCAAACTGGACAATCTGGATCTAATTTTATTACCTCGCTGGTACCTGAAGCAGAACGCTCCCAACAATGCAAAGTTGTTTCTGGTCTACACGCCTACTAAAACCAACAAAGCCAGACTAAAAGGAATGTGTGGACACCAACAATATCACTGGTGGAAAAGACATCATGCTTTGCTCCTTGCTCTGCTGTAGAGCAGTGCAACGTGAACGACCAAAATGCACCGCAACCGCATGGAGGTGCACATAACAGGGCCTTGTAGCACTGCGTTCATTTACTTAGCAAAGTTGTACAATCCTGTTTGATGTGTAAAACTAAGCCTTCAAACTGGACTTCTGTAGCGTACAGCAACATGCCCACACCAACACAGCCCCTCTGAGTTTTGCCACAGTTGGTCTGGATGTGCCTCACGATTTTTTTAGATTCTTGGGCCCATTTAAAATTATCTGTAGCACATGGTCCAAAGTGCATAGTGCAAGTGCATTTAGAGTGTGTCCAACTCTACTTTTGCTAGTTAAATGGCACAGAATCTGGGCGCAAAGTCAGGCGCAAGGGGCAAAGGGATTGTATTTGTTCCCTTAATTAATCATAGATGTGTTTTGGGCGTAACATGAATTCAGCCAGTCAAGGGTGTTATCTCCCATTCCCTTGATGTGTCTGCAAGTGGCTCACTGCTATTTACATGGCAGATTCAGCACATGGAGAAGTGAGTGGTTTTCTGCTGAGAATAATGCAGTAAGAGCAGTAATGTCACTGCAGCAAATATCATGGGACACTTAAGCAGCAAAACTAGAAACTGTAGTTCAGTCAGGAACACTTTTGTCAAACAAAACTTTATTTCCATTTGTATTATATTTGGCGGTATGGCTCTGTTCTGGGCCCCCTGCCTTTCCTCGGGCCTATGCAGAAAGCCTCTTCCACACACCTATGTGGAAAGAGATAAGGCAGAGAGAGCACACCTGTCTGCCCTTCCACGTGCAAATGAGGAAAGCCTGAGGCAGAGAGGCGGGTTACAAAGTGTCTTGCAGAGGAAGCAGCAACAGTAGGCAGGCCAGAGCAGGTTGAATAGGGTGCCCTGAATGAGATTCGCCAATTGGTTGCATAGAAAGGAATCATGTGATCTATCAGGTGACACCCGTCTATCAATCAGCTGCTCCATCAGTTGATTGGGCTGTTTGAGATCAACCGATTCAGCTTGGATGTGAGCTGAGCTTGACATCATGTCCTGCCTGAACTAACACTATGCTCAGTTTATGATCTTGACAGGGGAAACAGCTTAACTTTGAGCTTCAGAAATAATCAGTGAAGTTACGTTGCTCCTTGTGTGTAAATGCGCAGTGTCCCATGTAATGGGGAGTCAGACAGCAGCTTGGCAGCTCTGCTTTTTGCTTTGTTGACATTTTAGAGAATCCAGTTTATAATTTTCTCATTAATGATGTTTTATTTCACCTGTCCACAACGCATTTTTGTGTCCCTGTGTGTATAACAAGCAGAGTGAACACATGTTGTGAGCCTGCCTATGTAGGCGCATCTTACTATCTGAGTCATACACCTTTTAAAATAGCAGGAAAATCTTCCACCATTCAGACACTCACCAGGTTTTTGTTGCTTGATGGTGCAATCGCTCTGCTGCCCCATAGCAATGCGCTAACAATGCACACGACCATACCTTATTTTAAGACCCACATGCCCATGGACACAAAGATAGATGCAAGTACATCTACTTAGGCTGGCCATGAAAATGACAACTGCGTAGGTGTGAAACTAGCAATGACAGTTGCGCTGTGCTGTGTGCCAATTTGTGCCAGGTATAGGAATAAGGCTCTTTAAGTTTGCAGGGTGGGGCAGGTTACATTACAGACTGATGCTCTGAAACTATTAACCCTCTACATTGTTAGGTAACACCTTGGCAGCATGCCCAGTTTTCGCTAGCCACCCAGAACAACACCACCCTGATGCTAGAGTTAATACTTCACCAGGTGTTCAGGACACCGTGTCACAGGATGTGTCTGTACTACATGGTCTTGTGTGCTACACAGAGGAAAAATATTTTACGGTTAATGAATAAACATGTGTTGTAAATGATTGATTCTCATGTAAACACAAGTAGATGCATGTAATGGCAAATGTAGTTTTATAGATGTTACCAAATGAGTTTGCTTTATTTTTGTTTTAAAGCCATTAAAATGTTAGTCTGTGACATGCTGCAGTTTCTTACCTTTAGATCCACACACAGCGAGGTGCAAACCAGCGTGAGCTTTACTGTTAAGTCTGTCAAAATTAAAACGCGTTGCACAACTTTTCTCCGACACATGGCACTCTTTTCACCAAGCGGCTTTCCTGCCTTCATCGGGGTGGTGGAGCCTGAGGCTGTTTGTGCTTTCCATGCTAGAACATACTGTTGCACAAGTGAAGAGAGATAATGAAGTCAACAAAGTGTCTCACCATTGTCAGGCATATAGCAACATGTATCTTAAATTTGCAAACATTAGTCGTACCAGACCAGGTAATGCTTTAAGAGAGTGCTGACATGAGAATGGGTACAGTGTTTGAAAGTTTTATTGTTTAGGAGTTAGACTTTTTATTTGTAATCTGGCAAATAATCCTCTTGTTGGAGTGAATCTGATTACTCTGCAGTTGTATTAATCATTTCAGATCAGAGTCTTTGGTGTGTGTGGATATTTATTTGGTGAAAAAGAGCAATTATTTGACTGTTAACATGTTGTCTTTTTTTTTCTCTCTGTAGCTGTTTGATAAAGGTGAACTGCTGGAGTGCATCAAGAAGCTGGTGGAGATCGATCAGGACTGGGTTCCCTTCTCCCAGGATGCCAGCCTGTACATCAGACCCACCTTCATAGGAATTGAGGTGAGCTACTGTAGTGTGACACAAGGGTTTTTGGTCACCTGTGCAGGTTCCCATCTCATCTAAAGTAATTAAACAAGCTGGTGTTAAATGTGGTTGGAAGACAATCCTGCATGCTTTCATTACTGTCACACCGACTGACTTCCTGTTCCTAATTACCTGTCTTCTCCTCTTCCTCACCACGCCTCCAGCCGTCTCTTGGCGTGTCTCGGGCAGGACAAGCTATGATCTTTGTCATCATCGGCCCAGTGGGACCTTACTTCGCCACAGGGTCCTTTAACCCTGTTTCTCTGCTGGCGGATCCTTCATTTGTTAGGGCCTGGCAAGGAGGTGTCGGCGCCTATAAGATGGGAGGGTGAGTTTGTTATATTTATTTAAACTGTCCCTAAATTGCTATATGATGGCATCTATTTGTACTCTGTTTGTGGACAAGTTTCATGCACCAAAATAAGTATAGTCAGTTCAGTTCAGACAAATTTACTGGTCCCAAAAGGGCAATGTATTTGCAGCTTCACACAGTTTACCATAAAGAATAATTTCCCACTGCAGAGCTTTAAATCCTGCTGTCAGAAAGTAGCAAACATGGCAATTAAGCTGCATCTCCAGCTGGTGAAGGTCACTAAAAATGGAGGGGAAAAAGGAAATAAAGTACATAATAATAAAAAAAAAAAAAAAATCCAAGTACGCATTCACACTGGCGCTATCTGGTCCGCTTTAAATGAACCCTGGTCCACTTCCACGGATAGTTCGGTTTGTTTGGAGTGGTGTGAAAGCTCATTCGAACTCTGGTGCGGACCAAACGAGTGAGCCCTGGTCCACTTGAACGATTTACTTGCAAGTGAACCCTGGTGCGGTTCGCTTACAGTGGGAAATGCAAACGGACTATCCAGTGAACCAAAGAGAGGAAGTGAACCAAAGAGGGGAAGTGACGTAGAGCGCAGTGCATATTAAGTAGATGGTAGATTTTGGGTCATGCTTTTTTTCTTCCTGGTCAGTGGTTGTTTCGGGCAATACCGGCCCCAAATGAGCAGCTGTTGTAACTGCGTGACGTTGTCCAGGTGGTTTGGTCCGCTTTAAAAAGTGCAGTGTGAAAGTGAACCGAACCAAATGAAGGTGTGAAATTTTTCGGCATTCCCCGCCCAATCGAACTATAAAAATGAATAAATAATTATAATACATAAAAATATCTAGAGAAAAGATAATTGAGTGCAAACCTAACATGTATGACATCCACAAAGTAAGAACATAGGAGCACATACATCAAGAAGCACAGAGCCCATACATGAACAGATGGAGATGCAAGTGCAAAATAAAAATTCTATGAGCTCATATAAGCAGGTAAAATGTAAGCAAGGGAAATAATCACGTATATAGACAAATAAGATGCAAACAAAAGAGACAATTTCATATAAAGCAGATAGAGTGCCAATAAAGTAACAAGCACTTAAATCGTGTTGCTCAGATTTACACACTGTAGCTTGTACAGTGATGTTACGCTGTTGGCTGCAACCAAGGACATTCCACCTGGCACCAACCCACATAAAGTTTTACACTTTCCTTTTAAAATGCGGATTCAGTGATAAAGAAGTTATTATCTAAGTCATCACTTGTTTTCCTCCTGTGGTGACATGCAGATTGTCTGTGCCTGACTCGTACAACAGGTCTCGTGACTTCTCTTCCGACCTTGTGAAAATTGCATAATAGGAGAAAACTGGTGAATGTCACAAGTTCTCTTAAATCACTTTTATGTGCCACTTTAGAGTGAGTCTGTTGGTATGAATGATTCTTGCAGGAGATCCAGTGTCATGAAATTCTCAGAGGGTTCATTCATTTGTAACTTTGAATTTAAGGAAAGCTGGTAGCCTGTGATTTCAGTATACTTTGAAATTTGAGAAGAGCTGAAAACAGGCAAAATTGATATTTAAATGTTTGTTTTTGCATAAGTAAATCATCATAATGACGACATCTGCACAGTTCTAAAGTAGCACAGCTGCTTTATAACACTGCCATGACAGGGTGATGTCTCTAAATTGCTTTGCACCTCGGCTGTGTTTTTATTCAGCAGTAGCTCTGGACAGAGTACAACTATTTGGATTTTCCGCTTTGCTCATGAAGCGTAGAGTAGTCTGCTACAGAGCTGGCTGATGTTAGGACCAAACTGTGCCAGGCAAAGAGAGAGACGGTGGAAAAATAGACCTTCTTCAAACAGATGTTTGGTCTCATCAGAGCAGGAAAGTACAGGTTATTAATCTCACCAGTTACAGCTGCGTATAACAAGTCAAATGTCCTCTAGAGGTTGATATGACCAGTTTGACTTGTCAAACAGAGGTGGATTAATGGAACAGAGCCGACATTATTTACATACCTCTGCTTCTCTTGCTAAAAATCTGCTGTGACAAAGGTAGCTTGAGCTGTGTTTTACCAAAAATAAATGAAACAAATGAGGTTAAACAAGTGCAAAATAACAATAAAAAACCTTGTGAACTTAATAGAGGGCAACACTGCAACTATTTAACAGCAGGAGACTCTTTCTGTCTGAGTGTGTTATTCAAATGCATGTCCCTCCAGTTTACACTCTGCAGATACCATCAGTGCTCCTGTAATCTCCATACAGCCTCTAATCACAGGCCTGCTCAGCTCCACTGTGATTACATAACACCACCGAACAGCCACTCGACTCACTAAACCAACAAAATCTGCTCTCACTTCAACTATCGAGACGGATTTAGCTGCAGCAGTCACAGGACTGCTGTGCAGACAGAGATATATAAGGGTCGTCGCTCTGTATGTAATGTTATCATGTTTATTGCGCGTGTGTGTGTGTGTGTGTGTGTGTGTGTGTGAATGGTTCACACAAAACTGTATGAAGTGACCTGTTTTTTGTTTTTTCCAAGATTGCTTTTTCCCCCCATTAAAGCAACCCTTACCTTTCTTGCATTTCACACAGCACTTTTGAAAATCCACAACTCCCGCCTCCCTCCAAAGTCCCATCCTCCTCCTCTTGCAACTCCACCTCCCTCCATTACGTCCTCGTTATAGACGTAGCTGTTGGCAAGGTAACGTTAGATACACAGAAGAGGAGAGCAAGTGTAATATTACAACCAAGACAGTCAAACGCAACCCCGGAGTTTTAAAACTCAACCGGAGTCAGTGATGACTGATGAGTTTTAGAATAAGGTTACAGTGCTAACGTTAGATAGTAGCGTTAACGTTACTAGTAAGTGGAAACGGACAAGGAAGATAACGTTTATGTTTCAGAGGCTACGCTACAGTAGGCTAACGTTAGCCATTAGCAAATGGATGCTGTGTTGTCATAATGTTATGAACTGAACTGAACCAGCACAAAAACGAAATGACACTTTGCATACCCCAAGCAAACAGAAACAAAACATATTTGTGCAACATATAAGAAAGAACATATAGTGCAATAGTAAGATGAAAAGGGTTGACATTTCACAGTCAAAAACTCCACATCCTGAGAGCAGAACTGGGAGCTCC
>NC_065523.1:12853562-12885214 GCF_006386435.1 Epinephelus moara | reverse complement strand
TAGTTTATATCCACAAGGGTTCCTGTCACTAGTTTATATCCACAAGGGTTCCTGTCACTAGTTTATATCCACAAGGGTTCCTGTCACTAGTTTATATCCACAAGGGTTCCTGTTACTAGTTTATATCCACAAGGGTTCCTGTCACTAGTTTATATCCACAAGGGTTCCTGTCACTAGTTTATATCCACAAGCGTCCCTGTTACTAACCTGTTTGTTGTCTCAGACTCAGGGGTGGAGGGTGTGGGGGGTGGTTACGCGAGCGGTTACGTCAGTCGGTGGCCTCCACGTGGGGAAAACAGACAGGACAGGAGAAAACTCCGACCAATCATTGCATTCGGTCTGAATGCAATGATTGGTCGGAGTTTTCTTAGAACCATATGAGAATGATATAATGATGAGTTTTCATCTCTGGTGGAATTCACTTACATTTTAGTGTGCCATCAGCGTATTAATAGCATTTTAACCTAAACAAAGAAAAGTGTAAAATTTCCAGAAAGGTAAGGGTTGCTTTATGATTATTTCCATAATCTGTGTGCTTCGTACTGCGCCACACTGTTGTTGCACGAGCGGAATGTGGCTTGGCATTGTCTGGCTGGAATAAACAGGGATGTCCCTGAAGAGGTTTTTGTCTGGATGGCAGCATATGTTGTTCCACAATGTCCATGATTTCCAGAAACAGTTTGAAATGTGGACTCGTCAGACCACAGCACACTTTTCCTCAGGCCCACAGAAGTCGGCAGCGTCTCTGGATGTTGTTGATATATGGCTTTCACTCTGCATGGTGGAGTCTTAACTTGCATTTGTAGATGCAGCGATAAACTATGTTTACTGACAATGGTTTCCTGAAGTGTTCCAGAGCCCATGTACTAATATACTTTATACAATCATATTAGTTTTTATAGCAGTGTTGCCCGAGGGGTCAAAGGCAATGGCTATTTAATGTTGGTTTTCAGCTGTACCCCTTGTGTGCAGAGATCTCTCCAGATTCTCTGAAGCTTTTGATGAAATTATGGATTGTAGATGGTGAAATCACTAAATGTCAATTGTGCATTGAAAAATGTTCCTAAACTGTTGGACTATTTGCCCCCACAGTTTTTCACTAAGTGACCATCCTTGCTCATGAACAGCTGAGCCTTTTAAGGATGTCCCTTTCATACCCAGTAATGATACTTAGTTCTGTTAACAATTAACCTGTTCACCTGTGGGTGTTTTTTGAGTATTCCACAACTTCCCCAGTCTTTTTGTTGCTCTTGTTCCAACTTTTGTGGAACATGTTGCAGGCATCAAATTCAGAATAGGTGTATATTTACAAAAAACAATTGAGTTTATCAACATCAACTATTCAATTGAATACATGTCAAAAAGGATTTGCACATTATTGCATTCTGTTTTTATTTACGTTTTACACAGCATCCCAACTTTATTGGAATTGGGGTTGTGTGACACTTCAGAATGAAATGACATACTATATATATATATATATTGCTTACATTTTTTTAATGACAACACATTAGCTAGAGCATCTCAACAAGGCAACAACTGTGACGCAGCTATTGAAATGGGAGGCTCCTTTTTTATTTGTTTAAGGAAGTTTTTTTTACCTCTTGAGATAAGAGTAACCAACTGAAATGTCCTCTGTTGTTTCATTGGTGACATCCATCACCAGGATTCTTTCTTCTCATCACAAACACCTGTCTGTGGGTGTTGGTTTGGTGTCAGGAGGCAGAAAAAAAACCTGTTTCCTTTTTAGTATGCATGAAACACTAAATTGTCAACCAAAGTGTTGCTAGGTGTATCACAGGCTTAGTGATTCAGTAAGTACATACTGGAAAATATAGGAAAAATAGTATTTAGGAAAACTTCAGATAATCAAAGCAAACACTGACATGGCTCCTGTAAGCTGACATCTACAGTATTTATCCTCTGTCCCTCTCTCCCAGCTGCTCTCTTGACACGGTCTATGCCTGTCTTTGGTTAATTTTAGCTCTCTTTCTTTACAGTAACTATGGTCCTACGATAGCAGTGCAGAACGAGGCGGTGAAGCGTGGCTGTCAGCAGGTCCTGTGGCTGTATGGAGAACAGGAGGAGATCACAGAGGTCGGCACCATGAACCTCTTCATCTACTGGACCAATGAGAAAGGAGGTCAGACCTTTTCTGTCTTGTTTCATGAGACACAGAAATACAGGTTGTTCCTGGAGTTTTCCATTTACTGCTGTTGTTTTGTTGTAATTTTAACAAAGATAAAACTCTGTGTGTGTGTGTGTGTGTGTGTGCAGAGAAAGAGTTGTGTACCCCTCCTCTGGATGGCATCATCCTCCCAGGAGTCACCAGGCAGTCTCTGCTGGACCTGGCCAGAGGCTGGGTAAGACCACCAGAGAGGAGACCAAACACAAACCATCACTTATACCTTAACACAGATGTTTTATTAGCACACAGTATCATTAATTACATGGGCATATGGTTCATATTCAACACATTGTCAAATGACAAATTTATCTCACTGTGCTCCTCTAAGTTTCCAAAAATGTAACCAAAGTGTGAGTCAGATTTGCAAAGAGGCATTTCCAAAAAGTTCCTCTCAAAATACCTCTCAAAATTATTAAAATAAAGCTAAGGGGAAAAACACTTTTTGGTTGAACTGCTAACTACCTGTGATGACGGTCACAGACAGATATTTCTTTATTTTAAGGAGTCACAAGCCTAAACGGTCTGAAATGTCTGCAATAGATCATTAAACTTGATGTTCATTACTTCCTGTGTGTCTTTCAGGGTGAGTTCAAGGTAACGGAGCGCACAATGGGTATGAAGGAGCTGCTGGGGGCTCTGGATGCTGGGAGGATCCAGGAGGTGTTTGGAGCGGGGACAGCCTGCGTCGTGTGTCCTGTCGGCAGTCTCCTCTACAGAGGAAAGGTACGAGTTCACCTTCTGTTGTGTCCTAGTCGTGTCCTCTTGCCAGATTTGATGATGCTATTCTGTATCGTCTTTTACTAAAATCCCACTCTATGCTTATTATTTTCTCATGTGGCTGTTGGACTCATTGAGTGTGTTTACTCCCATCCTCATTTGAAATGATGTGTAATAAATCAGCTTACTGAAGAGGCAGACTGTAATCCGCTAACTTAAATGCATTTAAGCACACTGATTGTAAATCTGTTTGGGTAATTGTAACAACAAAACTGTAAAGTCAGTGTTGACTGCTCTCTCTCTTTCAGACGTACCAGATCCCGACTATGCAGAACGGTCCGGACCTGGCAAAGAGGTTCTACAAAGAGCTTACTGATATTCAGGTAAGTGCACTTCATACACAATATATGTCATGGCTTCTTTAAGCTGCTGCAGGCAAATATGAATGTTGGCGCCTCCAAGTGGCAGCAACAGGGAACTGTAGGAGAGATATCCAAAAATATATGCCTTCAGTTTTAACCTGGCTGGTGATTAAGACATTTTTATATTAGAAAAAAAGAAACAAAAAAGACATGTGAAAGGAGAAAAACCAACTTTCTCACTGCTGTATAGGACATATAATGGTGTTCAGTTTAACATTCAGTAACTAAATCAAGGCTGCACAAATGACTGTTTTCATAAAATGCAGATAATTGTTTTGAATTTTTGTTTACAATATGAAATATGAAGAAAAATCATACTTTAAGATATTTTGTTGCGTTTTACCAAATGTCCAAAACCTCATATTATTATTCAGTTTACAACTTATATAAAACAGAGTAAAGCAGCAACTCCTCACACTGGAGAAACTGCAACTAGAAGGTATCATTAGGATTTTATTAATACTGATATTCATACTGCATATCCAAACTTATTCTTATTGACACTCCTGTTGATTCTACTCTCCATAGTTTGTTGTAAAAAATAAAGATATGACATGATTAGATTCAACAGTTATTATAGCAGAGTTAAGCTGTGGTCATCTCCCTATAGTTGTAAATATTAATAACCATAAGCAATACAAAATTAGTTATCTCTGGTTGTCAGGACAGCCCAGAGTGCATTCATAAAAAGTCACTCTGAGTGCACCGTGGCACAAAGTGAACCATTTGTACATTCGGAGCGCTGTTGGAATGTACCATTCGGTTATTCAGAGCACCACAATCAGAGTGGCAGAGCATAATCTGGTTACAGATGAAGCAGCTGAGTGCGACTGATTTTACTAAACCATTTGATAATTCATATCTAATTTTAGTGTGGCGCTTCAGATTGGATTTACGAATGCATCAGATCATTTAGGAACATAAATTAGAAGTGCTTCAAAATGATGCTAACTGTGTCCTCAGTTAAAACAACAGACTTTTTAAAATAATGATAATGTGTGAGACCTTGACTTGATGAGGTTGAGACACTCGCGTATTTAGTTTGGAAAATCCCATCAGCTTGTTGCCTGGAGGCTGCACTGGGACATGGGTGTAGCCGCCATTTTGCTAAAGCAGTCAAACACGCTCATCATGCTTTAGCCTTAAATGTTGTATTTGTGTGTCACGAGTTGGCTGGTGTTACCTTCTTTACACGCAATACCTTTTCATATACTGCATTTAACTGCATTTTCATTAAAGTTAGTGAAGTGAGCCCACCTTTAAAACATCTATCCTTGTCAGCCATGACCGTAGAGCACAAAATGTAAAACTGCAGTGACGCTACATCAAACGTAATTGCCTGACGCCAGCAGCTTCGTCATTGTTATCATCACTGCTATGTTAGAATGAATTAATGTTACTGACAGTGGCGCTGTTTGGATCTTTTTTTTATTTTGGTATTGACCAGTCAGGAACTAGTACCAATTCACTACCAGTTCTTGATACAGATTCCTAAAAATGAGAGGTTTTTTTCCACTATTTTTGTTTCATAAATGACTGAAACGATATTGACCATCAAAATAGTTGTAGATTTATTTCCTGTTAAAAAACAGAGTATCAGTTCTTGACTTATCAAACAACAGAACGCCAGTTGTTGCAGCTTTAGCTCCTAATATAACTTTTATAGCAGGTGTGTCTTTACTTTAAAACTTCTCATAGTGCAGCTTTAAATTTTACATTTCAAAGCAACAAATAAAACATTTTGCACTTATTCATTTTTTTTCTTTTCCTCTCTTCTCTCCTTGCTTCACCCAGTACGGACGCAAAGCAAGCGAATGGGCACCACTGGTCGTTTAAACGGCCTTATTGCACATGCCAGTTGTATCAACAATTAGTCCTGTGATTCTAGTTTGGACGAGCAGCCCCCCCCCCCCCAAACTCTCAACCCACTAATGCACTCCTGCTTACTTACCAACGGAGGAGACGGACGCCTCTCTGTCGGCCTTCTCAGGCAACTTTAACAGGTTTCTCTCTGCGTGGACTCTCATAGGAATACGGATTGTGGTGCAAATGTCTCGCTTTGGAAAGCAATATTAACATCGATATGCAACATTTTGACTTGACATGACCCTTAACGATGAGGTATGCAAAGCAGGAAAAACATAAATAAAACTACAAGCAGCCAGATGATGAATTGTGGCTGCTGGTGATATATTAGCACGAGCACATTCAAATCTAATTGGGTCGACTTGCTAAAAGGATACACTCCATTCAAGTGCTTGTCCTCATATTCACTTGGATTACTTCCTTGTGAGGACACTGCTTATATTTAATAGCACAAACATTCATTTTTACTAACTGCGCATTTTGGCATTAACCAAAAAGGCACAAACTGACATGTTTCAATCATAGGAGGTGAAATATTTGCAATATTAATGCAGCTATATATAGTTGATGTTTAGGAAAGTTACTGGCAGCACAATGTGGACGTGTTGTTTCTCATCAACAGATGTAAAAAAAAAATGTATTTCACAACAGGAAAAAAGTTCTATCAACAATAACCTGTACTACTTGCAACAACCTGTGGTGTTTTATCCAAAAACCTTTTAACTGTTACATGTGATCAATACCTGTGAACGCAACATAGGATAATATGATAGAGTTTTGTTTCCGTTGTGTACATAATGATCTAAGAGAGTATTGCTGTTAGTTTTTATGGGGCCACGTCACTTTGACACCACAGTTTGCACTGACCTTGTTCAATGTCAGGTTTGTATCTTGAGTGTGACTCAGCTTTGTAAGGGAGGGAACAGGAGCGGGTTTTATGTGTCGTTGGTTTTGCTTGTGAAGACTGCACTAAAAAATGAAAGCTTGAGATTAAGAAGGTCTAATGATAGGACGATCCGCTGTAGAAGAGAAGGACTGTTACATGCTGGCAGTGACTCATTTGTGTGTAATCACTATGGCAACAAATAGTGTTGTTCTCTTAGGGGTTTTTAAATTCATATTTTCCCTTGTCTTGATGTGAAATTAGGCTGACCGTCTTCCAAAGTACTGTGCTGTAGTCTGGGCCTCGTGTCCTTCCCTCTCTGGTTTTCCTCACTTTTGAATGTATTGTTATTTTTTACACACATACTATATCCACCTGTTCCTCTCTTCCGTCTAAGTGCCTGACCTCAGTCTGTTAGCTTGTTGTTCTGTGGATCTTCAGCTGCTGTTGTTGTTTGTTTTCCTGTGTCTGCACTAGGGGATGTAGCTGGATTCTTTGTCAGCTTTTAGTTATTTTTAGTTTTTTTTTTTTTAAATGTGCTGTTACTTTTACTCGGCTGTAATGTTTTTACAATAAACCTGATATGAGTCCAGTCTCTTTTGTACTTGAGTTGTTTTTCTTTTGATCAATTGTAATTTTCAGGAAACCTGAAGTGTTAATCTGCAAATAAAAAAAACTTATTTATTTATCATTTTTATTTATTTTTCGAAGTCATCGTTTTTTGTGGAAACTAGAGAATGACGAGCAGAAAAAAAATTAAATAAATCTTTTTTAATTTTATTATGGACTAAAGGTAATTTGATGATTTTTTTTATTTTAACTTTGTGCGCACAGGATTAAAAAAAAAATAAAAATCACCTTTCGGGATTTTAGAGGCTCCATAAATATCAAACTGCCTTATTCGTTTCAAGAATGGGTTTTATTTTTTGCAAATGAACTCTTCATTTGATTGGAAAAATCAACGGTTACCACAAAAGTGCATTTCATACTTACACCTTTCCAGTTTCACATAAGAATCTTTACCTGAAATTCAAACCTTCAAACCTCAAGACTTTATTTACCCCTAGCAAATAATTTTTCAACTTTTTGGGAAATGCATATATTCTTTCTCTTGCTTAGATTAGGTAGTAGTTAGATGAGAAGATAAAAACCATTCTACCAGATATATATGAAGCTACAGCCAGCAACAAGTTAGCTTAGCTTAGCATACAGAGTGGAAACAGCTAGCCTTGCTCTGTCACATTTTAAAAAATCCACCAGCAGCTCTAAAGCTCAATAATATGTTATATCTAACATATATCTGCATATAGTACATGCAAAAACACTAGTGTACAAGTGACAATTGGCCTTTTCACAGGAGTGTTCTACACTGAACGCTTTTTTGGCATTAACTTTCTGGTGTCTCTGTTTGCAGGTTGCCTGGCAAATTGTCAGTTTTACACTTTGGCTTTTGTATGGACTAAACAAATGAGATGTAATGTGTTAATCAGTGAGCTTTAGACGTGCCTTTGGACAGAACTAGCTAGTCCCAGTCAACAGTCGTGCTAAGCTACGCTAACCATCTGCTAACTGGTTAGCATCATCTCTCCACAACAAACTGTGTGAGCTATATTTCACAAAAAAATAATTTCACTGAGCCAAAATAGACAAAGTAATAATGTGTTACAGCAGGCTGTTTATATCTTTATGTAATAAAACTGCTGAGATAGAGATACCTTGTTGATTAATGGGTTTATTTCATTATTAATTATAATGTATTTCTCATCACCATTAATTTATATCTTTAAGTAACTAGGCAAAAAAAGATTAAATACTTTGTGTATGAATGTAGAACACTTTAGAGATAGAGATTGTGAAGTTGATGTCACAATGTATTCATTTTTTTTAGATGTGGCGCCATCTTGTGGGGACACACTGTTGACCTGTGCCTGCCACAGTGGTGAAGCAGTGTATTTTGACAAACTACATATGATATAACATCATAGATCCATATGACTTAGACCGACCCCAATCTCCATTTACACACCCACACATTATAAACCATCTCGTTTTTGGACTGGGTGCATACATTTTGGGCAATTGAGAAAACTGCCTCAAAGATGATGCCTCCGTCCTACACAGTGTGATGTACCTTCACATTCCTTACAGTAACACGAATCAGATTTTGTTCAAGAATAAAATGACTGGCAGGTTTATTGATGCCAAAAAACATCCCAAGATAAGAAGTTAAAAAAATACTTCAACCACAAAATGACCTTTTGTTTGTCAGTTAGTCTGTGTTGCCTTGAATTCATGAGGAAAACTCCCAAAAAGATTCCTTCTACATGAATTTCAGGGTCTGCTTTCCGTTTACAATCTCTCACACAACTCAAGCAGTATAATCCAAGTCTCATTTATCCAGTCATATGATCAGTACTTGCGAAACACATGTCATTTTGCTAAAATCTCACAATATAAAATGCTTCCACTTATGAGAAGCGCCCTGAGCATGCCTGGACACTCATGTGCATTTGGGCTCAGCTTGTGCAGAGACAAAACACACGTGTGTAACTGATACATAAACTGTCATTGTGTGGTTGAAGTATTTCTTTAATTACACGGACTTCCATTACAAAAGATGTGAGAACAGAATTTAAGACTAAAACAAATGCAGGAATAATGCTGTCTTTACATCACAGGATCTCACCCTGAACCTGAGAGGTGACAAATGTACATCCTACTCCTCCTCTCTGTCTGTGGAGACGCCCTCAAACAGGGCCGAGGTGTGCTGACCTAATGGGTTGTAGAGGAAGGCTTCGATCTCTCCTCCACTGTTGCTGCTTTTCTGGAAGTGGATTTCCAGCAGATCCTGCAGGGTCTCCTGCTCCATGATGGCGGGGATTCCCGTCAGCAGCACCGTCCGAGGACACACCGACATCTTGGTCTGGAAGGGAAAGGGGAAACAATACTATTAGAAGTCCAACATTTTGAAAGATAGTGGTGACAACAGAACTCTCTTCTTTTCTTCTAACAAATGCTCACCTTTAAGTTTGTAATCTTTCCGTTGAGAAAAGGAGTCACCCTCACTCTGTGCCTCTTCTTCTGTGATAGCTCCACATCATGATGCTCTTTATCCGTCAAACCTCTGGCAACTGATAGTAGAAAAGAACATAAAAAACACATGATGATCTTATAGATTATGATGCAATGCTGTAGATTAAACTACCCAACAGTACATAAAGGAGCTAAAATTAGCACAACCATAAACATCTAAGATATTAAGAACAGAAGCTTGCTTACTGTCATTTCTCACAAATGTGAGGACCACAGTCCCAGAGTCAGGCAGCAGTTCACATCTGTCCACCTCTCCGCCCCCGTGTTTAGTCTTGGAGAAGTGGATCTCCAGCTTGTTCAGCAGCGTCTCGGTCTCCATCTCAGGCAGGTTTGAGATTAATATCTGCTGAGGATTCACCTCTGTGTCTATCTGCAGGACAGATGGGCACAGATCACTCACAGGAAATGATATTGATAATGTTCACAGCTCAAGGAGGAGTAAAGGAGGCTCTCTGTTGTACCTCCACCAGCCTGGGCAGCATGAGCTGAACTGGCCTGGCCTCCACAGTGATGGTGCACTCTGCTCCCAGGTCCACCTGATGCTTCTGCGTGTCCAGGATCTTTCTGGCCACTGATGATGGAGAGAACACAAGGGTTATATCAGCACTACCAGCCTAATGTAATAAAACATGGCAGTATTTTCCATTCAGATAATTCACTGGGAACGTGCATTAAAAAGCTAGAAGGTTTATCTTGCCTCAAAAACACACTGATTCTTTCTCTGACAAGTGCAGATGAATGAAAACACACTTTTGGCAGCTTGAAGCCAAACTCACCCACTTGTTCCTCAAATGTAATCAGTGCCGTCCCGCCCTCCATCGGGTAAACTATATGTGGCTTCATTTCAAATGTTTGTGCGCCAGCTCCATTTCCTGTTTTCCCAGTGAAGACGACCTTCTTCTCTGGTACAGCAGTGAACACCTGAAATCAAACGTGACAGGTTTACTGGACATGTCATGGGCTGGCTGCAGGTGTCAGCTTGTTGATTTAATAAACATACATCAGTTTGCTGCTTCAGGTGACTGTGTCTGGCCTCCTCCTCCTTCAGAGCTTCCTCCACTTTTTGGATCTCCTTCATCAGTTCGCCCTCCTCCTGCACCATCAAGTTCAGCTTAGCCTGCAAGAGAGAAGAACTTAAGATTCAACAATGTACTGAGGAAAAGCAACCTGGCATTACCTCAAAATCACAATTTGTTAAAGGGATACTGGATTTTCAACCAGCTTTGTGTCATAACTATTTGGGCAGTATGTGTAAATGAATTATGGTAAACTTTCCTCTATCTTACCCGTACCCACATCTCCCTGCTCATCCCTCAGCTCAAATCTGGTGAAATGCAATGGGCTGTTGCCCAAACTGCAGATTGTACTTCCTCATTTTTGTACTTCCACCGGAACAAAAGTATAGAAGCGGATCGATTGCCGTACTTGTGTTTTCTGATGGGTTGTTTAATTTATAAAAAAACATCATATTGTTCGAGCTCTTCTTATGTCTGTGTGCAAACATTAACGAATGTAACTAAAGCTGTCAGATAAATGTAGTGTATTAGCACAAAAGACTCAAGTAAAGTAACTTAAATTTGTACTTGTGTAGAGTACTTGAGTAATGCACTTAGATACATTTCCACCAGTGCTGCAGAGTGAAGCTCAAACATTCATGTCCCTTAACAATAAGGGGAAAAAAACCAATTTGACGGTTAAACTAGCATACCTTTTCATTTCTAATCTGCTCTTCATATCGGTGCTCGTCAACTTTCAGATCCTGGGTAAGTTTGACACAGCGCTGCTTGCACTTGTCCGTCATTGCCCGGCTGTCATCCCTGGAGGTGATCAGCTCCTTCTGCTCCTGGATCAGCTGTTCGTATTTTTTCTGGGAACACAATAAGCTGCGTTCACTAACATTTTCCCTTTAAATTTCCCTTCTTTAAGTTACCTTCAGGTTTATTTAATGCATTCTATTTTTCATATCTTATGTGCTGCTCCATGCATAGAAATCTGTTACTCATTCAACCACAGGGTAAAGTATATTTTATGTTAAAACAACAAGAACACACTGCAAGCCGCACTTTAATACTGATAAATGTTGAGTTTCACTGCACCTTGTAGTTGGTGATTAAAGCCTTGATTCCCTCCAAGGTGTCCTCGGATGGTTGTGGTTCCTCCACCACAAGAGAGAACTCCTGAAACACAAGACACAATAAACATACACCTCATATTTGTTTAGATTAATATTATTGATCCACAAGAGTGTGTAAGGCAGTGGAGACATTTTATGAGGATGAGTTTAATAATCTTACAAGTGACAGCAGCATTGTAATCAGTGGTGGAAAATAATTAAGTCGACTAAATTCATACACAATGTATTTTACTTTCATAATATAAAATGTAATATTCTGAAATGGGCCATTCTATTTACTGAGTATTTTGATGCTAATAATTTTGTACTTTCACTTTTTGAATGCAGCTCTTATTCTTGTAAGAGAGTATCACTTGAACTGTAGTATATCTGCTTGTACTTAAGTTAAAGATCTGAGTACTGGTTCCACCACTGATCACAATAATGTGATAAAATGCAAAACACAGCAGGAATGTCTCAGTGATGCTGAGAACAACAGGTCAGCCCACAGAGATAATGTTTGTCACACGAACATTACAGATACATGAAAACATGAGGAAGCAGAATGACGTCTCACCTCATCTGAAGACATAGTCAGAGTAATCTGAAACGAGTCACAAAGTATTAGACTACACTTCTTACATGCTGTCGGTCACAGTCAGTGTATATTAACATAATGCCTGACAAAACAGTGTGTGTCACTGAGGACAATCACTGTTAAACTATAAACGTATCGATACTCTGTAGGCCCTGCTGTCACAAAAACAAACGTCAGTCTCAACAACACTTAAAATATCTTTAAATACGTGAGAATAACTTTAAATACGTCACATTCAACAAAACTTCTGACGTCTACAAACTGTCTAGATATCGTTATATTGATGTATTGAACCAAACTTAACACATTTTTAGGTTTTATTAATAAGCAGTTGGTGAGACAACCTACCTTAAGTCGACGATCTGTGCTGTGAAGTCACGTTCATTCTTTCAGTTTCTCTTTCCCAGCTTCAGAGAGAAGCCGTGAACGCGTCTGGTTTCTCCATCAGAGGGCGCTGCAGCCGTGTGCTGCATTCAGGTGCTCTCGGAGAGATTGGTCATTTTCATTACAAGCGCAAAGCACCGCAAGTGAAAAGTACAAATATTAGCATTGAGCTAATGCAACTTAATTTAGATAAATGTGAAATATTAATGTTACATGACTATCCCTTGCGGCCATTATATAACACCAGGATTAAGAAGGAGGTGAAACTGCTCATGAATGGCCCAAGGAACGTGAAAAAGAGCTCAAGGCGTCAACCTGGCCTCTAAATTGCCCAGATCCAAATCTGGTCAAACATCTGTGGGATGTGCTGTTACCCCACCTCAGAACTCACAGGACTCAAAAGATCTGAAGCCAACACATTTGTGCCAGACACTATAGGACACCCCTCAGAGGTCCAATGTCCATGCACTGACAGGTCTGAGCCAAGTCCAGTCCAAGGAGGACCCACTGTGGATCGGGGGTACCTCTGGGGTACCAGCACGTCCCTCAGATGTTCCATCAGATTGGGATCTGGGGAATTTAGAGGACAGGTTAATGCCTTGAGCTCTTTGTCCCGATCCTCGGGTCATTCCTGAGCAACTTTTGTGGTGTGGCAGGGTGCACTGTCCTGCTCGGGTGGGTGTTGCGCATCAAGTAGCATCCACATGAGTGCCAGGACCCAAGGTTTCCCAATGGAATATTGCACTGTAACAAGATGATCAATTGTTATCCACTTCACCCACCAATGGTTTTAATGTTTTGGCTGATGGGTATATATCAGCGAGAATGACTAAATCAATAAATAATGACAATTTCAAATTCATATGGAAAATAATTGTCAGTAGCTACATAAGGAAGAATGACATGGTGAAAAACTATGAAGAAGGAGGTGCAAATGTCGTTGATTTTGATTCCATGATTGGTGTCCTGAAGTTGGAATGTATCTGTTATCAATAATAGTTACTCCTTTTGGTTTATTGTCCCCAGTGTGAGCTTAAAAATGGGAGGAATAGACTTCTTGCTACATTGTGATTAGGTCCTTGGAAACTGATAATAAACATAATTTCACACCACACAGCACTAGCAGATACATACTGCTCAGTGGAAAACCTGTGTAGAGGAATGGAGTTCCAAAGGGATTTGCGCTGTTGCTCATTTTATGTATAAGAATGGAAATGTGTTACAGCATGAGGACTCCAAGAGAAATTCCAACTCCAGTGTTTTGTTAAGGACTATATTAGACTGATAAAAGCCACACTACTCTTTCTGAGATCAGAGGTCAAAGGGGACATTCTGTACTCTGAGGTCTCTGGGTTGAGACAGCTTTGCATCGAAGGACTTGACTTCCGTGACAATAAATGTAATAACGTCAATATTATAACCTTTCTGTTTTCCCAAACCCAGTAAGAAGGAATTATATTCTTACTGGATTTGATGTTGAAAAGGTTTAGTAAATAAGGAAAAGATATATCTCATTTCCACTTCATCCTATAAGGTGAAAGAGGTGACTTTGAAAATCTTAAATGAAATTTATCCCAAAAACAAAATCTTAAGATTAAGATTTAATTGTGATGCCAATAACTGTACATTTTGTAACATGGAAGTTAAAAATTGGGAACGTGTGTTTTTTATTGTGATGCAGTGCGATCCCTCTGGAGGGATATGCAGTGTTGGCTACAGTCCAGGGAGATTGGTATGTCACCCTTGACAGGGGAGACGATCGAATTTGGTGTTTGCATTGAAAAAAAGGATGTGGACTTTGTTCTTCATATTGTTTTATTACTGGGGAAGTTTTTTATTCATAAATGTAGATACTTTAGACTGAACCCTGTCTGAACCATTGGAAGAATGAGTTAAAAAAAACTTGTTAAAGACAAGAAGTCTTCAACTGTTTCCATCACTATATATTCTCAAATTAATTTGAGATAGCCCTATTTCTGTGTTATTTGTATGTATGTTATGTTTAGTTATTTTCTTTTATTATTCGATTTTCGTAGTTTCATATAGATCACTTTTCTTGGCTCAACCTAAGGCAGATGAAAGCTGAGCTACAGGACTTGGAAATGTTTGTATCTGTTAAACTCAGTAAAGTTTCAAAAAAAAAAAAAAAAGTACTCAGCATGCAGAATGGCCTTTTTTGGAAAAATAAGCATTTGGTTATGGGATTATATTTACTGATGCACTTTAATGTTGCCGCTGGCAAAGGTGGAGCTAATTTTAATTACTTTATTTGCTATATACTGCAAGGGTAATGATTATATTTTGTATTATCGATCAGAATTTGCAAAGTAAATAAAGATATTAAATAAATGTAGTGGAGCATAAAGTACAATATTGGCTTTTAAAATGCAGTGGTGTTTAAGTATAAAAGAGCATTTAATGGAAATATGTAACTGAAAGTACCTCAAAATTGGTTTCGGTACTTGTAAATTCATAACCTGAAAATAAAAAGTTACTTAAGTTGTCACAAGAATGTTGCCCAGTAGAGTAAAAGCATTAAGTAGCATAAAATATGAATACTCTAGTCAAGTACCTCAAAACTAAACTATAGTTAATATACTTGGTTACTCTCCACCACTGCTTATATATGTTAACACCACAGAAGCACAGGTAGTAGTTGTATGAAGCACCGCTTGCAGTAATCATCACACAACACAAGTTAGTTTAAAGAGAGCAACCATGTTTCTAACACAAAATACATCCTCTGCTTTCATATTTGATGCTGGACCAAAAATAATCTAGAAGTACTGCTGTTCCATCCGCTGGTCAGGTTGCAGTTTACGTGCATGTCCATCCAGACTCGTGTTATATGTAGTGAAGGCTCTGAAAGAATTTTAAGGTTATAAGTGTTTGCTTCTTCAACTCAAAAATGTTTAAAAGAAAACGCTTGTGGGGTTTTGCTAAGGAACTGCAGGGACTATTCATTGTGATATCGTTACATTATTACTGAGAAACTAAGTTTCATATGTAATCAGTGCTTTTTTCAAGTCAACTGCTTCGTGCTAGTCTAATTCAAATTTCACACTAGTTTATGTCCACTTAAAGTTCAACCTAACATAGTCAAGTCAGCCGTAGACCTAAAATTAATCATTAGATGTCTCAAATAAGGTGCCAACTTAACTCATAGGCTTGAGTAATTTTTAAGAAAAATGTTCTGCTTTGTTTATTCCTCAATGACTATTGGGACAACACAAAACATTTGAGGACGTATTCTTTTTTTTAAAAACTATTTTGATGTTTTATAGACCAACTATTTGATTAATCGAGAAAACAGTCAACAGATTAATCAGCAATGCAATAATCATTAGTTTCAGCCCTAAAGTAAGGTTTAAGTTTGCAGCAACTTTTTATTTTATTGAGGATGAACTATTAAGGTCCACTAAGTATTACCATTCGATTTGCATACACAACCTGATTTACAAAAGCTTAATTAAAAAAATATGGATGTTTTAAAAGGTGTCAAACAAAGAAGGGCTGTGCGCACATCCAAAGACCGTATTTTTGCCTGATGAAGACCCGATAGGGTTGAAAGCTTGCAGCTTTGAGCCAAATAAAAGCGGGAGCTTAAACTCAGTGTGCGGACACTTTCCTTCTTTTTGCTTTAAAAAGGTGGAAATGTATTTCTTCCAATACAACAAATATTTCATGTCAATACATTCTGTGAGAGAAAAGGTTGAAATCCAATGCCATCAGTGATCAGTTTGACTTTCATATTCATATATTAAACAGCAAAGATTGTTTTAGATCGTATGATGGAACCTTTTGAAAGCAAATCAATAAATCCATTTTAAAGGATTTTCACAAGTATTGTGGGAACTGGACCAATTATCCATCTGAATCTACAGATCATCACAACCTCTGTCTTTACCTGACTGGGAAACTTGGCAGAAATGGTAAAAATAATTCAAAGGACAAAACAAAACAAAAAGTCAATAAAGAGTCAAAAGTCAAAATCCATTTTTAAACATTTATTTGTGAAATCGAGTGAAGTTAGAATCTGAGCTTCTGGAAGAACCACTTGTTCTTGCCCGTCTTGTACCTGAAAACAGAACAAACACACATTTAGCACGTTTGCTCTGATAACACATCACAGACCTGAGGAGTGAATCTGCTGATACGTGACCACAGTTGGCTGCATCAACCCTGGGACAACTTATCTAAACTAGTATCTTACGATTTATAAATCACACTGCAGCCACTGGAAGGATTTTTGATCCAATTTCTGATGTTTGTTATCAGGATTATTATATGTATTCACAAAACACATGATTGTATGAGTGACAGACATTTTCTATCCTACAAAGGATGAACAGCATATGGTGAAGGCAATATCTCTAGTTTAATTCTGGATGCTACAAGTGACACCGTTCTGCCATTATGTGTCTGAAAGGCCTCTGGAGGTCCAGTCAGAACACGTCTATATGGTGCACACTGAACTTGAGAATCCAACAGAGCTACACGGACTCACCTCTCCTCAAACTTGACCTTGGCCTCCCGCCTGGCTTTGCGCTTGAGAGCAGGATCCCTGAAGACATCCTTGTTGACAACAGTTTTGTCCAGAGGAATATCCACAGAGTATCTGAGGGAAAACGGAACGCAACGATGAAAAAGGTTGTTTAACCAGGGGACAATTTATAGAGCAGAAGGTTCTGCACAAGTACACAACTGAGCAAAAGAAACTTAGTTTCTCACACAAGAGCAGCTGGAAGGCACCTTAAGACGATAAGCGTAACATATAACTGCTAAGATTTTTATCAGGTGTCCTACGTGACAAAAAGTTAATCAGATAATAAACCTGCTCATCAAATCTGTGTGCGTTTGAGTCCACATCTAGCACACGCAAAGGAATCTAACTTGAAGTGACAGAACTTGAAGTTACGCAGCTCAGTAAGGAGCAACATTTTAGGTATAATACACTTTAAAGATTTGGGCATTTTTGTTCTTATTGATAAGACAGCTGGACAGACAAAAAAGGTGGGAGAGAGAGAGAGAAGGGGAATAATACGCAGCAAAGGGCCTCAGTTTGAATTGAACCTGGGCTTCTGCAAAGGACTCAGTCTATATATGGCACACACTCTACCAGGTGAGCTAGGTCATAATGGGCAATAGTCGCTCTAAACACTGTCTCTGTTCTTTAAGAGGTTTTCTAACCAAATATGTCATATTCAACATTGTGCCAAAATGACATCCAATGTCCAAGTAATTAAGATTTTATTTCCTTACAAAGGCATCATTATTTACTTTAAATTGCATCTCATTTCATATTACAATCTCATTTACAAACCAAACAGTTAATCAATCAAATATGACAACAAAACTAAACTAATTCTCGCATCTGACTAACAGCAAACCTGCTTCCAGGGGTGAGCACGATGATTTTCAGGGAATCAACAATATCTGAAAGAGTGCTTCACACTCCTTTTAGAAGGATAAACATTGAATATCATTCTAATAATTGTTTCACAGCTCTCATAAAGTAAATGTAAAAGTTATGGTCTCAGGTTTACATGTCAGGACGCAAATTGCCAATTGTGTTTGGACTATCACATATGTTTGTAATGATGCTTTAATTAAATCAAAACTGGTATGTCTGATACTGCGAATAAAATACTGAGTAGCCAGTGATGCTAAAATGAGGAAGTTTGAGGAGCAAGGATGTGGCCCACAGACGCAACAGAAAGACCAGAACGAATGTAGATAAACACATGATAGCTGTGACATAAGTTTTAAGTTTTTCATTTTAACTTTATATCAACAAAAGTATTGCAAAGCAGGAGGAGCTGCCAGTTTCTGAAGTTATTTTCCCCTTATTTTTAAATTTTTCATTAATGATATTTTCAGTTTTCCTGAAGAACAGAACAAAGGCATCTCCAGGTTAATTCAACGGAATATAGGTTTATTATGGATGTCAGTTCTAGTTCTGAGAACTTTTTTGTTCCTCAGTTTTTTATGGCAGTCTGCTCTGAATACAACACTAGTTATGAGCCTAGACTGCAGAAGAGGCAGCCCATCAGAGGCGTGAATCAGTACTGTAGCAAATTCAGAATGCTTTGTCATTGTGGTTGGGAACAAAACACCTCTTCATTGTCTCAGACTTGATAGAAATTACAGTGACTAATCCAAAAGTTGTCATGTTTTATTATGTTTCTACAAAGTGGGACCTTTACCTTGCCATTCAAGTTTTAATGCATTTTCATGTACAAAATTTCAAAACTTTTCCATGACATTTCATGGACCCATAATAAATTCTTGCCCTGCATTTTTTTCAAACATATCAAATTCAAACTCTATTCAAAAGTAATTTCAGTTAGCTGGCATACATGAGGGGAGAGACAGAATGGGAGGAGAAAATGAATATATGTATGTAATGTTAAACAAATTGCCACACACCGACGCATGTTAAAGCCACATTACGTCAACAGCTTCAGGAAATAAGTTTGCCATTAAGTTACATTACATTAGGTTATTCATGGAATATTCCTGGAACAACTCAATTACGCACAGCAAAATTCCATGACTCTCAAAACGTTCAATGATTTTTACTAATGGGAAATGTGATTGTGAAATTCCATGATGTTTCCAGGTTTGTCATGACCATGGGAACCCTGACTGCTAAGTTCATCACGTAAGCAATTCCTACCAAAATACACCTAGGGAGCTGTGGTTGACTTCTCTTGTGTTTTTATGCCCACAGGCTTGTACCTTTGACTTGTTAATCAAAGCACCAAATACACTCCAACACAGCTGCTCATCTTTTACACAGATGATTTCACAAGGGGACAGTTTCATGTTCACCTCAACGCTTTAAGTGCATTGCTTACTCCAAAGGAAATACTTTACTTATTGTTGGAAAATAAATGTTTTAAGTTGCTACAGCATATCAGTAAAACAAGTAAGTAAAACAATGCAGTATCCTATCACAGGAAAAAAGTATAGATAGGACACTGACCTGGTGGGCATGAGGTGGTTGTAGTTGAACACCTTGACAAAGGCCTTGATCTTGGACCTCTTGGCAATCTTCTTCTTGCCCATGGTCGTGGTCACTTTACGGGGATAGCGGTCGATGCCTGCGACCAGAGCGTGGCTGTAAGGACGGTCGGTTGTGCCATCATCAATGTTCTGCAGAGACATTAAACAAAGGACTGTGTTATAGGACAGACACTGACCATGGACAATAGACAACAGCAGTGCTGCTCTGAAACATTCCTGCAATTTCAATCATTTGAATTTTGCAAAATTATTCACCGTTTCAAGTCGCGTGACAACTCTGGATCAGCTTAATTAGCCAAGTGTGTATACATACAGGAAATATGGCTCAGGTTTGAACATGAGATAGGTGGACGTGACAGTGTGTGTAAATAGGCAGTGACACCATTACAGGAGAACATGGCAGCCCTGGCAGTGACTGATCTGTATAATTATTATATGTCCACTCTGAACGTGTACATATTCAAAAACATCTGTTGGTGTTTGCATACCCATTGAGTTGCAGATAACATCCATCCAGAGCCATGTTTCCTACCTTGACGATGACAGCTTTGCGCCCGGCGTAGCGTCCAGCTAGGACCATCACCACCTTCCCAGGCTTCATGAACTTGCCCATTTCTGTGACAAAGAATACACAGTCAAACTCCTGTGTCACCGCAGCACATTCATCACTTCACAAGCAACATCACTGATGGGAACATGACCAAGCCAAACACTAAAACGTGAGTTTCCGGCTAGCTGTTACTGCCCAGTTAGCCGGCTAAGTTAGCATTAGCATCCAGCTAGGGAACGACTATCAGAGAGTTTCCAGTGCTTTAAACACTTATTTCACTTTTAAATACTCCATGGATATTGTTAGAGATGATGAGGTTATTTTAAAACTTAGTGGCACACGAGGCAGTCTGAACATATAAAAGCAGGCGCTTTAACAGGCGGTTCAAATGGGAACTGCCATGTTGAAATGAGTGCTACGGAGACGAAGCGTTGTAATAAATGATCATTTTCTTGCTATGTCAATTAAAATACACGAAAATAACAGACTCATCTTAACGTAAGGAGTGATTATGATATATGTGGGATGATAAAAACTATTAAATTGATCAGATTTGGAGCGATGGTTGAAGATTGTTTGGAGGTAAATTTCACTCACTGATGCTGTTCTACGGCCACCGCTAGCAGGAAAGGAAGTTGAGAAGGTTTTTGTGACCTTTGACACTACCCATCGTCAACGTCACTTCCGGGTGTGATTTTGTTGAACGAAGAGAGTCCTCATCGTCTCGTTTATTTATTTAAAAAAAAAAAAAAAATGCATCACACATCGCTTACCCGTTAAATTGTTCTTAAGAAGACTTTATAAAAAATATTTAATTATGTATTTAAATTTTTGTTTGAAGTATGAGATCATTTCATTTAGTAGAAGTAGCAATACCTCTCCACAGCAAGTAAAAATACTGCATTCAAACTTTTAATTAAAGCAGACGTGAAAGAAGTGCTGGAAGAAGTAAATCTTGTACTTAAGTAAAAGTAACCTCAGTGTAGAAATACTCTATAAGAAGTAAAGGTTCTGCATTTAAAATTTTAACATTATTATAGATACTTGACTTGGCCTAGGACTTTTTTAATTTGTTTTTTATAATGTTTTAATTGATCTACCTTTTTACTGTGTGCTGTAGCACTTTGAGAATTTTTTTTTATAAATAAAAAGTGCTTTATAAATTAAATTTATTATTATTATTATTATTATTACTTAAAGCGTCTAATTCTAATTTATCTGCTGGATCACCAGGGAATCAAGAAAGTTTCATCAATTATTCAATGATTATATTTTATATTATTAATTTGAATTTACGAAGTTACTAAATCATTTAATTTATTTATTAAGACATAATATCAGGACAATTGGGACAAATAGCATCCCTGAAATACCTCCTGGCATAAAAATAAATTATTTTCACAGCAAAAGAAAACTACTCCATGAGGAAGATTTGTGTGAAACTTCAATTCAGAGGCAGAAAACATGACTTGTTTTATATAAGTTTGTTACTCCACACAAACATATTTTGACTAGAGACTGCATGCGATTTTTGTAAAGATAAAAAAGACAAAACTTTTTTACAACTGTTCATACACAGCATTATGGACGATGCTAGAGGATTATTTCCCTCAGTAAACATATCATACAATTTTTAAAGATGCTACAAATGTTATTTCATATTATAAAGACAATAACCAGAAAAACAATAACCTTACTAATTTATTTTGATAAATTTTAAATCAAGAAGTCCAAGTTTTCAGAATCTCTCCAATCTTAGAGATGGCTACTATGTTTTCATTTATTATAATCAGTGTATAAGTATTTTTCATTGAACTAATGCAATGGATGTGTTATGAAATGTGTGGAAAAAAATTGCTTTGCCATTACAAAGAAATAAAAAAAAATTATGTGTAAAGTTGCTTTCTTTAAAACTGAGATAACAAAGACTCATACGCAGCACAGTGGTTCATCTACTATGTTTAATTTTTATTTTATTTTTTACAGCTGAAGGTATGCATTAAACATGATAAAAAACAAAGCGACAAAAAAAACCCTGACAATTCATATCTCCCAATATATTATTTATGATTAAAGGTTCAAATAAAAATAACATAAATAGCACAATTTAAATGATTCAGTGTGTCTAGTGTTCCGAGCTACTTCAACAAAGTGTTCTGATATGTTACCTACTTCAGGGGTGAGCTAAAACATGCTATGCAATAAATAAATGTCTCTTCACATAAATCACAATATAACAGCTGAACAAAACACAACAAAAATGGGGAAAACAGGAGGCTAAATATAGCGTTGTATTTAACAGACACAGTCTTCATTTACACAGTAAAATAAATGCTAAAAATGTGTCTGCGGGTGCACTCAAGTCACAAAGTGCACAGGTTTTTATCTCAGGATATACAAACACAGAGATATTTTATCAGCACGCTGATTCTCAGAGGTTTGATACGTACATGTGGGCCCAGGAACACTGGCGCTTTAATCCCATAAACAGCAGGGAGACATACAGCAGATATAAACTAAACCTCAGTTTAATAGCATCTATGGTTTGTACATTCAGTTTTTAAGGATATGATTTGTGCAACTCAGCTGTCTCAGGATGATAAAAACTAATTTCTCTGAAAAACAGGAAACGAAACTAAACCTGTCGTGTTAAATACGGGATGTAAGCCATTACATCATTCTTATACAATATCACTGTCATTTCAATTTGAACTACACCTGGAAAAGGAGAAAAGCAGCAGTTCATACAGGGTCTAACACACCTGAAACACAGCGTGCAAGAAGTGATAACAGCTTCAGTTTTTAAATTGAGTTGCTGAGAGCTGCGTATTTGTAGACGTTACACATTAACTGTAGTAAGTAATGTTTGAGGGGTGCATCATGGTGGAGACGTTTTTCATTTCAAGTTGACCTGAGTGCTTTGTGATCAACCAATCTGCTACACATTATTTACCGCCAAAATCATGAAAGCCATAACAGAGGTCACTGTACTTTGTCACTGTAAACGATGAACCAATACATCACAAGCTCTGGTTACTGTGTAGACGCCACAGTATCAAGTTTCTGCTCATTGTTTTTCTTCCTGGAATGTCTCTGTGGTAGCCACACGTTACAGTACTGATTACTGTACAAATCCAACCTCTCTCTTTGCTGCATAGGTTAGGACACTATCATGTACACAGGGGAATGATACAGTAGTATGAGCACAGGTTGCAAAGGTCAGGAAGGCTTCACTAAAGATGAGGTAATCTCAATCTTCTCTCTAAGGCATGTTTACAGTACGAGAAGCGTTGTCATCTTGACATTTTGGCATCTTAAACATAGTGGGATATACTGATTATGGTTGCTCATGGCTGAAGCTCACACAACATAATCATCCATGCATGTACTGCAGACATCACAGACTTGCACTTTACTTAAGATGGGTGGCTACTTAAATAACCTTTAGAAGGTTTCATACTTGAAGCACAAAGTCATGCTTTTGGTCCTGAATGCTAGCTAAGAGCAGTGTAGCTGATGAAATACTTGATTTTTGAGCTTAGTGTTGGCTGCTCAGAAAGCATCCTTAATGTTTTTCAGCTGCCGGACAGCCAGGTCCACTGGGAGGTTGAATTTGAGGTGGCTGATGCGGCCCAGGATTCGCAGGGCTCCTTCAAAGCCGGTCTGGGCCATGTAGCTCCAGGCCTGGTAGTGCGGGTGTATCAGAGTCCCAGACTTACACAGCAGGTTGAGCCACGACACCAGCCGCTGCTCGTTCAGAGCCATGCACACCAGCGCTTTGAACTCTGTGTCTGGTCCTCGTTTGTAGCGTCCGTGCTCCTTCAGCACCGTGTGAATGGCCCACAGCAGAGACTGTTTAGGGGTGATGGTCACCGGGCCGCCGCCTACAGGCAGGCTGAAGGACTGTGAAAGCTGGCGGGCTGGCGTCTCTACGAAGGCCTTTCCGTTTTTGGAGTGGTAGAATTTAACAAAGAGTTCCCATGGGTGCATGGTCTGTGGGGCTGGTCTGTAAGGCAGCAGGCAGGAGATGGGTGCCAGCACCAGGCTCATGGTCTGGGAGGGGGAGAAGAGCCCGTGAGCCAACAAGTCTTTCAGAGCGATCGCCAGCTCCTTCCTCACAGATGCTGTTAGCTCGTCTCGAGGTCCCAGCGCAGAGTTGCTGGTGTAGTTGACGACATGTTCGAGGGAGGGCTGTCTGCATGACGCCAGCACTCGCACCTTGTCAACAGCTGTCTCCAGGCGCTGCAGCAACGGCCCATAGTCTTGCCCCGATGACTCCTGAGACCACATGTTCTGAGGAACATGGCCGGGTGCGCAGCCAAATTGGCTCGCAGCAAAGATCTGCAGCACAGCGAGGGCCTTCTGGATCAGCTGCAGGCCGGTCTCTCGCATCTTCTGGGCCTGCTCTGGGTCCACTGCAGCGAGGGGTGAAAAACCAGAACAATATACTTATACTGGACAGATGAAGTCAGATCTTAAGGTTGGTTGTCCCAACTGATCAGTCATCTACTGGCTTTATTATTACAAACAATGGCAACTGCAGTTTGACAAACCGACTGACTGACCTTTCTTCTTCGCTCCTGGAGTTCTGGCATTGGTCCCTGCTGCTTGTGGCTGCTGGCTGTGTCCACCGTCTGATAATAGAGGGTTCCCCACTTCATCTTTTGGACGAAAACGCAAAGTCATTAAACCCAGTTTTAAAAAAACAACAGATAAACAGTAAAATGAAAACAAATGAGCAGGCACTGCAATAAAACAGGAAATTCCCCTCCCGTTGAATGACAACTTGAACCATATCTGAGACTGTACCTTGGATGAAGTTGATGAACATCTCCAGGTCCCTGATCTGAGTCTTGAGCTGATCCACCAGCTGTTCTTTCACCCTGGCTGGGTTCACTATCTGAGCAATGGCAGCGTCCACTCTCTGTCTCAGCTCCTCGGGAGACAAGTTCCCGATGTCCTCGTTCAGGTTAACATCCAGCTTTTTGATCAACTCGTCAATGATGACCTGGAAAATGTGAGACAAAATGACGGTTAAAGAACAGACTTATTGTAGGCTGTTACACTGTTTCCCTCAGCTGCAGAGTCGCAAATCTCAAATCACATTCATGATCTTCAGAGGATGAATTGCAGTAACTTTCATCTCCAGACTTTTCATCTAACGCCACCATGAGGGCGAGTATTTTCTTTGCCTAGCTGTTGTGTTTGGTGCTAATTAGAAAATGTTACCATGCCAACACGCTGAACTAAAATGGTGGACACGGTAAACATTATAGCTGTGGCACATTAGCATGTTAGCATGCTGCCTTTAGCATTTAGCTCAAAGCACTGCTGTACATGAGTAAAACCTCACAGAGCACAGAGCTGCTAGCATGGCTGTTCATCTGAACTTTTTTAAAAGGAAAGGAGTAATAATACAAAAATAAAAACAGATTCTGGATTGGCCACAATGCATTTGGATAAGCTTTTCGAATAAATTCTCTGTATGAAAAACACTAAAGCCTGCAGCATTTTAAGAACAGACTGACCTGTTACACCTGATCTGAAACAGATAAACACCCTATTATGTGCTTAACATAACTGACGGGCACGTCAGTTAACACAAGATTACAGATTAACCTTACACCCAACCTTACATTTTCTCTAAAATAACAAGCAATTAGTAAACATGAGGACTGACGGCTAATCAGACAACCTGTAGCTGATATGCAGTGGTGGAATGTAACTCAGTACGTTTACTCAAGTACTGTGCTTAAGTAGTTTTGAGGTACTTGTACTTGAGTATTTCTATTGTATGCTTCCTTATACTTCTACTCCACTACATTTTGGAAGCCAATATTGCATTTTTTTATCCACCACATTTATTTGACATTAGCTATGATTTAAGTTACAGATGTAGAGTATTAACATAAACTATAAATCAACTACTAATTATGATATATCATTATAGATTGAGATACCGAGCAGTAAAGTAGTTGAAATGAGCTCCACGTTTACCAGCTGCAACATTAAAGTGATAAACATATTAATGCCTCAATGATTATAATCCAGTAATACTTTTACTTAAGTAAAATTTTGAATGCAGGACTTTCACTTCCAGAGTATGTTTACTCTGTGGTATTACTATTTTTACTCAAGTAAAAGATCTGAGCACTTCTTCCACCACTGCCAATACGACACATCACCATGTGACAGGACTGAGCCCGGCTCCAGTGGCGAGTATTTAATCAGTACATTTCCACAATCCCACCTTCTGTCTCTCCATGACGACAGACTGCGGCAGCGAGTCGTAGCTGCCCTCCTGATAGGCGAAGCGCTCCAGATCATCCAGCTGTGTCTTCAGTTGGAAAATGAGATCCTTCTGTTTTTCCCGCTGAGCCTCCAGGCGTTCCCTCTTCTCCCTCTCACTCTGACAGGAGAGACACACGCACAATTATTAGCATTTTTACAGACAGAGAGCTGAGTGGCGACAATAACACACTGAACTAGTTCACTAGATCTTTAGCAGCGTGGAAGTTCTGCTAGTGATACCAATTATGATATAACCTGGCACAGGTGGGATTTGTGCTGCAGTTTCTCATATTAGTCTTACATGTCTCACATTTGCACAAAAATACACAAACCAAACTCTCAAAGAAACATTGGGTATCATACTCACCAGATCCCCCTGCAAGTAAAGCATGTAACAGGGGAGAAATGACATAAAAAAAAAAAAAAACCTTTAGGTTGAGGAATATGGTGAGCAATAACTCCAAACAATTATAACATGAGGCCCAGGCTTCGCTTCAGTTAAGACTAAATGTAAAGAGGCAGGGAGTAAACAATGGTAGGGAAAAAGCAGGTTGCTTCAACACTGTTGTGTACACAGAGACCTTTATTAAACAGATAGTCATCTGCTGGAGGCATTTTCATTTTGTCGGCAGCGTCGTGTGAGTCAACACAAAAGCAGCATTTTCCAACAGAGATAAGGGATCAATGGGAACACGTTAGAGGTGGGCGCAGCAGCCTCGAGTGTGACGCAACATGCATGCTTTAATCTGTTTTAATCAGGAACCTCACAGCCACTGAGGTGAATAACTTCAGTTTATGTGACCAGGCTTAACACCACAGAGACTCGCTGTGCCTGTGTGTCTATATGCATTTATATTAGTACAGAGTGCCCATCTCTGTGTCCAGTTGTGGATAAGTGCGTGTTTGAGTGTTGAATATCTCTGCGAATCCTTTTTATTATTTATTATTTATTGATTATTACTGGTTTAAACATTGCAAATGTTCTGTCCAACTAAAAGTTTAAATCCCAAAAATATGCAGTTATCGGTCATGTCAGACTGTTGAAAGTAGGGAATATTATGCACTTCTGCCTCAAAAACATCAACAATTTATAGATTATCAGAACAGTTGTTGAGTATTTTTCTGTCAGGGAACTAATCAATTCACAATAATAATTTCAGCTTAATGGTCACACACTCTCTCTCTCACACTCTCTCTCTCTCTCTCCCTCTCACACACACACACTAACACACACACACACACACACACACAACACACACACACACACACACACACACTTTACAGCTTCTTTGTAGAGACTAAAACACCTGTGGTCATGGATAGAAACCCCTCACTACAGTCCTAAATACTCTATAGGCCTTTATGTAATGGGAATATCTAAGATAGGAGTAACTAATACAAGGGATATTCTGTTTTTTCAATGGCTTGTTTTGACACCTGTCACCTTTTCATAGCATGCTCTCAGAGTGTGTGACAGAGTGTGTAACATCATGGTGGTTCTATGTTGTGGTATCAAATCATGAGCAGAAGCCTCACCGAGTTCTCCAGCTGCTTGGCATCCTGAGCCCGGCAGCCCACCACATGCGGGCAGCCCCTGAAGGCGAACTCCTCCAGCTCGGCCAGCATCCTCTCCTTCTCCTCGGTCTGGGCGTGAACTATCTGCTTCAGTCGAAACTGAACCTGGGCAAAGTGTGAAGTGAGGGCGAGGAGGGAGGAGTTCAGCAGCTCCTGCTCCTCTTTCAGTTTCTCCAGCCTAGCGGCCATGTCCTCCTCGGTGGCCGAGGACGAGCCTCTCTGCTTCGGCTGGCCAGCGCTCCCGCTCCTGCTCTCATCCTCGGGGCTGGCCACAGCGCCTACCGGTGCCCACCGCTCCCCTGCGCCGGCGAGGACAGCCTCGCTATCCGAGGCTGACAGCTCCTCTGTGGACATTCTGGGTGACGGAGTTTACTCCAGCTGTTTAACTACGTCTCCAGTTTAGTAACAGTCTGCTCTTGATGTTCTGTTTTCTGGTGTTGCGCAGACAACAACAAGGATCAGCACCGGAGAAACAGGTGTATCGCCATCTTGGGAAGAATGATTCATACGTCAAAGGGAGATACGTCAAGCGTACTGGAGAATACCGGAAGTGCTGCACGTCTGGCTTCAAAATAAAAGTCATAACAGTGACGCAAACGTTCAAATCAAAAATTGACACTTTGAAGAAGTTGAAGAATCACTGAAATTGTATTATTATTATAATTATTATCATTATCATCACTATAATTGTAATTATTATTATTATTATTAAGAAGTACAAGTAAGTAATAAATGTGAAATGTTACTGAAGCGAAAGTAAGTTACAGAACAATAATCAGTGTTGGGCAGTATAGGCTATCTATCACTTTTTCCTGTAACGATTCTGTAATATAGTTGTAAAATTTCAGTAATGATATTACTGAAATTCAAATATCATCAAATAACTTGTTACAACGTTACTTTTATCACACCACCATTAACTCAAAATACAACAATCACAGTATGCAATTACCAAATTTGTGGGGTGTGATGGAAAATTAAGATAACAAGCGGTGTAACGAATTACTGTTGGCAGGGAGAAATAAGTAATGATATTACTTTGAAAAGAGAAATGAGTAATGAATTACATTTTTAGAGAAACGAGGCCAACACTGACTATAATCAAAACATTATTTAGTTAAGAACACTTAGCCTAAATACAGTTGTAAGTAGAAATTGCATGGCAAACAACGGCCTGACACAGACAGCAATTTTAGATTTGCATTTAAATTGTGGAGGGTTGTTTTATTTATTATTAATAATAATAATAATAATAGCTGTAAGCGGGGTCAGGAGAAAGTAGCTCAGTTGCCAAAATCAGCTCAAGTGATCAATGGGGGGGCAATGCTGTATACCAAATTTAGTACTGATACAGTCAAAAACCAAACATAGGTGTTTCTCACATTATACAAATTTGCAAAAAAATCCAGCCTTTATTGTCCAAGAGGCTTTTCTGTAGAACACACTGCATGCATACTAAACAGGCCACACCCACATGCACCAATACACTTCAGATCTTGGTTAACACTCGCCTCCAGAGCATGTGTACCACATTTTGTGAAATTTTGTCCACCTTTTATTGAGGTACACGTTTTTGGTATTTGTGATGCCTCTCATAGGTCGAGCTCAAAATGCTTTTGGACGTACAAAAGATATCTATTAAGATATATGATTATTGGACAAAGCGTTAATGAGTTACAGCCAATTTGTGTGTCTCAGTCCAACAGTGGTGTGTAAAAATATGTACAAAATTACTGGTGTTGATTGAGTCAAAATCTAAAAGGTAGATGTAGATGTTACATGTTTTTCGCTGTATGTAAATTAGCGTGATGGACTTTTATCATCTAAGAGGCTTTCTGTTGAGCATATTGAGCTAGCTGTGTGCCATATTTCTAGTCAATCTGATTTATAGTGTGAGGGGCGTGGCCTTTTCAAGATTGCATTTTTGGGAGTTAATTATAGCACCACCACGTGGCCGATTTGAGTCATTTTCTAGGGAAGCATTTGCACATCATTATCCAGCTTTTGGACCAAGTTACATGTTTCTTGCTTATTCCAGCTCAAGGGAATTTGAGACACCACAGCAGACAAAAACAACAACAATTCTTCTTCTTCTTCTTCTTCTTCTTCTTCTTCTTCTTCTTCTTCTTCTTCTTCTTCTTTTTCTTCTTTGTCTTCTTCTTCTTCTTCTTCTTCTTCTTCTTCTTCTTATTATTATTATTATTATAATGATTATTATTATTATTCTGAACTGGCACAAACACAATAGGGTTCTGCCCCTACAGGCTTAAATCCTAATAATAAAAAAAGATCAATGATGTAATAAATAACAAGGGCATTATTTATTTCAGGGAAATGTTTTTGTTCCTTGGTCAACTCCAAAGTTTAGGATTTTGTTATAATGAAGAAATAAAAAAATAATAATAATAACAATAATAATAATAATGATGCACCAAAAATGACCAAAGTTAGAAGAACCTTTCATCAAGCTGCATAAAATTCCACGTAATGATTTATTGTTGTTTGTGTAATCACAAAGCATGTATACATTTTAAAGAATACAGTAAAATGTAGTTTCATGTGTATGCTATTTATTAAGTGGACTAAGACCCATGTTACCCATATTTATACAATGTATGGTTCCCAAATTATGGTGCACTCTGCACTTTGCAGCACACGGCTGCTGAAGAAGAACATACAGAAAGAGACGATTGACTGAAACTCCATCCAATAAAAACACTCTACAGGCAATATTCACAAATAGCTTGCAACTGTGTGCTTAGAAATACAAGGATCTATCTGACCTTAAGACAAATTTCAGACTTGTTTTCATCTGACAATAAAGTGAAATCAAATCAAATGAAATTTAAAATGAGTTACTAAAAACTTAATGCCTTGATTTAATTGCATATACTTGGTGTTGCCTCTCCAAGATCACAGAATACCGTAACCCCAGGTGCAATTCAGTTTCACAGATACCCTTCATCCTTTCACTAAGAATAAAAATCAAAGTATCAATATCATTAAATCCCTCTGACATTATTTTCCATTAATACATTGCACGCAGAAACACATGACACATGCAGGGGGGAGATGTTTTCACAAAAGTGGAGCTCTCTTTTTGTTGGCACGGGTCAACTGCCAGTTCTGCCAGTGGAGCCTGCTCTCCCGAATGCAGTGTCCAGTGTCTGTGCAGGTGTAGCCATAGGGACAGCAGTGCAACATGTTGCTGCAGCACACCGCCTGTGGAGAGGACAGAGGCAGCAAGGTATTACTGCTAACATCAACTGTAATTAAATAAAAAGTAGCAATACTGGCAGGACATGCAAATCCATCATTTGACTTTTTCCTCATTCATAATCTGAATTGTGCTATGGAGTAACATTAGCATTTCAAAACTGTCACCTTGTGTGTGTGTCTGTAATTTAAAGATCAGACATTTTGTACCTGTGGCAGAGGACAGCATCCCCATACTCCTGATCCAGTTTCACAGCAGGTGTTTCCAGATGGACACTCTGTAACTCCGTCGCCACAGATAATGTTGGTCACAAGCTCTGCCACAACATAACAGGAACATCACATTTAAAAATGTTATATAGGTAAGGACCTCGACATAAAAACAAACCTCTTATGAGAGTTAGGCAAGATGTTCTTGTACGGCACCTTTCACCAACAAGCTGGGATCAGCCTTGATGCTGGTGGTGGCTGGAAGCTTGGTGTACGCAGGGATCGCCACGTCCCCTCTGATGCAGGTGGTCCCCTCACACTTGTAGTTGGATGGACAGCAGTGGATCCCATCAGTGCAGCACACAGCCTGGAGAGAAGCGAGAGTGTGAGAGCTGTTTTCACATCATCCATCCTGTTCTCCAGTTGTATGTGATTGTGCTGAAACAATCAATTCAGCTGCCCGCTGCTGCTGATAATCAAGCTATGAGAGCGGTGAGAGTGAACCACAACAGTCAAG
>NC_065523.1:12735386-12853243 GCF_006386435.1 Epinephelus moara | reverse complement strand
GTGGTCCCTAAAGTCTCCAAAAGTAGATCAGGAGCCAGAGCCTTCAGCTATCAGGCTCCTCTCCTGTGGAATCATCTTCCTGTTGCAGTTCGGGAGGCAGACACCGTCTCCACATTTAAGACTAGACTTAAGACTTTCTCTTGATTGATTGATTGATTGATTGATTGATTGATTGATTGATTGATTGATTGATTGATGCTATAAAGTGCTGCAGAGCTGAGGGGAACTGCAGAGTCCAGTGATAATTCTCTCTGGGTTCACTAGAGGCCACTCTTTTCACATCACACATAGTCATTTGATCAAATGTTCATACAAATACATTGATTATAGCTGCTTTAAGTGAGTTTGGAAACAAAAATGCCATACATTCGAAGGTTTCAGCTTTTCCAATGTTCATATTTGCTGCTTTTCTCTACCTCATGTCTTCATAGACTCAGTTCCTCTGACCAGTTGTAAGATGACACCCTGTGTTTGGGTCACTGAGAATTATTTGTTGTTACTTTATGACTTTTCCTAGACTGACCAATTACTTGATTTGCTGAAAAATAATTAAGGTAACACTGAGTTTAACCCTCCATAATCAGCATTTATAAGCAGTATATAATCAATGATCACCTGATTTATCAACTGTTCACACTTTAATTTAGTTATAAGCAGATATAAGTGTTTATTAATGTATTTGTCAACAACTATAACTCGCATGATCGCCTTTTGTTTTGAGTTTGGAGCGTGGGACAGCCAGTTGGTCCTGTTCATAAGTCTTAAGTGATCTACTGATGATATACATGGAAGGAGGAGATCACTGATGTATTCAGGTGCCTGACCGTAGAGGGCTCTATACATGAGAACACGTATGTTGAAATGAATCCTAACCCTGATGGGAAGCCAGTGTAAAAAAACAAAATGGGAGTGATGTGGGTTGACCTGCTGGACCTGGTTAACAGCCTAGCAGCAGCATTCTGGATTATTTGAGGATGGTTCAGTGATAATTTGCTTTTTATTTATTTTGTTTAGCTCAGTTAAAATAAAACAGAATGGAATTTATCTTTACAGTTCACTGGGGCTGGAACTTTGTCTTTGGCTTACTAAACACAAAAGACAACATTGTAAAAAGCAGTCAAATAGTCAGTAAGACAAGCATATAATGTCACTACAAAACACTACAACACATTAAATCAGCTCATTGTCTGTCTGTGGTTTAAAACTCAGGTCAGCAGCAGAGCCACGCCCCCGGAAGAAGATGTATCCAGTCTTTATAATGGAGCCGATGAACATGAAGCTTAGAAACAACGAATGACCAGGGGATAAACTAACAGGAGGGTCGATCGCATTATAAAAGGGGCCACTTAATCCAAAACAGAGTAGCAATGTGAGTTAAAGGTCTGAACGTAACAATCAACATATGATTTAGAAGACAATACTACATTTGGGTCAAAAGCTGCAGAAAATGTTTCGACAGTAAGGTGACCTAAAATGCGGGTACACTTTAAACATTTACTTGCATGGCAGAAAATCAGTGTTAAAAGATAGGCTGAATAAAACACACTAATGATCAGTGAAAAGACGCTCTTCTGAACAAATGGAGTCAATATTTAAGCCATGTGTAAAAACAAGGTCCAGAGTGTGTCCCTTAATGTGTATGAAGCCAGACACATATTGAGTAAAGTTAAAAGACTCTGTGACATAGAGAAAATCAGCTGCAAAGCTGCAAGCAACGTCATCTACTCAAATATTAAAATCAACCACCATAATAACTCTGTCCAACCTTATAATGAAGGATAAGTGATGTGAGTGTTCCTATCCAGATGTTTAGGATGTTTTTACTGTGAGTTGAATTATCTGTTCCCTATGGTGATATAAACAGCTCATGAAATCAGATATTTTGTACCTGTGGCAGAGGACAGCATCCCCATGATCCTGATGCACTTTTACAGCAGGTGTTTCCAGATGGACACTCTGTAACTCCGTCGCCACAGATAACGCTGGTCACAAGCTCTGCCACAACGTAACACCACATTTAAAAATGTTATATAGGTAAGGACCTTGACATAAAAACAAACCTCTTATGAGAGTTAGGCAAGATGTTTTTGTACGGCACCTTTCACCAACAAGCTGGGATCAGCCTTGATGCTGGTGGTGGCTGGAAGCTTGGTGTACGCAGGGATCGCCACGTCCCCTCTGATGCAGGTGGTCCCCTCACACTTGTAGTTGGATGGACAGCAGTGGATCCCATCAGTGCAGCACACAGCCTGGAGAGAAGCGAGAGTGTGAGAGCTGTTTTCACATCATCCATCCTGTTCTCCAGTTGTATGTGATTGTGCTGAAACAATCAATTCAGCTGCCCGCTGCTGCTGATAATCAAGCTATGAGAGCGGTGAGAGTGAACCACAACAGTCAAGTTGTGTGTCTGAAAACCAAAGCAATGAGCTGAAAGATGCTATAAAGTGCTGTAGAGCTGAGGGGAACTGCAGAGTCCAGTGATAATTCTCTCTGGGTTCACTAGAGGCCACTCTTTTCACATCACATTTGATCCATCGTTCATACAAATACATTGATTATAGCTGCTTTAAGTGAGTTTGGAAACAAAAATGCCATACATTCGAAGGTTTCAGCTTTTCCAATGTTCATATTTGCTGCTTTTCTCTACCTCATGTCTTCATAGACTCAGTTCCTCTGACCAGTTGTAAGATGACACCCTGTGTTTGGGTCACTGAGAATTATTTGTTGTTACTTTATGACTTTTCATAGACTGACCAATTACTTGATTTGCTGAAAAATAATTAAGGTAACACTGAATTTAACCCTCCATAATCAGCATTTATAAGCAGTATATAATCAATGATTACCTGGTTTATCAACTGTTCACACTTTAATTTAGTTATAAGCAGATATAAGTGTTTATTAATGTATTTACTGTGATTTGAATTATCTGTTCCCTATGGTGATATAAACAGCTCATGAAATCAGATATTTTGTACCTGTGGCAGAGGACAGCATCCCCATGATCCTGATGCACTTTTACAGCAGGTGTTTCCAGATGGACACTCTGTAACTCCGTCGCCACAGATAACGCTGGTCTCAAGCTCTGCCACAACGTAACACCACATTTAAAAATGTTATATACTGTAGGTAAGGGCCTTGACATAAAAACAAACCTCTTATAAGAGTTAGGCAAGATGTTTTTGTACGGCACCTTTCACCAACAAGCTGGGATCAGCCTTGATGCTGGTGGTGGCTGGAAGCTTGGTGTACGCAGAGATCGCCACGTCCCCTCTGATGCAGGTGGTCCCCTCACACTTGTAGTTGGATGGACAGCAGTGGATCCCATCAGTGCAGCACACAGCCTGGAGAGAAGCGAGAGTGTGAGAGCTGTTTTCACATCATCCATCCTGTTCTCCAGTTGTATGTGATTGTGCTGAAACAATCAATTCAGCTGCCCGCTGCTGCTGATAATCAAGCTATGAGAGCGGTGAGAGTGAACCACAACAGTCAAGGTGTGTGTCTGAAAACCACTACTTGACAGAAAATAAATGGATTAATGGGAGCTCTATCGGTGTGCGGATCATTTTCTTTGTTTGATGCATCTTAGAAGTTTATGATCCAGCACCCTCTCAATATTTGGGATGTGCGTGTTATTATCTTTTTTCCCTATGGTGATATAAACAGCTCATGAAATCAGTTATTTTGTACCTGTGGCTGAGGACAGCATCCCCATGGTCCTGATGCACTTTTACAGCAGGTGTTTCCAGATGGACACTCTGTAATGCCCTCGCCACAGATAACGCTGGTCACAAGCTCTGCCAAAAAATAACAGGAACATCAAATGTAAAACTGTGTCTATAATACAGTGAGATAAAAGTGAACCCCTTTTAAAAGTTAGGCAACAATTCAAAGCTAAGCCAATTCAAAGTGAAAAGACACAAAAATGCACAGAGACGAAGATACAAGAAACGCAAGACAGCATAAAAATAAGCAAAACAATGAGCTAGTATTTAGTTAAACAGATAAAACAGGAGAGTCAAAGTTGTAGCACAGCTACAGTGCAAAGTATGAGTAAATAGTTCCATATTTCATTCAATAAGAAAGCAGTGACAACTAGAAAAATGTTACACCTTGATGTAAAAGAGCCATGAAATTGTTCCAGATATAAGGTGCACAGAAACTGACAACTGTTTCAAAGCCCTTCTGAGACATAAATATTCTTATGGTGATGGTAGGCCAATTTTGTATTTCTCTCAAAATGGATGCCAAAATTTCAGTCCATAATTACACCAAAATTTCTGGTTTGTTATGTGATCTTTAACTTGGTGAAGGTGAGCATTGACGTTAAATTGTTCTTTGGGTCCAAAAAACGTATTACTTTAATTATTTCTGTCTTATCCTTGTTTTACATGAGGAAATTTTGGCACATTCGATCAGAGTTGAACAGAAGAGGCCCAAGACCAGAGCCTTGGGGAACTCCATGTCATTTTTGTTCACTCAGATGGACAATTACACATTGACACAAAGTGGTCCCTGTCCTGCAGACAGGACTAGTTTAGGGCTCAGATAATTTCCCAGACTGTTTGCTCTGTTTACACTGTCAACATATTGTTTTGGGAGTACCAGGATGCCTCTGGGATATCCTACTTCTGCTATGCTTTGTTTCTCAAAGCCCTTTGTAAACTTTGTTTTTAAATGTGCTGTATAGATAGTAATAATTATTATTATAATTATTATCATTTTACCTTTCTTGATGCAGGAGCGACTGTTTGCACTGCACTGATAGTTTTCAGGACAGCAGTGTTTCCCATCAGAGCAGGGGACTCCCTGTGAGGGGTCAGAAAATCATGAATAAAATAATGGAATCAAATGGCTCATGGATTCCCTCTTGTATCCATTTAACTCTACAATTCATAATTTCTTTAAGGCACCATGAAGGCGTCAATTTAAATTGTACAAGTCCAAATAGGTGTAATATTTAGACATCTAATATAGTCAGCTTTACTGGTCTCTGCACTGCATTATACATTGTTGTTACAGAGCAATCCAGCAGATAACTTTACAACTTTAACAAAACACATTAAACAACAGTCTGATCAGAGCTGCAGCTTTTAAATGAAAATTTCCCACAATAGCTTTTGGAAAACAAATTTTGCATATGCACACATAATACCACCAGTATTACTGTGTGAGAGGTGACTCCACCATAGACTTCATGGTTTTGGTCTTTATTTACCTGCTCTTTTACTTGAGTTTGATTATTTATTTCCTTAGGTTGTCACTTAAATGACCTTGTAGCACTCCTTTTTGCTGATAATTGTATCATTCTTTGAACAAGATTTGATTACCTGAGCTAGGGGACAGCAGCCAAACCTTGTCATGGTCTTTAGACAGGAAAACTCAGGTGGGCATTGTGACTGATCAGGACATATGTTGCCATCTTCTTCCCCCTTGTAAGCCATGATCATCCTGAAGGACTGCAGGGACAAAGTGGGAAAGGGAGCACTTGCCTTAATTACATCAAAATTTTTTTTTTAGTATACTATCATATAATCAATGGATGCCTGTGACTATTACTTTAGAGTGTCGGGGCTGATCAGCAGAGACTCTTTCCACCCAGGGGATGGACCCAGTAGAGATTAGACAGCTGGACGTGGCTGTATCACAGACTGCTCCCGCAGGACAGCAATGCATGTGATCCCCACAGCACACAGCCTATGAGGACAGCAGTAGTAGGTACACTTTGACTACCAAAGTTTCAAACTGCTATCGCATTAGCTAAATGATGCTTCAGCTTTTATCTGGCCCATAAGGTACTAAAACACCACAAAGCATGAAAAGTACGTCTGTAGCTTTAGTTTTTTTTATTTCAGAGTACAAGAGAATGGTTATCTCATATTTACATGTAACTATGTGCTGGACAAAAGGGCCAAAGTATTCTACTGAAGTTGAAGTACTATGACTTTGCTGGGGTTTATCTGCCCTACAACAGAGAGCAGTAAATACAGATGAGAAACAGGGGTTTAAAGTTTTCAGGCTGATAAAATGCCAATGCTTCATTTTATATCTATATTTTTTACTTATTATTGTCTACCTGAGCAAATGGGCAGCATTCATAGCCGTTGGCTGGGTCGTTGCAGCAGGTTTGACCGTCTTTACATCTTCCTCCATCTGGACACACGTCAGCACCAACCAGAGCCAGGAGAGCCCAACAGATCACGAACCACCTCTGCATCTGCACACAGGGGAAGATACACACACAGATGTCATCAATGAAAGTGAAAGGTGTGCATGTGGAATCCTCCACTCTAATCAGAAAATACATGTTCGCATTCACTTCTGCTTATACTATCGGTCACAACCTCTACCCTTGAAGTATAATAAGCTTGCTCAGATATTTATAGATACCCATGAACTTGTGACTGTCAGTTGAAAATAATCCTGCCTGTCTGGTGATTTCAAACCTATTCCTCATATCTTTACAATTCATCTAAAAGGACTTCTTTGCCAAGCAGATATTATATTAGATTCTAAAAGCTAAATAAAAAAAGAGGTTTATTTTTCTCTTACCTTGAAGGGCTGATGTAAGCAGTCAGGTGTTTCTGAAGTGTCTCACCACCAAATAACACAAATGATAAACCTGCTTTGTCTTAAATACAAGCCTGGGGGGGGGGGGGCTTCGCCCTTTGCTAACAAAAGGATCAAAGCACCATAACAATCAAAGGGACCCCGCTCCTCGCCCTTTGCTAACAGAAAAGGACAAGGGGCGGGGTCAGATGAACTTTGACATTTTACCACTAATCTGCTCCGCTGTGAGATTAGCCCAAAAAACATGTTCACCATGTATCCTCAATGGAAAATCCAGCAGAGAAATGTGCCATTAGCTCTCTAATGCTGCAATGTAACTTTTAACTGAAATGGGTGAAGACGCCACCCTATTTCACAATGACGCTGGCAGCTAAAGTAGAGGTGAGTTATATTAACATAATTACCACAGCTGGCTGAGCAAAATATTCCAGATGTTCCTCTCCACAGCAACACTTTCCCGCTCCTTCTGGGGGATCCCCAGGGGTTTCCAGGCCACATGAGATATATAATCCCTCCAGCACATTCTGGGTCTGCCCCGGGGCCTCCTACCAGTCGAACGTTCCTGGAAAACCTCTCACAGAAGGCCACCAGGAGACATCCTGATCAGATGCTGAATTACCTCAACTGACCCCTTCCTCAGTGCCTCCCAAACTCCTCCCATACCTGAGTTTTTGCTTGGTGGACCACCACAGCTGCAGCCCTTAGGGCCAACTGGTACCTGTATGCTGCTTCAGGAGACCCCTGGGCCAACCAAGCCTGAAAGGCTGGACTCCATCAGGGTTTATTGGTTTCTGCCACATCAGGCACTAATGACCTTCTGACAATAACTTTTAGCAGCCACCTCCACGATGGGAGCTTTGAACATGGCCTACTCGGATTCCATGTCCCCAACCTCCCATAGGATACACGAAAACTGGGGAGTTGAAGACCTTGCGGACAGGGGCCTTGGCCAGACTTTCCCAGTTCACCCTCACTACATGCTTGGGTTTACCAGGTCTGTCTGGCAGCCTCCCCTGCCATCTGATCCAACTCACCACCAGATGGTGATCAGCTCTGCTTCTCTCTTTACCTGAGTGTCCAAGACAGACAACTGCAGATCTGATGAAACGACCACAAAGCAGTCATTGATCTTTGGCCTAGAGTGTTCTGGTACCAAGTATACTTATGAATCACCCTATGCTCAACATGGTGTTCGTTGTGGCCCATCCATGACTAGCAAAGAAGTCCAATAATATAACACCACTCAGGTTCAGATCAGGCAGGCCGTTTCCATCCACTCATCTCCCTTCACGTTTCTCCGTCATTGCCCACGTGAGTGTTGAAGTACCCCAAAAGAACTACTGAGTCTCCGGCTGGCACCCTTTCAAGGACACCCCTAGAGACTCCAAGAAAAGGCCGGGTACTCATAACTGCTGTTTGGTGTATAAGCACAAACAACAGTCAGAGACCCCTACTCAGCCATTCAAAGTCACATCATAGCAACCCTCTCATTCCTCGGGGAGAACTCCAACACAGTGGCACTCAGCCAGGGGCACGTGAATATCCCACACCCGCCTGGCACCTTTCACCCTCTGGCAACTCCAGAAAAGGTAAGAGCCCAGCCCCTCTCCAGGAGTTTGGTTTCAGAACCAGTGCTATGCGTAGAGGTGAGCCAAACTCTATCTATAGAGATAAGGTTCCATGTCCCTAAAGTCAGTCTGCGATGCCAAGGGTCAGCACACCTGGGTCCTCGCCCCTGCGCGCTGCCTGCCACACAATGCACCTGACCCTGACACCTATCCCTGCGGATGGTGGGTTGCATGGCAGTGCCTTCATGTAATTCCTTCAAGTTGAGCCCAACCGGGTCCAATGGCCTAAGGCCCGACCACCAGACTCTTGCTGGTCAGCCCCAACCCAGGTCTGGCTCCAGAGGGGGCCCCCAGTTTTCTGCCCAATAATAATAATAATGATAATAATAATCATCATTTTATTAATGTAGCCCCTTTTAAAAACAGAACTAGGATAAGTAAAAGTATGTTATCAGCAAAATGCACGTTCAGAATGAAAAGCAAAAGTACTCAGAAAAATATTCCCTGTCAGTGCTTTACTATTATGTATGATGGCTTTGGAATAATGTTATGTCTGCATTAATGTATATATTGCATTTTTAGGCTGTAGATGTTTAAGGTTGTGCTAATTTGAACTCCTTTATATACTGTTGGGTAGTTAAATCTACAGCAATGCACCATATTCTATAAGATCATCCTATGTTTGTAGCATCACTCTCCTGTAAGAACCATGTCTCTCTTGACGATGCATTTTCCATCTCATCCAAGCGGGCTTTTAAAGAGTTTATTTAGCTTACAGAAACAGGGAGTCCCCCTGCTCGGATGGGAAACACTGCTTCCATAGGTCCACCAGTGCAACACAGACAGCAGCTGCATCAAAAAATGCAAAACTCTTAACAATAATGATAATTTTATTCATAAAGCACCTGTAAAAAAAAGTGTTACAAAGTACTTTGACAAACAAAGCAAAGCAGGAGCAGGATATCCTAGAAGCATCCTTGTACTTACTACCGAAAAAAACATGTTGACAGTGCAAACAAAGCAAACTGTCTGGAAAATTGTCTGAGACTTTATGGCATAGCCCTAAACTGGTCGTGTCTTCAGGACAGGGACCACTTTGTAATTATACATCTGAGTGAACAAAAATGTGGTGTGACGTGGAGCTCCCCAAGGCTCCAGTCTCAGGCCTCTTCTGTTCAACTGTGATTGGATGTGCCAATATTTCCTCCTATTAAACAAAATTCAAATCATACTTACTTAAAATTATTGAAAAATAAATGCTACTAGAATCAAAGGATGGAAATAACCCTTTCAGCACGAATATGGCTTGTGCTTGGGATAAAAGCTACATTTTGTACTTTTTTACAGAAAAGTATGCATTTTTGTTTCACACAGTATGCAAATTAACTGTAACGTAACTAAAATATTAATACACTTTATTTCTCAATTTATTGTCAGTTGATATAAGTTTATTCTTGGGTCCCCAGGGATCCCGGTTGGTGGTCCTTTAATGTTAAACATGTTGGTAGGATGAGGGTTATCACCAAACTCAAAGGTAGCAAATGTGTTTGTGTGTTGTTGTTTTTTTAAATGAACTTGTGTCTTGATGAGCCTCCCTCTACTTCCTGCAATGTTGTGTAATGAAGATGAGGGTGACAGAAAGACCCAAAACACTCTCTTATTTTAGGGCAGTTTTGCTTTGTGGTGAAAGAAGTGTCAGTATTCAGATCCTTTACACAAGTTAAAGTACCAATACCACACAGCGAAAATACTCCACCACCAGTAAAAGTCCTGCATTCAAAGCCTTACTTTGTGTAATGAATGTGACAGGTGACAGGAGGACCCCAAACATCCTCTTGTTTTGGGACACATTTGCTCAATGGTGGAAGAAGTATTGAGATCCTAATCCCAAACAAGGAATATTGAACTACTAGTAGAAGTCCTGCATTCAAAGCCTCACTTCATTCAAAGTACGTTATCAGAAAAGTGCACTTAAGATATGAAAAGTAAAAGTGCTCATTGTGCAGTAAAATGTTCCCTATCAGTGTTTTACTATTACATATGATGGTTTTTCATTAATATTACTGCTGCATTAATGTGTAATTTCCATTTTACTGCTGTAGATGTTTAAGGTTGTGCTCATTTGAACTCCTTTATATACTGTTGGGTAGTTTAATCCACAGCAATGCATCATATTCTATAAGATCATCATACGTTTGTAGCGTAGCTGTCTTTAAGAACCACGTATCTTTAGTGAACTTTTCATGGTGTCTTTGTGACGATGCATTTTCCAACTGATGCAAGAAGGGTTTTAAAGCTTTTATTTAGTTTAGACTTTCAAGTAGCATGTAACTGTGTACTTGGAACAATAAGGATCTATCTGATTTTAAGACAAACTTCAGAATTGTTTTCTGACAATACAGTGAAAACAAATCAAATTGAATTTAAAATGAGTTATTAAAAACTTAAAGGGATGGTTAAGTTTTTTTAAGTGGGGTTGTATGGGGTACTTATTCATAGACAGTTTATTATAAACAGTAGATGTCAGTCGGCATGCCCTTAGTTCCGGGAAGCAGGCTGGAGTAGACATGGAAGCTAAGCAATATGGAGAGGTCAGCAATGATATGTATTTAAGCCTTCTAAAAGAAGATCCACCTAAAAACAAAAAATCTGTTTTAGTTTAAGTGTATGCTATATTGAGAATATTTTCACTGCATTACCTTAATATCAGACAGTTGCCTCAATCTGTTAGTTCGTAAGTGTTATGGTATGACTTCAGCATTTAAAAGGGTTAATTTGGATTCACCAAAGGCACCAATCACACCAACAAAGTAACTGATTGAGGCAGCAGTAGACCAACAGCTCCTCTGGTTAGCATACTAAAATGACTGTTTTTCTCAATGGAGTCTGGCTTTAAAGAGAGTGACATAACGGCTTCATTTTCCTGTTGGAAATCACTGTCTGACATAAAGGTAAAGTAGTGAAAATACTCTCAATATAACGTACACCTAAACTGATATTGGTCTTTTTAGGTGGGGCTTTCTTTAGGTGACCTTGTCCACCAACGTGTGTTGCTTAGCTTCCATGCTGGACTCCTGCCTGCTTTTCTAAACTGGGGGCATGCTGACTGACAACTACTGTATGTAATATACTGTCTATGGATAGGCAACCCATACAACCTCAATTCAAAAAACCTGTACGATCTCTTTAATGCCCTGATCTAGTTGCATATAGTGGTTGTGGTATCTCCCAGGTCATAGAACAGAAGTGCAATTCAATTTCACAGTGCCCCTTCACCTTTTACTAACAACAAAGCATTTAAAAATTATCACAAAATCCCTTTGATATCCATTTTCATTAGTGCAGTGCATGCATAAACAAATGACAGTGCAGGGGAGACGTTTTCACAAAAGTAGAGCTCTCTTTTTGTTCCCAAGGAACACGTGCCAGTCCCGCCAGTGGGGCCTGGTGCCCTGCTCGCAGTCTGCAGTGTCGGTGCAGGTGTAGCCAGCTGGACAGCAGTGCAACATGTCGCTGCAGCACACCGCCTGTGGAGAGGACAGTGAAAGGAAGGTATTACCGCTAACACCATCAACTTCATCAAGTTGCAATAGTACAGTATAAAAATATTCCTATACAAGTACATAACGGACAGAAGTACAAATGTAAATAATTATTAGCAGCAAATCTGACAAGGTATCAAAAGTACAAGTACTCAATATAGCTGCTCTCAGAGTGTTGTATTATTATACACCATATAAGCAGCATTTTAATGTTGTAGCCAGGCTAGCTGTTTCCCTGTTTTCAGTATTTGTGCTAAGCTAAGCTAACCAGCTGCCTGCAATACCTTCATATTTACCATACAAACATGAGAGTAGCATCAATCTTCTCATCTAACTCCAGTCAAGGAAATAAATAAGAACATATACCAAAATGTTAAAGTATTCCTTTAAAGGTTAAGGTTATGACTGTATATCATACATTAGGCATTGGACAGCAGCCCCATGTAGTAGTGGAGGTCCTGCAGCAGGTGTTTCCATCTGGACAGCTGGTCTGTTCATCACACTGGACGTCTTTGTGCTCTGAGGGATTGGGCGGGGGTTGATGCTCGAGTTGATACACTGGTACTAGTGGGACAGTCTCCAGCTGCAGCATGATGACCTTCTGGCAAGAGTTTGAGGCGATGTTACAGGTGTAACCCTGTGGGCAGCAGTGCTCCTTATCTGGGCAGCACACAGCCTGCAGACAAAACACACAAGGGTTGTGGAAATGGCATCCCTCGTTTTACATAAGCAAACTTTGACAACACACATATACTGATACTGTGTCTTATACAGCAATCTCTCCAGTGCTCACATTTGGCATTGGGCAGCAGCCCCAGTCGCCTGTCGGCAGCTGGCAGCAGGTGGTGTGTTCGGGACACTGGGTCTGCTCTTCGCACTGCACAGAGCTGGGGTCAGCCTCGTTGCTGATGGTGGCTGGAAGCTTAGTGTACCAGGGGATCACCACTTCCCCTTTGATGCACGAGGTTTGGCTCTCATCGCACTTGTACTGGTTGGGACAGCAGTGGTTCCCATCAGTGCAGCACACAGCCTAAGGAGAAGTGAGAGTGGGAGTGCTACTTTCACATCATCCATCCTGTTTTACAGTTCTTCTTTTAAATGATTAAACATAAAATGGTGACAAACATGGGTGATATTCTACAAGCAAATGTTCACTATTGAATATGTAACTTCTAACTGTGAAAGTGCTGAAATAATCAACTCAGCTGCCTGCAACTGCTGATTATATGAGAGTGAACCAAAACAGTAGAGTGTGTGCTGGAAATCCAAAGCAATGAGCTGATAGATGCTATAAAGCTCTGTAGAGCTTTAAATTTATGAGCTGGCCAGCAACTGCATAAAGAGAGGCTGCTGGGAAAACGGCATATTTTTTTTACATCAAAGTCGGTGAATTAACTGTATATTTCCACCAAGTTGGCGAAACCATCATAAAACATATACCCTGGTGAAATTTCAAGATGGTATGAAGGCATTAAAAATTAGATTCATATGTGTGTGTGTGTGTGTGTGTGTGTGTGTCTGTGTCTGTGTCTGTCTGTCTGTCTGTGTGTATTTATATAGCACAGAAGATCTATACAATCAGTATAGTTTCAAGGTGGGCACCCAAGATTAGAGTCACCAATTCAGTATCTGTCCAAATGTCTCCCCTTTTGTGCCTGAGATATGATGTTGTGTAATGGGCAGACAGTGTTTTTGCAGAATATTATGATGTCACAGTGAAGGTGACCTTTCATTTTTGGGATATAAAATGTAATCACTTTATAATTTTTTTCATCTTAGACATTTTAGTAAAATTTTGTTAGCATTAGCTTATGAATTCTTGAGTCATGGCCAAAAACATTTTTTGAGGTCACACTTACCTTAATCTCTCAAGACAGATCTTGGAAGAAATTTTTTTTTTTTTTACCAATGCATTTCCAGATTGCACTTACCTTGACCTTTGACCACTGACCATCAAATTCTAATCAGTTTATTCTTACGTCCAAGTAATCGTTGTGCCAAATTTAAAGGTCTCTCAAGACCTTTTTGAGATATCACATTCATCACAATAAAACTGATGCAAGGTCACAGTGACCTTGACCTTTGACCACCAAAATCTGATCAGTTCACCGTTGAGTTCAAGTGGATGTTTGTGCCAAGTTTTAAAGAATTCCCTCATGGCGTTCTTGAGATATGGGGCTCTAGTTTCGCAGACTGGGCAGGCGGGGGCGCAGCGCACCTGCGCTTCGCCAACTGGGTGTGGCCAGGCGGATTTTGTAAGTTTGGCACACCGTGCACCCTGGCGCAGCTACTCCTCTATCCCACCTCCGTCCCTCCTACCGGCGCAAGTCGGAAAGAGGGAGGAGAGAAGGCGTGGAGTGGGTTTTACACACATCACACCAATCAAACGAGCCCCTCTCCTCGCCCTTAAATGCGCTGCGCGAAGGTGTAATGAGAGTTTACTCAATTCACCATGGCAGAAGAGAGCAGCAGCGTCAGACAGCCAAACTCCTCCCAGGAGGAAACTTATGTTTTGGTCCGGGAGGTCCAAGCTCACAGTGTCCGAATATACGGAACTGCGAGCAGACCTCCACGGGCTGATGATGCAAAGGTAGCCTGGGAGGAGGTCACCACAATTGTAAATCAATGTTGCGTTTCTCTCGTGCGTGCTCTCTCTTTCTCTCTCGCAGTCTCACTCTGTTTTTTCTTTTGACTTTTCTAAGATGACAGATGCTGAATATATACTCCCTATCTGATGCTGTGGCTGTTTGTGGTTGGCTGAGAGGGATGTGAACTCATTAGTTTGCAGCTGTGTTAATCAAATCAGGTTGGGTTTCCATTATGCGTGCCACTTTTGCTACTTTTAGCGCACCTTCGGCGAAGCCTTTTGGCACGAAACTGTCACTGCGCCAAGCTGGATCTGTCGACACCTCCCCCTGCTGCACCGCTACACCCATCTCAGCGCACCTCGGTCTGCCAAACTACCAAACTGAGTGCGCCTCGGGTTGCGCTGCTCGAAACTAGCTCTGCGCGGGGCTTGCCACCCTGCGCCACCTGCGCTCCGCCGGGAAACTAGAGCCCATCGTGTTCACGAGAATGCAACAGATGAGGTCACAGTGAACTTGACCTTTGACCACCACAAAACAAATCCGTTTATTGTGAAGTCCAAGTGGACATTTGTGCCAAATCTGAGGGAATTCCTTCAAGGTGTTCTTGAGATACCCTTGTTCATGAAAGAACTGAACGGACAACCCGAAAACATAACGCCATCGGCCACAGCTTGCTGGCACAGTGGCATAAAAACATAATGCTTTCCTTTAACACTTCCTGTTTAGCATTTATAAGCAGTATATATTCATTGAGTTCATGTTTTATTGCACAATATTTTGTAGTTAGAAGCTGATATAAGTTTGGAGTAACGTAGCTGTCAACAATTTTTTCTCTTATAGGCACCTATCAGTGGGTGCTGGTGTTCAAATAAATAATGAAGGACAATATAGTGAAAAACAGGTGTAATAATATAAAATATGTCTGACATTAATTGTCCTTATAGCTGTGTTATAGTGTAATAAACCATTTATTAAATGTTTAAAGGGGTTAAAGTAAAGTGTTATCATAATCTATGACAAAAATAGTAATTAGTCATAATCATGTTATGCTATGAGGTGTTAAAATTCTTAATACTGCAGCTTTAAACAGGATAGGTGTTTTAATTGAGGTCAATGCTCACCCGTGGCAGTGGGCAACAGCCCCACTTTTGAGACGAGGTCATGAAGCAGCAAGTAGCAGACTGAGGGCAGCTGGTGTGGGGGTCACACTGAATGCTCCCCACCTCTTTATTCTCCTCATCATCGTCATCATCATTGTTCTCTGCTTTTGTCACCTCCTCTGTCTCAGGCTCCTTCTTCTCGTCTTGCTTTGAGCTTGTTGCTTGATCTTGGGTCATGGGGGCCACTGTAGTGGGTGCTGCCGTAGCAAAAGCAGGTATCTTCTGCTTCATGGGCGTTGAACCTGAGGCGCCATTACAGGTTTGTTCTGCCAGGTCACAGGTGGTGCCAGTAGGGCAGCAGTGCTCGTGGTCTTCACAACAGACCGCCTTTGAACAAAGTGACAAGAATACTTTCAGTGACAAAAATTGTTGGATGTATGAATTTGCATGAGGAGAGAGGTCTGTCAGTGTAGGCAAAGACAAGTTCAAGTGCAGACTAAACCAGTGAGAGTGTGAAAAGTGGTCAAATACACTACATTACTTTCAGTGCTTATTTGTTTCCTTGTTGAGAGTTGGATGAGAAGATTGATACCACATTAATGTCTGTACTGTAAATATTTAGCTACAGCTAGCAGCTGGTTAGCTTAGCTAGCCTGGCTGTGTCCAAGGGTAACAAAATCTCCCTAACAGCATCTCTAAAGCTTTTTAATCAACACATTATGTTCTTTGTTTGGACTCATCTGTACAACCACCAGTTTCCAGTCTCTTGCTGCCTTCAAATGGGGTCGTGTTTACCATGTTCACGAGAAGAGTCCATAAGAACACCCACCTCATTTGGTATTCACAACCTTGTGAGGTAATATACTGTAATTTTAGTCGTGTAGAGTTCTTTGTAAGTTTTTTACATGTCCGAACGGCATATAAATCTTGGCTCTGTGTGTTTACCTCAGGCAGAGGACAGCAGGCCCACTCTCCTGTTGTGGTCTTGCAGCAGGTGGATCCATCAGGACAACTGTAGGTGGAGTCACACGTAACATTCCCCACCTGTGCGTCCTGTCTGGGGATTGTGGGTACCTTCTGGACCCACGGCACAGAGCATGTGTCGTCATCGCAGGTCTCGGCGACCAGGTTACATTTCTTACCTTTTGGGCAGCAGTGAAGCATATCTTCACAACAAACAGCCTGATCAGAGAGACAATAAACAATTAATGCACTGGCAAAGCTCTTAACATAAAAGTTAGGACTGTGTAAAAACTGGCAGCCAAAATCGTACCTCTGGCAGAGGACAGCAAGCCCAGCCACCCTCTTTGGTTTTACAGCATGTGGTGCCATCTTCACAGGCTACTGTATCATCGCAGGGGATATCGTTGCCTGGAAAAAATACCAATATTGAGGTTTCTTATATCTGAAATCTGTTGTCATGCTGAGAAAAAGTAAACATTTTGAAGGATAAGAACACTGCTTTGGGCAGCAGTGGTATAATAAGGTGACCTATCCTGACAGTTTGTTTTTGTAACCCCACTATTGCACCTTGAAAACATTCATATGGACCTTTAAAATACCGTAATGGTAACTGTGGTGATAAAAAGTACAGCACAGGTTACATTAGGCAATACTGTGGATAATTTATCTCCTATTTGTTGTCTATCTCTGACTGTCAGCCCGCAGACATCGTTTGGACAATGTGCTCTCTCTAATTAATTTTTTGGCCTAATAAATCAAAATGTGCGCTGTAGGAGAAGGAACTGCTGGGGAGAGGAATGGAAGTTACCATCGCAATTTTATAATGATGATTCAATGTTCAATTTAAAGGTACCCCGTAGAATTTTTGACCACTGGTAGCAATATGGAGTTTTTATGGGTGTCAATTTCAGGCCACCAGGAAGTGCGCCAGGCTTTGAAGCCAATTTTTGAGGTGGCCAAAGAGCAGAATTACAACTCTTGAGTCCGTCACTTGATGCCATTGAGCCCAAAAGGACTTTTTCCTATAGACTTACAATGGGAGAGAGACATCTTTAAATCAGTGGATACATTTTTGGAGCGTCACAACCCCCGCAAAATGACTCGTTCCACTATCAGGATTTCATCCATTCAATCTGATAACATTTGGAAAGTCAAGGAGAGCTGCAATCATTTCATTCCCATTCAAGTTAGCAGAGCGCTAAACAGGACGTAGCCGACTTGGCCGGCGGAAGTCTCTATTGCGCTTTCTCTTTGGGCTCAATGATGCCTAAGCAGCGCCAATCATCAGGGGATTTCATAACATAGAAATAAAGTTTTTTTGCCTCATGTGCCACTGAGCAGCTTTCATAGGAATGAAAGGGGTCCCGTCTTCAATGCTTTATCCAGGTTTCCTTATACATCCATAGTCAACTCACATCCTGCTTTCGGTTTTACACTTTTATTCTGATGGACAGCTGGGGGACACAATGGTTTTTGCTATTCTTTATATGTGCTATTTGTATACGCATGCGCAACACATCATGTGTTTGGATTTCCATGAGCCCACAAGATACATGGATAATGCTGCAAAGACATTTTAAAAACGTTTTTTCAGATGTTTTATAACCTTTTTTAATGTCTTTAATTTGGCTGCTGTTAAAGTTTGTTTGCACTGATATGCTTTAATTTTTCATGCGTTGCGTTCTCCTTTACAGCATTCAATAGAAAACCTTTTATGGGAACACAGAGAGCCTACTGAGGTGATTACTACATACAGTTTGTATTGTTTTGGGGTGAACTATTTCTCTAATGCAGCAAGAAACACAGCAAGGCCCCAACAAAGGCATGGGTGAAGAAGACTGCTAACAAGCAAACATGGATGTAAACCAAGCAGGATTTAAAATGTATTGAAACATTTTGTGAAAATGGAAATATGCTCAATGAATTTGTTAGACACACGAGAGAAACTTGGAATATAAACATAACTTTTGTTTGTTTACATGCAACCTCTTTATCTAACTAAGCTGCCCACTACTGAAACATACTCACACAGGAAGAGATGCAATCTTTTAAAATATGTTTTTTTGTGTTTTCAGCAGGACACCAGCCATGCTGATGCTTTAAAAATGTTTCTTCAACTTCTTGCATCTGTTTACCAAAATACTTGTATGCTTCATTACCGATATGATTACTGATGTCAAACTATCATACCTACAGTACTGCATACAGGAAGAATGCTGTACTTTTTTTAGCCACAGCAGACATTTTGTATAGCAGGAGGTGCTGCAAAATAATTAGCAGTGCCAGTAAGTCATGCACTCACTGACACACCTACATTTCATGGAATGAATGAAATAAGTACAGTATTAAATTATATTTCACCACTATCTATAACAAATGTCTGTTGTTGACTTTGTACATTTGATTATCAGAAACTACTCGGTAGACTAAAACTTGAGCGTCCAGTCATGCTCTACTTCAATTTTAGGTGTGTTCTTTTTCTATATACTTTGATTCACGATGAACATCACACCTGCAGCTGCCTTTGTGGTGGATGACACAAACACTTCCTTCTGTGAAGGAGGAACTTCATTTACTGTGGTGACCTTAGGGGTTTTTTCTGAGCCACCATCAACAGCAATCTCTGCAGTGACTGTTTCACCTTCTGAGAGTGGAAGCACACACAGATTGAACACACACACACACACACACACACACACACACACACACACACACAGTATCAGACAATGATTAAAAAAATGAGGAAGTAAGTTTCACAGGAACAGAAACACGCATCTGACCTTTCTGGTTCTCCCAGTCTGCTCTTATCCTGGCAGGGAGTTTGGCCCACATTGGCGTTTGTTTTTTGGTAGATAAGGAAATACATTTGGACTGTTCCACATCACAGGTACTGTCTTCAGGACAGCAGTGTGTCTTATCGTCGCAGCACACAGCCTGTTTAGACGACATAGACACATGGAGTATCACCTCAGAACCATAAATGATAAGACACCATAAAGTCACTATAACTGCACATCCAGGCAGGACATGCAAATAGATCATTTGACTTTATCCTCATTCATATTCTCAATTATGCTATGGAGTAACATTTGCATTTCACAGCTGTCACCTTTTGTGTGTCTGTAATTACAATATCAGACATGATGTACCTTTGGCAGGGGACAGCATCCCCACTTTCCCTCTGGGGTTTCACAGCAGGTGGTTTCATCTGGACACTCTGATATTCCGTCACTGCACAGAACTGTGGTCACAAGCTCTGCCACAACATAAAAAGAATATCAAATTTAGAAAATGTACAAGTTTATTTGCACAGCACATTTCAACAACAAGCTAATTCTGGCAAATCAAAACAGCTGAACGGAAGAGGCCCGAGGCTGGAGCCTTGGGGAACTCCATGTCATTTTTGTTCACTCAGATGTACCCATTTACCCACTGACACAAAGTGCTCCCTGTCCTGCAGACAGGACCAGTATAGGGTTGTGCCAGAAAGTCCCGGTCAGTTCGCCAAACTGTATGGTCTAATATTGTTGTGGTAGTAAGTACCAGGATGCTTCTGGGATATCGTGCTTCTGTTTTGCTTTGTTTGACAAGCCCTTTGTAAACTCTGCTTTAAATACAATGCTACATTTATAAAATTACCGTTATTATTATCATGAAGAGTTTCACCTTTTTCAATGCAGGAGCGGCTGTCTGCGCTGCACTGATGGCCCTCAGGACAGCAGTGTTTCCCATCAGAGCAGGGGACTCCCTGTGAGGGGTCAGAAAATCAAACTAAAACTTGGAATCAAATAGCTCATTGATTTTCTGTTACAGCCATTTTACCTTACAATTCATGAATGTTTTTTTATAAAGCAACAAGACCTCAATCTTAATTGTACAACTCCAAATAGGTGTAGTAGTTAGACATCTAAAGGCGCCATATAGTCAGCTTTACTGGTCTGTTGTGACGCAATCCAGCAAATAACTTTACAGGAAAACACATCAAACTCCAGTCTGGTCAGAGCTGCAGCTTTTAAATGAATATGTCCCACAATAGCAGAAATCACTGTCTGTTAAAAGTGAAGTGAAAAAGCTTAGTTTGTTAACCAAACCAGCAAAGATCCTCTTTGTGACAGGAAGTAACTGGGCTTTTGGAAAAAAAAACTTTTGCACATCACACATAATGCCACTAGTATTACTGTAGGAGTGGTTAAATAATGGACTATTTTTTGTTTCACTACATTGTCGCTTTAATGAACTTGTAGGTGTGGTTGTTTCCTCCTTTTTCTTGATGAATGTATCATTCTTTGAACAAGGTTTGATTACCTGAGCTAGGGGACAGCAGCCAAACCTTGTCAAGGCCTTTAGACAGGAAAACTCAGGTGGGCATCGTGACCAATCGGGACAGATTTTGTCGTCATCCTCCCCCATGTGTGTCTTGATCATCCTGAAGGACTGCAGGGACAAGGTGGGAAAGGGGGCATTCGTCTTATATAAGCTGAAGTCTCACTCAACACTTTATCATAAAAGCAACAGATTTCTATGAGTATTACTTTAGAGTGTCGGGGCTGATCAGCAGAGACTCTTTCCACCCAGGGGATGGACCCAGTAGAGTTCAGACAGCTGGACGTGGCTGTATCGCAGACTGTTCCCGCAGGACAGCAATGCATGTGATCCCCACAGCACTCAGCCTATGAGGACAGCAGTAGTAGGTACACTTTGACTACCAAAGTTTCGAACTGCTATCACATTAGCTAAATGAGGCCTCAGCTTTTATCTGGCCCATAAAGTACTAAAACACCACGAAGCATGAAAAGTACGTCTGTAGCTTTCATCCTTTTTATTTTACAGTACAAGAGAATGGTTATCTCATATTTACATGTAACTATGTGCTGGACAAAAGGGCCAAAGTATTCTACTCAAGTTGACACACTATGACTTTGCTGGGGTTTATCTGCCCTACAACAGAGAGCAGTAACTGTAGATGAGAAACAGCTTCACTTTATATCTTTACTTTTTTACTTATTATTGTCTACCTGTGCAAATGGGCAGCATTCATAGCCGTTGGCTGGGTCGTAGCAGCAGGTTTGACCGTCTTTACATCTCCCTCCATCTGGACACTCGTCAGCACCAACCAGAGCCAGGAGAGCACAACAGATCACGACCCACCTCTGCATCTGCACACAGGGGAAGATACACACACACACACACACACACACACACACACACACACACACACACACACACAGGCCATCAATTAAAGTGAAAGGGGTGCATTGGGAATCCCCCTCTCTACTCGGAAAATACATTCACTTCTGCTTACACTCTCAGTCACAACCTCTACCAGGAAGTATAATAAGCTTGGTTAGATACTTATAAATATCCATGAGCTTGTGACTGTCTGTAAAAAAAATATCTTGTCTATCCGGTGATTTCAAACCTATTCCTTAAAGGGAAACAAAGGTATTTTTCAACCTGAACCCTTTCCTCATATTTGTGTGTCTAAGTGACTAATAGAAAAAACAACTTTTGAAACTGGTCTAGTGTTGCGTGAGAGGGCTGCAGCCAGCAGCGTAACCACACAGGGCATTTGTGCAACATCAGGTAACATAAGTTATTGTTTTTGCAACAGACAGGCTCAGACTGTTTTTTTAAGTGTCCAACAACATTATGGAAAGGATCCCTATAGAGATAGCTCTTGTTGTGAAAGACTAAGATCATTTTTGTTTAACCAGAAACAGCCACAAAATCATTATTGGTAAACTCACCAGATTCCATTTAAATAATTAGTAATTTAGACTGTATATTGACAAAGCACATTTTCACATCTATCTGGGTAAATCAAAGGTTTATTTCAACCAAACCAGAGTTGGTTGTTGGAGCAGCTAAAGGATGAACCAAGATGGTTATTGAGAGTTTTAATTTGGTTTCTGGTGACTTTGAATGAAGGTGTTTTAGGATGATAAACTTATTCTTAAATTGAATGGAGTTTGGTGATGTTGGTGATAGTTATTACAGGGCTGTTTCTTGTTAATATAAAGGATATTACTCCTCAACACAAAGGTCTATCTCTGTAGTGATCCTTTAATAACTATCTGAGACTGTCAGTGGCAAAACAAGCACTTACAGTGGATGTAAACTGATGATGCACAATAGCCCATTAATATTACTTTCAGCCTGTTTCTCCACTAGCAGCTTCAGCCCACTCGCTCAATACTGGACATATTCCAAAGAGTGTTGCCTCCATCAGTCAATTAGACGCAAAAACATGTGACAACAGGGTTCAGGTTGAAAAACACGGAAGTAACTCTGTACATCACTGGGTCTGAGTCATACACTGAACAAAATAACAAAAATGCAAATAACATCTGAGACTCTGCTCAGTCTTCCTTTATTTCCTGAAAGTAGAATAGTTCCTCTTAAAGGTTTGTTCCTGATTTTTATTCATTGTGCAATGAAAAGCAAGTCAAACACAATATGTGTTAACATAACATACATCTATCCTCTTTCACTTTCGTTTAGCTTGCATTACAAGAAGGAAAGGCGCTTTGCACAAGAAAATCAGAGTGAACTATAGACGTTTAACACACCGGGGATTCTTATTCTCAACAAAAAGAAACAAGATAAGCAATGTAAAACTAATAGAAATAAATAATGTAAATGTGTTAATCACTGTTTAACATCTTTACACTTCGTCTAAAAGGACGCATTTGCTAGCAAGTGTTACGTCAGATTCTAAAGGCTGTAAGAAGAAGACATTTATTTTGCTCTTACCTTGCTCAAAGACTGAGGAGCTGTGTTTCAGAAGTGTCTGCTCACCAAAGGACACAGATGATAGACCTGCTTTGTCTTGAACACGCCTCTAAAATAAGAGAGAGTCAGACAGAGAGGAGAAGGAGGAGAGATAGAGAGAGAGAGAGAGGGAGATAGGTTCCCACTTTGCCTGAATACCCTGCAGCGCCTCTCCTGGTCCTTTACATTAACTCAGCATTTCTTTAAATTAAATTTGGCTGATAAAGTTCAGTAGAGTCGCTCCTGCTGAGCCGTTTGCTGCATTAAACAAGTTGTAGACAAACCGGTTTACAGCAACAGCTGCGGCGCACCACAGCAACCCGTCCACTAGGAGGCGGCAGAGAGGCTGTAACGGCAGAGGGCGAGGGGCGGGGCCAGATGAACCCTGACATTTTAACACTGATTTCCACAACATGCGCACCGGCCTGTCTGACTACTGATACAGGACTATCGCTGGGCGTAGTGTTGCGAAATCTATTATTGTGTGACTTGCATTTACAGGCTCCCCCCACTGCTAGCTTATAGCCCGACGCCAAAAACATGTTTACGGTTTATCAGCTATGGAGGACCCGACAGAGTTAACCAACATTCACGTTAGCTCTTAAATGTAGCAACGTTTGACTGAAATGGGCGAAGGCGCCGCTCCTATTTCACAACGACGCCGGCAGCTAAAGTAGAGGTGGGTAACATTAGCTTGTTATGTTAACGCAATAGCGTTGCCCGGAAAGCTAGCTAGCTACCAGGCTGTATGTCACCGAAATGCGGACAGTTAGCTAACGTAGTAGCTACACGATAATAACCCTTCAGACAAGGTTAGCTTACTGAGTCCAGCATTTCCTCCTCTCCTAAAGTGTGGGTGAAGACATATTCATTTAGTTTGTGTAGTGCGGTAATGGTGGACAAAAAGGACAGAGTGTGCTATTACTGGGTTGCTTAACGTACAAGTACTGTCCACCCACCATGATAGAGTTGCAGAGTGCAGTAAAACGTTAACCTCATCACATTTGAAACTAGCTAATATGTTTTCTATGAACTTGTGTCCTGTCAGCACAAGTCGAGACATGTTGATTCTCCCACTGGAACGTTGTATAAGGAAGGTGACATGAAGAAACCAAACATCCTCCTGGGACACATTTGCTCAGTGGTGAAAGTGTTGAGATCCTTAACTTCAGTAAAAGCAATAATAACACACTGATTTACTTAAGTAAATATATGTTATCAGCAAATGCACTGAAAATATTTAAAGTAAAAGTACTGTCTGTGCAGTAAAACGTTTCCAGTCAGTGCTTTACTATTATATATGATGTATTTGGATTAATACTACTGCTGCATTAATGTGTATGTTGCATTTTACTGCTGTAGATGTTCAAGGTTGTGCTAATTTGAACTCCTTTATGTATTGTTGGGTAATATAAACTACAGCAATGCATCATATTCTATAAGATAATTATATGTTTGCAGCATCACTGTCCTGTCAGAACCACATATTTTTAAAAAAATCAACTTTTCATTGTGTCAGAAAAAAACAAACAGTTGTCAGTTGTGTGATGATGCATTTTCAAGCTGATCCAAGCGTGGTTTTTAAAGAGTTTATTAAGCTTAAGAAGTAGAAGAATTTGCTCAACACATTCAGTTTATTACAAATGTCAACATCAGCACATCTGCAGATGCATGATTTTCACCGGACGGAAAGGAGATATAAAATTGTAATCTGAAAAGCAACTAAAGCTGTCAGACAAATGTAGTGGAGTAAAAAGTACAATCTCTGAAGTGTAGTGGAGTAGAAAAGTAAAGCAGCATAATCTGGAAATTCTCAAGTAAATTTCAAGTATCTACCTCTAATTTTAGACTTGAATACCGCTCATAAGTAAATGTACCTAGTTACATTCCACCGTTGCATTTAGGTACCTACTGTAAATTTGTTTGTTTGTTTTGAAGACTTGTTTCCCAAAGCAGCTTATTGGCCAGACAGACCTGTAGGGCCAAGTGGATATAACTGTCACACTGAAGTGTAATTAAGTCCAGAAATAGGACAAGCCAGAGGGAACAAATGCTAACCAAACATGTAGTGAAAGGGGAACATTTAAACGACTGGTACTCGTCCAGAAATCCTCCACAATCCAAAACATCTAGGCTGCTCTATTTATGCGCTGCTACTCACTCTCTCAGTTGGGAGTGGGTCTTATTTGCTGTCTGGTGACATGCACATAGAAGATAAGCTATCATAATGTTTCAACAACCCCATTATAACAACTCCGCCTAGACTTACCCAGCGACCATCAATAAAGGACGTGTGGTTTGAATTCATTACATTTTGATAATTGAACTGTGCATTTCAGCAATGTAGCCTTTTTTTGAAGGACAACAGTATAAATTGCAGCCGTCATAATCCTTTTTTAATGTTATTTTTACTGCCATGACACTAAGTTGGAGCATCTCGGGAGCAGGTCTCACACAATCAGCATTCTGACGTAACAGGAAACAAACTCAGTGTTAGGTTTCTGATTGTGCAGGACACCTACACTGCTCTTTCGTTGTTTTACATAACAAGGAGACATAGACACCTGGCTGCAAGGCTTTTAAAAGGTTAGAAGACACCCCTGTGAAGTTTAGGTACAGAACGTTGTGTTCTCAGTTTGAAGTGGTTTTCTATTGTTGTTCTGACAGGTGGGCAGGATGGGGGAGCGGGCCGTCAGTGGCTCCGTGGCTGCAATCTCTCCAGTGCAGCAGATGCTGGCTTCTGGCACTGGAGCCCTCCTCACATCTATTTTTGGTGAGAAAGACTAGCAAAAGCAACTTTTATGTCTTTCAGTGTCTTTTTTTTTACATCAGAGTTTTACGCAGTGGTTTATTGGTCACCAAAGTCTGATTGTATGGCATTGTAATAACTGAATCTGACAATCCATGTGTTTGCAGTCACACCGCTGGACGTTGTGAAAATAAGGCTGCAGGCTCAGCAAACACCGTTCCACCAAGGTAGGACCTCTTCTTCTGTGGTTTTAGATCATACACTGACTTAGGTAATGAAACACTGACTTTGATTGTAACAGCTGCTTGCGGTTGGCCTGTGTATCTAAATGCTTTTTTAACCCCACGATACTTTTGTGTCTTTTGCGCTGTCATCATCTATGTCCGTATGCTTTATCTTTCCTGCCTTTTTTTGCCTTGTCTCATAGCTTTAACCTGTGAATCAGCCCCGTGGGGTGGCGTCATCCGCCCTTCCAAGTGTAAGTATCTGACCCACTGTCGCTGCATGCTAAAACTTGGCCGCAAATTGAAAAAACACAGTCCAGTCCATCACGAGCGAGTGTGGGCATGTGCTCAACTAACGAACGTCTGTTGCCCTTTTGCAAATAGATTCACGTGTTTGTTATCAGCCTAGTTTTGCATGTTTTTTTTCCACTTCTCAGTCTTCAGTCTTATTTATTTGTTGATATATGAAAGTTATGAGATTGCAGTTTTGTACCTGGCTGCAAACTACCATTTCATGAGAGCTGTGGAGATTCTACAGTTTGGTAGCTTCAGGAAACACAAAACACTGACCACGTTCCCCAGCTCACTACTTTCAATTCAACCTTTGACTCTGAAGGATTTTCTTTACTCACTTGTGATCCTGTCACTATTAGATGTTGTGTTTTCCTGTGATATTTCCACAGGCCCAAATGTGCTGTAGGTTGTGAAATTTTTCTATTTAGAGTTTTTTGTCAATAGTGTTTCCTTTAATCAGCTCTAAATAAACATGCAAAGTAAACAGTGACAAGGTCAACTGTTATCTCCTGAGTGACTCTGAGGTCATTGCCTTTGCATGTATTATTAATTACCTGTCTCTCCTCTGTCAAGGATTATATAATATGTCTTAGAAAACTTAACAGATTGTCATACTAACATTCAGGTACTTGTTTATCTATGATGTTGTTCTTAGATTCTGTTTGTTTTTTTGTGTGATTATCTGGTGATTGCTGAAAGGCTGGGGGCGCGCACAGTTATTTTTAACTCTGCTGACTACGGGTTGTTCTGCCTCTCACAGGGAAATGTTTCCTGTATTGTAATGGACTGATGGATCACATCTATGTGTGTCAGAGTAGAACCAGTTGCACCAGCTGGTACAAAACACAGACACATTTCAGTGGGACTCTGGTGAGTACATCCGCTGCTTTGCTGCTGTCACAGTCTGTTTTGCAGACTCGAAATGTGTTTAAGTGTGGTTGTGTTCTTTGTGCCATAGGATGCTTTTGTGAAAATCACTCGCCATGAAGGACTCAGGTCTCTGTGGAGTGGACTACCGCCAACACTGTGAGTGTCTAAACTGTCATGAATAAAATGTTTGAAATACTAGAATACATGTGTAAGAACTGAAATTCAGGTTTGGGTAAGAAAGATATGGGTGTTCGGTTAATAACAACACTGATGTAAGTGAACTGTAGCTCTTTTATTCTGAGTCTGAGTTTATTCTAGTCCACCTCTAGGGAAAAAAGATATTTTTAGATATTTTTTAATATGAAAACATTGATATTGCATACAGTGCACAGTGGTGTCCTTAGTTTATATGCATGTGTATATGCAGGGTCATGGCTGTACCTGCCACTGTCATCTACTTCACCTGCTACGACCAGCTGCGGGACTTCCTGAGATACGGTCTGGGTTTCCAGGGAAGCCACATCCCTCTTGTTGCTGGAGGTCTGGCCAGATGTAAGTCCATTAAACGACAATCACACTGAGATATCCTAACAGTAATGTGTTAATGTGTTTTTGACTTCCAATGTGTGTGTGTGTTGCAGTGGGGGCTGTGACAGTGATCAGCCCTCTGGAGCTGGTCAGGACCAAGATGCAGTCCCGCCAGCTGTCCTACAGCGAGCTGCGGGTGTGTATCCGCTCTGCTGTGGCTCAGGACGGGCTGCTGTCTCTGTGGAGAGGTTGGGGACCCACCGTCCTCAGAGACGTACCTTTCTCTGGTGAGAGCAGAACCACACATGGCAATATAGTAATACTTGGAAGAAGAATCTTACGTCTGATTTTAGAGGGGTTGTACAGAGATAACAAATGCAGATTCATCCTGTTGACCTGAGTCATGCTTGTAAGAATATTGCTTTGTGTTTGTTACAATTACTGTAAAATGGAAAAATCTCATCTTTCACAGGAACTTGTCAAACCTCTCCTGCAGCATATTTCACTCCTCTGCTGCCATTTAATATATGCAGTATGTCCTGATCAGATGTCCTTTCATCAGACCAGGGCTTAACACACTGTTACCATTTTGTACTATCTGCATTCTTAAGAATCTACTGAAAGTATAATTTTGTACCATATTTTTGTAAAAACTACAGTGAAACATTCTGAGCGGACTTATGGACAGTGAGGCAGTAACTTAGGCTGCCACAGTGCTTTGAGAAGTTGATGTGAATGTGTTGAACCGCTTTTATAGCCACCTTTCAGGTGTACAGAGGGTGTGTCAACCTCTACCATTATCGTGTTATCATTCACAAACTTCTCGATGACCTGTTTTCATTAGTCAAGTCAATTTTATTTATATAGCCCAATATCAAAAAACACAGATCTGCATCGAGGGACTTTACAATCTGCACAACATATAACACCCTCTGTTCTTATACTCTTGATTTGGACAAGGAAAAACTCCCAGCAGAAAACCCTTTAACAGTGACAAAATGGGAGAAACAGCCATACTTGTTAATTGGAAAAGAATATGATGACTATAATACGGAGCAACAAACGAACTGTTCCTGTTTGTGTGTATTTGCAGCGTTGTACTGGTTTAACTATGAACTGGTGAAGGCCCAGCTGTGTGAACAGTCCCGTGTGACTCAGGCCAACTTCTCCATCAGCTTTACAGCAGGAGCCGTCTCTGGAGCTGTAAGTACTCTGTTTTGATGAAATGACACACCTGTCCTCTGTTGCAACAAGTATCCTATATGTTAACTTAACATTAGTGCCTTTTACACTGCCGGTTCAAAGCTTATAGTGTTGTATAAAAGGTACAATCACCAAATGTAAGGACAAAGTTGTCTCGCCTTTAAGGCGGCAGCGGAGGTAGTAACAGAGCCGAATCAAAGTCTGTGTCAAAGGGACAGCCGGCAGGATGGGACCATTGATGGGATGAGTGTGATGTTTTGATGATGTGTTTTGTGTGCGACCCACCGCAGGAAGATTTAAAAGGCAGCTGATAGCAGTTAGCAGCTAACTCAAAGAAGACGAACAATTGCTGAAAATGTCCGCAACTTGTGACAGAGGACAAGATCAGCTGCCACATAACAGGGATGGTAAATTATTGTTATTACCATGTCATGTTTGTTTAAGCAACGCTGCGGACACATATGTTATATGTCACGCTAGAGGCTGACATTGTTGTGCTACACGTCACGCCTTTTATGCATCTGCAATGCCTGTATACTGTCTAAGATCACACACGGGCAGTATGATGCCGCTGTTTGATTCTGTGTAAAAACAAAGCAAAAGACAGCATAGACAAGGGACTTCATAATTGCTCTACAGCACAATCTCTTTGTATAAAGGTCCATAGAAAGACAAGAGTCTCCTGGATAATGTAACAGCTCTACAGGTTTGTTTAGGTCACCAGTTTTAATCATTGAGGTTTGAGAAATCAAGTTTTTCATCAATCAGGCATATTGCTCTAATTACTACCTCAACTACCTCAGACATTTTGTTGTTGTACTTACAAACAAAACATTGCACCATACTTACTGAATTCATCCAATATTGATCCATAATCCAAAAGGAAATTCATTTAGCAACACACCAAACAGGATTTCCGTATATCGTACTGAAATGCACCTCAGGAGTCATGGTGTCTTTTTGTTGTACATTTTTATGTACACAGGGTTTAGACTTTTTTTTTAAATCAAAGAATGAGTTATTATCTAACAGAGCTGTTCACCTTTTGTTCTGATGATTCAACCAAAGTTTGTGCCCATCCAAGTTGTAGAGGTGCTCCAACTGTGAGTCATGGGAAAATGGGACTTTTGAAACTAGGGCCTCCTAAAATATCTCCTCCCTTTTTGCAACATTGTTATTCTGTGTTGTAAAAGACTTTGGCATTAAAATTTATGAACATTTATCAGCAGATGGTTGAACCTGATAGCTGTCTGTCTGATATCCTGATAGGTAATGTTAATGACTTGATGTAGTAAGACTTAAATTCAAAGTGAGAACGAATAAAAATAAAACCGAGCCTTTCAAATATCTGAAATAACAAGGTTTCAGCTGTGAGCAGTGAATGCATCGTCAGTGATATGTTAAGAGAATCAGGCCAGTGTCTGACCCACATTCACATTGTAATGTGTCTTGTGCAATAATAAATCAGCTGCCCTTGTGATATGAAAATTTATACTTCCTCCAGCAGTTTGAAGTGTAACCTAACCTTTGGCTGCACCTGTGTATTGTCCATTAAATGACTCTTTTTGGCTGTCATGGTGTCTAGATTGCTGCAATCCTGACGCTCCCTTTTGATGTGGTGAAGACAAGGAGACAAATCCAGCTGGGAGAAATGGACACTCTGGGAGGTCTGTACTTATATTTATATTTGTGTAATGTGAAATGCAATAACTTATGTGTGTGTGTAGCATATTTTAAACATTACCTTATTCCTATTTGTCATAGTTTCCTTCAAGAAGACCATGTCCACATGGCACATAATGAAGGACATATGGGCCGAGATGGGCTACAAGGGCCTCTTTGCAGGTGCACACTTACTGTATGCTGTCTTGTGCTAATTAAAAATTTTTTGCTTGGTTCAAATGTAAAACCATTTGTATTTTCTCCTCCAGGCTTCATGCCCAGGGTGATCAAAGTGGCCCCAGCCTGTGCTGTCATGATAAGCACATATGAGTTTGGAAAGGCCTTCTTCCAAAAGATGAACCTCGATCGAGAGCGACTGGGATCCTGAACGCTGTCTGTGTGGTGCCGCGTGATTGTTCACAGCAGCACGCAGACATTGTTATCAGGACAGTTGGGACAGAGTTTCCTCAAACAGAAGCTTGAGGAATACGTGGGCCTGGATCGAGTTTTTCTGTGAACATAAAAGAAGATTGAACCACATTTCAGGGATGTCTCTGTAGAATAAGACTTGAGACACCTTACATCCATGAACATAACAACGAGCCTGAACAAGAAGCCTGAAGACTGAGAGATGCTCTTGGACTACAGACCTATATGTATGTTGATTATTACCTTTTCAGATGATGATAAGTCTGCAGGACAGTGGCGTGCGGTATAAATGCTTGATGGGAAAATTCAAACCCTGTTAAGGGCTGAAACTGCATCAGTACTGTTGCATGAGTCAGAGACAAAATGTTCTCATTCCTACATATAGCATTTGCCTGAGACCAACTGCATGGTGTGTACAGCTTCATTCAATACAGAATCCAAACACTGCATCACCCTGCATTCCTGTAGCACTAAGCAGGACATACTTCACACCTAAGTAGATGACTGATAAATCTGTTATGTGTGCTAGATAGATTCAATCATTTGTAGCACTTTACATTTCCAAAACACAAGCTGTGAAATGAAATCATAAAGGTAAGTACAGGTTTTATGTTTGTTAAATGTATGCTTCTTTTTTTGTTCTCGTAACTGGAAGAAAGCTGCAGCATACGGAACGCAAACACAAGGCGAGCCTTTTTGGAATGTGTGTTTTCATTGGTGCAGGAATCTAGCATTTTATGCTATGAATATGTTCCAAGAATTCTTAAACATTTGAACACAATTTCCTGTAAAAACTGCTGCAGCCAGTTTTCCAAAAAAGAAAAAAACCTCAGATTTTTATTAAATCTTGCCAAGACTTTTTACGTGATGATGAAAACACAAAAGGCTCCCAAAACATACCCCTGGTGGCATTCTGATGATGACATTCCTTGATTTTCAGGCCTACAATAAACAAAACATCAACAGTTGTTAAAACACTGGATCATAAAACAAAATATTGCTGACTTATCCTGAAAGGTGTAAATGTGTGTCTTCTGGTGACATGGTAATAAATTTTAAGACAGCTTGATTTTATACTATGTGTGATTTATTCCCAAAAGATTTTGTACATTGCCACCAAAGAACAGAATAGTAAAAAAGATATAATTAAGAAAGGGTATTTAATACATGACATGAGCAATAATATTTTAACAAGAAATAAATGAATAACACAAAACAAACATTAAATTACAGAATTTCTCACATACACACACCAAATTCATAGACAGTTTACCACCTTGATGGATAATAAAGTTGTGTTCTTCATTAAATTCAAAGAAACTGCCCCACATCATAGAAGAATTCAAATTAATTTTGTCTCGTAACTGCAAAATACAGATTTAAGCCACAGATAAGAGGTGCAGTACTTGAATGAGAGCAGACATATTCCAAAAATATCATTAATTAGAATACATATCTCCTTATGTACCGTCTGGGTCAATAATAACACTCAAAAAATGTGAAGTTTATTATGTGGTCATGTAACAAGTATTAGTTGTTTAATGTATTTAGATAATTTGACACGTCAAACAGCGACATCTAGTGGCTACTGGGTTTAACGTCTACGTGGTGAAATACCGGGGGCGGATCCTTTCTGAGGGTGTTCACGAGGAATCCCGCGATAGTTGCGTTGTATATAAACTAACGTCTTGCTCCACACAGGCCTCTTTCAGTCGGATTGGAGACAAAATGGTGAGTGTACTTAACATGCTGCTGACACTTAGGGCAGGAATCTGACCGTAATCAGAACCATCCGTTATATTTAATTCAACAGACATACCTATATTACTTTTATATAAAGTTTTGATTAATGTTCTAGATTCATTTCTATGATAACTTATTTTAGTTTCGGGGATTCATACATAACCATACCGGCAACTGCTGATCCAAAATGGCAGCTTGACACAGGCCGCTAACATAACTTACAATTTTCTTACTAACTATAACGCCAATATACTGCTTGTATATTACCTAGTTTCTTAAATGTATTTTCTGGCTGCTGAATATTAACCTTAAGCGACGTCGTGGACAGCCGCCAGGCCTGCAAAATTTATGTGTCAAGCTAGCATTGCTAACAGCGTGGTCAACTCGTGCCCTAACGTTTACTGCCACTAACTTCACTTTAATGCTAACTGTACTTTGTTGCGCACAACTGCACTGTTCCTAAGCACAACCAATCAGCCCCCGTTAAGACTATTAGGGTCTTACTATGCTAAATGTCATTTTGCAAAGCTTTAGCAGCGTGGTTAGCATAAAGGCTGGACTAGCTAACTTGACGGTTTCTTCCCTCCACAGTCCCACCGTAAGTTTTCGGCTCCGCGCCACGGATCCTTGGGCTTCCTGCCCCGCAAGAGAAGTCGTCGTCACCGTGGTAAGGCCAAGAGCTTCCCCAAGGATGACCCAAGCAAGCCTGTACACCTGACTGCCTTCCTGGGCTACAAGGCCGGCATGACACACATCGTCCGTGAGGTCGACAGACCTGGGTCAAGTGAGTGCAAAGTTTTTATTTGTTCGGACATTAATTATTGAGGAGTTGAGAAGTTATGGATATGTGATGTTCTGCCTGTGATGAGTCTCTCGACGGGCGGACAGAATGGGCCTTATACCCCTTGCTGAATGTCGAGCACTGAGCGCAGCCTGTATCATAAATTGCGGTTAATTATTAGAATGGAAGACCTTTTCATATTTGTAATGCTGAGCTGTTTTTTCTTTACAGAGGTGAACAAGAAGGAAGTGGTCGAGGCTGTGACCATTGTGGAGACACCCCCCATGATTGTGGTTGGAGTTGTAGGTTACGTCAACACCCCCCGTGGCCTGCGTTCCTTCAAGACCATCTTCGCCGAGCACGTCAGTGACGAGTGCAAGCGTCGCTTCTACAAGAACTGGTGAGCTGCTACAATATAATAAATCTCAAGTGTGATCAGTGTCTGAAGCAGATGTTAGTTGCCCAGTGGAAATTTTAAGATCTGTGTTTTCACTGAGTGAGTCTAACATTACGGTGGCCTCGTGTGGCAGCTCCGCTCAGGTGCCATGTGCCCTGATGAGCTCCGGGCTCCTCTGGCCAGTGGAAAGTGCTTCTTAGAAACTGTGCCATGAGCCGAAATCATTAGCTGATTCTGCACCCCTGTCCACATGGAAGGGTGGGCGAGTAGCTATGCACTGTGTTCTTCCGCTGGCCCTTTTGGGGTTATGAAGGACCAGTGCCAACCTATGTTCTTTCTACGCTGCGTGCTCTCAGGTACAAGTCCAAGAAGAAGGCTTTCACCAAATACTGCAAGAAATGGCAGGATGAGGAGGGCAAGAAGCAGCTGGAGAAGGACTTTGCTTCCATGAAGAAGTACTGCCAAGTCGTCCGGGTCATTGCACACACACAGGTTAGTATGTGCATTACACTAGCAATGAGGTGATACTGCTTCCCGCTTGTCAGTGATGAGGCCACGGATCTTGCGTCAGGCATGGCGCCCGACACCTATGAGGATATCTTCCATGCTGCCTTCCTTCTGAGACTGCACAACTCACTGTTGACTTAACACACAAAGTATGTTAGTGGTATTTTCCCTGTTCTGACCAGTGTTGTACCCCTGCAGATGCGCCTGCTGCCCCTGAGGCAGAAGAAGTCTCACCTGATGGAGGTGCAGCTGAACGGAGGCAGCATCTCTGACAAGGTGGACTGGGCCCGTGAGAAGCTGGAGCAGGCCGTGCCCGTCAACAACGTCTTCACTCAGGATGAGATGATTGACGTTATTGGTATCACCAAGGGTCATGGATACAAAGGTAAGAGCAACTGCATTTTTTTTTTTTTTTAAAGTTCAATACTGTAATGGTTCATAAGCTGCAACAGTGAGCCTTTCTGCAAAGCCATGTGTATTTTGTTTAAATTACTATTCAGTCCAGACTCTAACATTCATCTCTTATCCTCCCAGGTGTCACCAGCCGTTGGCACACAAAGAAGCTTCCTCGCAAAACCCATCGTGGTCTGCGTAAGGTGGCCTGTATTGGTGCCTGGCATCCTGCCCGTGTGGCCTTCTCCGTGGCCCGTGCTGGTCAGAAGGGTTACCATCACCGCACAGAGATCAACAAGAAGATCTACAAGATTGGCCAGGGCTACCACACCAAGGATGGAAAGCTGGTGAAGAACAACGCCTCCACCGAGTATGATCTGTCCAACAAGAGCATCAACCCCCTGGTAAGTGATGGTCATGCAGACTTTACTTGTTGATGCTAACTTGCCTGGATGCAGAAGATGTGACTCACTTGTTCCTCTTCCTTTTTAAAGGGTGGATTTGTCCACTACGGAGATGTGACAAATGACTTTGTCATGGTGAAGGGCTGTGTTGTGGGGACCAAAAAGAGGGTGCTGACTCTGCGCAAGGTGAGGACAAATTGTGTTGCTGTTCCATTTATATAGTTGAACACTTTGAAATGCCATGGTAATAAATGGCCTGGGTGTGAAGCACTGTATGGAAGTAATGAAACAAATTAATTAGGAGGCATTAATGTGACTGTTCTCTAAATTCTACCAGGAAGATTAAATTGATCTGTACTAAACTAACATGATTCTTAACTTTGTACCTGCCAACTAGTGTTCTCAAACTAAGTTCTTGTGATCTTCCCCCAGTCTCTGCTGGTGCAGACCAGCCGTCGTGCTCTGGAGAAGATCGACCTCAAGTTCATCGACACCACCTCCAAGTTTGGTCATGGCCGCTTCCAGACTGTCGAGGAAAAGAAGGCGTTCATGGTAAGACTTAAATTTAAAGTCACTCATTTTCCTGGTCTCAGATCTGAGCGAGTTGTGCAGCAGATTAACATGAGATGCATAAATTACCTAGAATGAATGTCTGAAAAAATTGTATTCAGCATGTACTCATTATCCTGCCCTTTATTAAATTTATCCTTAAATGGGATGTAGCAAAGGGTTTAGTTAATGGAGAAATGTAAAACATTACAAACATAACTGAAGTCCTGCATGTTTCCCGTGACCATTTCCCCGCACTGTTCGTAACCTGGTTCAGTCTTCAGTATGAACTTTGGGTTCCATTCCAGTGCCACAGTGAGCCCCAGTGAGGCAGGGGAGCAGTGCCTCTTTGTGCTCGCTCCCTGTTCACTCTCTGGGAACACGTGGCTGCTTTGAGCCAACACGTAGACTACGTGTGCAGCAGACTAAGTATCAGCATGCAACTGATTGTCCTCTTTTCTTCTATCACACAGGGACCACTCAAGAAGGACCGTGTCACCAAGGAGGAGACTGCCTAAAGTCCACAACAGATGTCTCTGCTGTTTTGACTGTCACCATCATCATTGTCATACAGAGTTATTAAATAAAAATGAAAAACCCAAAGAATGTAGTATCTTTTATAAAAATACATGAGACTAAGATCTAAGTGAAATTGCAGGAAAACACTGATAAAGCAGAGTGGAGGAAATCTGTTAAGTTGGTTGCAGGTTAAAGCTTGGTCAATTTATATTAAGTATGGAGGGCTAGGACTTGTAATGCAGCAATGAAAAAGCAAAAACTTAAAATACAGCAGACAAGTACCATCATCCAGTGGTGATGGGAGTATTATATATAAATGTATCACACTTCTGCATTGAAGTTTAAGTATATAGGAAAATATACAGGGAAAGTTGTCAGACTTACAAACAGCATTTCTAATGCACTGATTTTTTTTTTTTTTTTTAAGATGGAACTGATTCAAATAAGGCTGCAAGAAATACACCATGCATCTGATTATCTTAATTTGAGTTACTAAACCTCAGAAAATGGTGACATGCTCACAAGTGCCAAAGTGGTGCCTCAAATTGCATGTGTTGCCTGGCCAGTTATTAAACCTCAAATTACTCTTTGCTGTGATTTAGGACAGTAAAACAGCAAATCACTTTTTAGAAGCTGGAACAATGAAATATTTGATTTTGCATAGAAAATTGAATTTTCAATTGCTCATTTCTATAACAATGCCTTTTTTAGCTTGTTTTGTATATAAAATCTTTAAAGTAAAACCTAGTGGAAGAAAAAGTAAAATATACCCTCTGAGCTGTGATGGAGTAGGAGTACAATATAGCATGACAGAAAAATACGCAGTGACAGCACAAGTACCTCAAATGTGTACTTCAGGACAGTACTTGAGTAAATGCACTCAGCTGTGTTCCACCGCCGCTCACTGAGCTTGTTAAACGTGATCCGCCTCTGAGTCCAGCCTCCCGTGTTGCAGCTGAAAAGGTCGACATCAGCTGTGATGAGAGCAGCCACCTATGCAGAACTGATGGACAGTGAGACACTCGCTTTAGCTAACATTGCATGTTTTAACTGGCTATATGTGTCCTTGAGCTGTAAGGCTTGTATTCGGCTGACATCAGAACTCCAGCAGTCACAGTACGGTAATTAAGCCCCAACATCCATTCTGACTCATCATCACTGCCAAAACTAAAACCTCCACTTCAGCAGGTAATGAGGAAGACCCTGAGAGGGCTCCACAGGCCATTTAGGTGTCCTGCAAAACGCCTCTCAGAGACATCTCTGCATAATATTTAGCACTCTTAGCAGAAATGTGGATTTCCTGTAAGGATTTTCAAGGTCCCACCTACCTCCCATTAACCTGCAGTCGAGGGAGTTGAAGGACAATTGTTCTCCGTTGAGCAACATTTATAGAGTTTGACATTTTCTCAGCCAAAGCAGAAAATATCCTCTAAAGAACACTTGTGATAAACTGAGTCCTGGAAAGAAGCAGTGCATGTAGAGGCAGCAGGACGAGGGAGCGGGGTGAAGCCCTGTGTCACTGCGGCCAGAGGACAGTCATGGAGATGGCCCCGCTGTTACATAATAACCTCCAGAGGCTGTGACCTCTGCCCTGCTGCAGAGCTGCAGTTCAAAGCTCCCACACAGCTCTGCTTTACATAATGCCCCCTCTGCTAAATGTGACCGTTAACAGTCCACAATTAGGCCATTAATTGCTCCCTCTGTCCCATTCAGGTGAGTTTCGGTGTCCCGGCAGGCTCTCTCTTTATGACCCCGTGCATCTGCTCAAACAGCATCTCTGTGCACTTTTCATAAAGGCCCGTCTGCACCATTCCCCCCTATTAGTTCAGTCCTCCATCATCTCAAATGAGCTCACCTCAGAGCCAGGGACCAATGAGCCAGGGAAGGGGCATAGACTCAAAGAAGGGGGGCACATTTAACTCAGAGTGAAAGTGTCCTAGGAGTCAGATTTAAAGCCCTGATTCTTAGAAATAATAAACTGTACCCTATTAATAGTTACATTGTTTGTTAAATGCAATGCTAAAAAATAAATCTAAATATTCTAATGTGGAATAATATCAGTAGTTGCTATTTGTAAATCCAAATAGCCCACAGCCATTGACAGATTATGAAACATTGAGCCCCTGGACACAGATCTGTAAAAGGCCCCTCAACCCTCCTACACAGGAGCAAGGTCCTCCGACTAACAGAGACACAAAATGACTGTAAATGTTACAGCTACTTTCTCTTTGTGGTTGTGTGTGAGCCTCATTTTAATGTGGTTGGACTAAGATTAACATGTGTTGTGTACAGTTCACAGGTAAGGTGTGCTGTGGCACTGGTAGTAGTTTGGGTAGTTTTCTGGTAGAAAAAGGGGTTTATTTTGTGTGTAATTTTTGCAATCCACGTATACTATTCTTCCAGTGCATCGGCCTATAGATTAGTGTGCCACACCCCTGAAGCAAGACGCTTTAGTTTTTAATTGTCTTTATAATATTGCTTTTAGGGAACCTGAGTTTAATAAAAGCCTGTTATGGCATTTTGACCCACACTGACTGCTGGTGTCGTTATTGAAGGTCACCTGTAGTTATATGAAAGTTAAGTTGGGTGCCACGTTTATCACCCAACCTAACCCAACTTCACATTTAATTTTGCATCTCACTGTAGATATTTTGTCTCTTTGTGGTAGATTTGTATCTCCTTGTAGTTATTTTGCATCTCTCAGTGGTTGTTTTGCCTCACTTTTAGCCATTTTGCAGCAATTTATGGTCGATTTATGTCTCTTTGTGGTTGTTTTGCAGCATTTTGTGGTACTTCTGTGTTTTCTGGGGGGTCATTTGACTGACTTTCCAAGATGTTTCATACAGGAGTTTGGCTCAGGGCCCCTGGACCTTTATCCAATGGGCCTGCCAAGCCTAACTAATCAAGTAGGTCTCGCTGCAGCTGAAGCAGTTACATGACTCGCCCACTATACCTACACGATCAGCCCCCTTGGCTCCTTGGTCCAGGAGCCCTGAAGAAAATACAAAGTTAGCACTGAGCTAGCTATGAAGGGTTAGGTTACAAGAGAGGTGGTTAAGGTTAGAGTTAGGGTAAGGATTATGTCTTGTTATTTATAGAGTGAATCACATCTTCATGTATAATAAATGAATAAAGTGTAATATTGCTACATTTGTCTCATATGTTTTGTACTATTGGTGGGCACGGTTTGAAGAGGCGTATCGTGTTGGCTTTCAAATGGAATGTAGCTGCAGCTGTACATGTCTCCAACTTATCTATGTCACTAACAAGCCAGCTACCTATCACTCTGTGACTCTAGTAGGGGACACCAGGGGTGGTCTGACTGGTGGCCTGACTGGGGCCGGGCGGGCAGTGCCCTCACCACTCATCAGTTCAGTCTTTTATCATCTTAAATGAGCTCTCTTCAGAGCCAGGGGCCAATGAAGCCAGTCTGTGTCTCTACTTTGTGTGACCACATTTGTGTGTGTGTGTGTGTGTGTGTGTGCACTATCCTGCAGTGGAACCCCCAGTCCAGCCCTGAGATAGCAGCTGTTGCTAGTGGGACAGCGGCCAGGTAACCAGGGTGCATGCTGGGACAGCAGAGAGGAGGGCCAAGCATTTGATTTATGTGAGTGTGCGTGAGAGTGTGTGCAGTTGCTTGTGCGTGTAAGTAGGTGTGTACATCTGTGTGTTGGTGTGTGTCCTGGCACCGTCGTCAGCCGGCTGGCACAGAGTCAGTGGCGGGCCGTCCTGCAGAGTGAGGGAAGTGGCTGGGTGGTGCTGCAGCGTGGCGTCTGACAGGAGGACAGACTGTCGGAGGGGACGACCGCACACCTAGGACCATTATTACGCACGATGGAGGCCACAGGCTCGGACACTGGTCTGGTGACTACCTGACTGCATGACTACTATTAGGATCTGTTATAGTGCCTGGACTGGGCGGAATTTAACAGTGATGGAAGAAGTACTCAGATCCTTTCAAGTATAAGGAGAAATATCATGCTCTAAAAACACTCAAAATGTTACAAAAGTAAATCTAATATAATATATAATATCCATAATATTCTTCACTATGTTTACATTAGTTTATAATCAAACTAAAATAAGAATTGTTGTGTTTTTGCTACCTTAGAATAAGATGTTTATATCTACATACAGAGTGGATCCTCTCCCACAAAGTCCACTTTGTTGCTCTACAGTAGCCCAAAATGGAGAAACAAAACACTGGCTCTCGATCGGTCCGTTTGGATTTTTGCGTCAGCCACCATAGCCCTCTTACATGCTTAGCATACAGGAGAAGTTTTAGTTCTGCAGCCTCACTGTTAGATGCCACTAAACCCTACACACTGGACCTTTCTTGTATCAAAAGTAGAAGTACTGGTTAAGCAGATTAAAAAAAAATATATAAATATAAATATAAATAATGGACATAGCTACCTCAAGTTTAGTATTTCGGCTGTCGCCATGTTGGTTTTTTGGAGGCAGATGTGACCATATTTGGTCAAGAGGCTGGTGCTGTGAAGGAGCAAGGGTGGAGACTTGACTGAGAACCCAAGGTCACTATCAGCAGACATGTCATTCAAAGGGGTCCACCCTTAAATATGGGTGCCTTTAACCCTTAATACAACGTCGTAGTTAGTAGCTACAGAGCAAGTCTCTGTAGCAAGTAGCTACAGAGACCAAAACCGTTTGTGTACCAGGCTGTTAACATGATTACTTCTGTAGTTAAATTTGGCATTTTAACATGGGGGTGTATGGGGATTGATTGGCTTCTGGAGCCAGCCTCAAGTGGCCGTTCAAGGAACTGCAGTTTTCCGCATTGGCTTCGTTCTTCAGCCCCGGAGGTTGCAGCTTGTTTTAATCACTAGAGAATACATAGAAGAGCATTTTAATGTTGTAGTTAATTAATGTGGAGCCAGTTTTAGACTTTATATACTACTAGGTACCTTCATAGTAAAGTATTGCATCATATTTTAGAGGCTTATCATGTTTTTTCCAATATTTCCCTCTGACATAAAGTGGTGTAGAGATAAAAAGTGGCATAAAAATGGAAATACTCGAGTAAAGTACAAGAAGTATGTCAAAATTGTACTTAAAGTGCTTGAGTAAATGTACATTCCACCACTGAAATTTACTGATGAATAGGTTGATAAACAGATCCACAACAACTCTTTTAATTAATCAATGAAATGCCTTGAACACTTAATGTCTCAATCAACTTCTTACTATTAGGAAAGGCCTCCTGCCAATATAATACATATTTGGTTATTTCACATGAGAGATTTCTGTATTTCTTTTTATGGCTGTCTTTTCCCACTGGTTTACAGTCTGTGGAGCTCAGTGAGACAAATGTGATGTCACGTACTTATACATGCCAAATTTAGCAACGTTTGAATGTAAATCTGATAACATTGTGTGATTGTTTGATTACGTCAAACCACAACCACACAGTTCCGATGAATAATATTTTGGGACGTTCTTTATCAGACTTTAGCTTTGATTGTTGCATATTAAGTCATCAATATTCAAAGTAAAAGAGAAATCCATAAGATTTCAGGGGCTTTTAGTAATTTGTCAAGCATAAATACCAAATTTTCCAGCTCCTAAAATATGAGGATTTGCTGCCTTTATTTGTTTTATATCAATGTAAATGGAATATCTTTGGCTTTTGGGCTGCTTGTCAGACAAAATAAGCAATTCCGAAATGTCACCTCAGGCTTTAGTGACATTGTGATTGGAATTTTTAGTGTTTTCTGAAATGTTTTAAACTAAGTAATTAATCGATTAACCAAAAATATAATCTGCAGATTCAATAGCAAAGCATCAATCACAAATAATCACTATCTAAAGCTCCAGTGTAAGCCTTTTATTTTTACAAGGTGGAATCAAACGCACCACAGGTTGCTGCAGGGTGGAGGAGCTGGAGATGATGCTCTGTGTATATAATGTCTGTGTTACATGGATGAATGACTTAAACATAAGAGCTTGTAATATTGAACACAAGTCTTTTTGCTTGATTCCCAACAAGACGGTTTCAAAAAAGACTATTTAATACTTTTGATTCTGAGCAGGAGTCAAAGCCAAGTCACTAATCATCATGTGAACAGGTGGAAATCACTAACAAACATGAAATGATTCCCATCCATATTGTATTTGATACTGACTAAAGCTTGGTTTAATCAGAAAGCAGGCAGCAGTCCTTTGTGTCTGTGTGTAAAGGACAGTGAATGTGAGGGCCTGAGTGTTCCTCTTGGGCCTGCCAGACTGCAGCTCCTGCACCCCTGCACTGTGGCATCAGTATTCCAGGCCCGTTCACGGACACAGCGTTCCCTGAGCTGACGGAGGCAGCCCTGCACTCCTCCGGTCTCCCATCACACCACCAGAGGGCAGAGCGCAGCGCTCCGTTTGCTTCACGCATCCCAGAGCACTTTGTGTGCTGTAGCCTACTTTGGTTCCTCCTCTTTATCTCTCAGCCCTCTATTCAGAGCTGGATTTAAAAGCTTCAGATGATTTGTAAAATAGCAGTGACACAGCTCACACAGACACTTTGGTCCATATATTTTTTATTCAGGAAATGTTGAAGCTTCATACTGCTTGTATCAGCAGAGGGGGTGATGTGAATGTGTCATGTCAGACTATGTTTGCTCCAATGATTTTTTTTTCTTTTGCAGTTGGTTGACCATGCTTATAGCTCTCTGTTGCCATTCAACTCTGCATGACCCAAAAATAACCCCGGGTGAGCGCAGTCAGCAACTGTTCTCTGGTCAGCACAAACAACAGGCTGCACACACACACACACACACACACACACACACACACACACACACACGCACAGAGGCTTGCACATGCAGATTCACTGTTTGCATGCACAGGAAAAAAGATAAACATTCCTCAGACAAAAAAAAATCACACACACTTTTCAGGTTGCATTTTGTTGCCAGAGCTGTAAGTCACAGAGAGTCAATGTCGAACGCTGCAGCCTCCTTCTCAGTGACTTAAAGTTGGCGGTAGCTTCGGAGACTTCGGGTGACGCGCCCACACAGCTCCCATGGGTCCTCACTTTCTCTGTCCCGGAACGTTGTCCAGTAAAGTCAGAGAAAGGTCATCCGTCGGTTTGACGCGAGGTTATGTAACCTCACAGCCTGCCAGAAAACTCAAAGCCAGGCTCGGACAAGAGAGAGTGTTTGCTCTTAATATTCACAGCCAGGAGGAGAAAGTCGGCCTCTCAGGCCTCACCTCCTCACCCTGATACCTCTGCCTCCAGTGACCCCACCCCAACATCCACCAGCAGGCTGTTCTCCCCACTTCTCTGATCACACAGCACTGCAGAGACACTTTGATCCCCACAGCAGGAATGAGAGAAAGAGGGAGGGAGGGAGGGAAAGAGTGATGGAGGTGGAGGTGGAGGAGGAGGAGGAGAACAGGGGGTCCTGGTGATGAAGGTTAATTCTTTCTCACACCCCAGACTGCAGATTTCAGGGCTTCCCCATTCACTTCAAGGTCAAATTTAAGAACTTCTTAGTGACTTTCAATGTCCTGTTTGCAGAGTAAGGACTCAAATGTGGAATGTTTTGGACCAAATCATGAGTCAAGTCAGAGAGGCCTCAGTTTTTGTTCTGCTTGTGATCTCATATTTAAATAATCTGGTGAGTTCATTCATTTGCTGCCAAATTCTCTAAATTTTGTAAAGCACTGAATTGTGCGTTCTCATCCCAACTCGTCAAATATTGCAGCTTTGTCCAAGGACTTTAACATCTACATATGACGCACTAAGTATCCTCCTGCGTCTGTTGTTGATGTTCAGGGATGCTGTGTCAGTTACATGCATTGTGTCTTTTCAAAACACACCTCTGTTTTCACAGGAAATGTACAGGTTTTGCTCATAAGATGCATAAGGTCTTTTTCAAAATAGACTTACAACATCATTAAAACACTTTGTATTTATGTTTATATCTTTGTGTACCAAAAAACACGTGGCTAGGTTTATGAAAAAAACGTCATGATTTGGCTCAGCATTCACACGGGAAGCCAACAGCAGGCTCCCGGGTGAAAGTCCAGGTTTTGTTGGATCCATCAACCTCCCCTCTTGACTGTCCCATAGGAACTGTCCAGCTCCTTATATTACATTGCTATCGGCGGCATTACAAACTGCTGCTGGGCGGTGAGTTTCATAACGCCATGAAAGGTGCCTTTGTGCATCCTACCGCAGTTGTCCACTGACATAGCGCAGGTATTTGACAATTTCAGTTAGTGGCTGTGGCATCAACAACTGCTATTGCCAGATGCATATTATACCGCAGTGAAAGGCCTTTGCGTGTCGGTATCAAACACCCAGATCACCGACAAAGCGCTGGTATTTGACGAGTTTGGAATGAGATCAGACTGCATAGACAGAGGGCCCAGTGAGCTGAGGTACTGTGTGATGATGATTTTGGGTACCATATTCCGATAAAAAATCAAGGACTTTAAAAGATAATTTGGCTTTGGATGTATTTTTTGTAGTTTTACCCACAATTTTTAATGGCATAAATCATTTTGTGGTCCCCGAAGTTGCTGCTGAGATTTGGGAAAACAGTGACAATGCCGTTATGAGGCAACAACATGAACAGTCAAAAGGTCAGACAGGTTGTAAACAAGTGAACGGGTTAGCCAGATCACCTAAACCTTTTATTTGGAGACTAACTTGGAAGCAAGTAGTAATACTTCTTCATTGCAATCTGAATTAGCAGCTAGCTTTAAAGGCAAAGAATCAGAGGACAAACAATTACACAATTTCACATCCGCACATAAAAACACAATAGAAGGCCAGAAGAGAGGTTTCCCTCTGATCTCTCTTTTTCCTCCTGTCCCTTTTCCAATAAATGACACTTTGTGCCCTCCCACAAACAGAGCATGGAAATCTGGCCTCTGAGCATTATGGGGGACCTGCTGCTCCAGCTGGGGGTGGAAGCTGTTGTTAGTTTAGGGAACTTAAGTGCTAATATCATTAGTATTAGCACTGGAGCTCTTGCCCCTGACCCTCCCTGACATCACTGTGCACTGTCCAACTCGGTTAGCCTGCCAAAGAAACAACAACAACAACAACAACAACAACAACAAAAATCAGCTTTGACTCTTCAAGGGCATGTCTCGCTTCCTCCGGACTCCAACTCCCCTCTGTGAGGAGCCGGAGGAAGAGGGAGAGGAGGAGGAGGGAAAGTTTCTTCATCCCACACCTGCACAGTGAATCAACCTGTCAGGAGCTGATGGAACATAACACAGATTAATGTCACCTGCACCTTTAAGTCAAGTGATTTTTCCCAGTTTTCAGATATATTTGTGTTGTTTGTCACCATCTCACCAGTTGTCACTTTAAACCACGCATAGCCAGACCTATCTTGTGCTGTGTCAGCACTGGAGAGAGGTCTGACTGAACCCATCATGATTTTACACTAAGTGTAGAGATAGGTCTTGCTAAGTGGGACTAGTTTCACATACGCTAGTGAAGAGGATTTATAAAATGGCAACATGTAGGAAGTGTGTTACTGTCTGAGATAGGTGGCCAGTGACAGGCCTCATACCCACAGTCTACAAACTGGTTCAGGGAGGTTTACATTACAACAATTCTAGCCAGACTTATACACAAACATTAAAACATAAATCTGACCACTTTGTTCCTTGTCTAAGTATGCTTTCCTACAGCTTCAAAGCACCTAAGCTGGGCAGTGACTTCTGTGTCAGACACCACCGAAAAAAGACGAAAAAATGTTGGCATGATACACAGGTGGGCGCCGTTCCACACTGACAACAAGGTAAATTAAGGGGTTAAAAAAATCAGAGTAGGGTGGGTGGGAGCAGTGGTGGATGGGCCCAGCGATCACCGACCTTCACCTGGGAGTCCAGTGTTTGCTTCCTGTATGACTGTAAAGCCAAACCCTGCTTTATTTTTACAAACCTAACCACATGCTTTTGTCGCCTAAACCCAACCACATGCAAGTGTTGGCAAAACGTAACCAAATGCGTTTGTTGTTGAAGGAAAAAAACCTCAATTTGCGTTGTTCTACCGACGTAGTATGTTTATTTTGAAAGGGATTGTATGCAATCTGTACATTTGCTGTGAAAATTTACTTGTATTTTGAAAAGACACAAGTAACGGCTGAAGTTGACAACGTCCAGAACGTCAACAACAGACACACCTAGGCTACCTTGCATGCCATATGTATGTGGAAAATCCATAACCAAATGTCAATATGTGACATGGTCGGAGTGAGAATGTGTTGGTTTTACTATGATAGCCTATTTTGGCTATCTGCAGTAGCCAGTAGCTAGTATTGTTCCTTGTCTTTTATTAGCTAGTGAGGATATTGACTTTTGACTAGGAAACACATGTTTTAGTATTATGTATGTAGCCACCATATAAATATTTAAGATCCATCTACAGACATTTAATTTTAAACCAAATCAACTGGAAACATTAAAAAATCAACCTGGGATCAGGTTTTCAACCAACTCACTGGGTTTTAGCTTTAGTGTTAGCTTACGCTAGCTAGCTACCACTGATTAAATCTGGTGCGGACAGCTGTTTGTTTTCTTGACAAAGTCCATGGTCATCTCCAAGAAAAAACAAGGTGCTTTTGTTTACTTCTGTGTTAAAGTGTAAAACATTGTCACTGTTTTTATTGTAAATTGCATGTTTGTTGGAACAAAAACCAACAGTATCTTAGCGGTCAATTGGAAGGATTTGAAAAAGTTACTGTGGGTTTCAATCTGACTGTTATTCCCCATTACCTGCAACCCCACATAATAAAGGTAAATCAACAATTTAATCATGTTGGTATCTGTGGGGGTAGGTTACCAAGGAGGAAGTGGATATACGCTCCTATATATTCCAATGGCTTTTAGGCTGATAGGTGGCTATATGTAAACATCCAGGAAAGAGGTGGGTTTACCCCGTTTACCTGCGTATACCCTTTACTACACCACTGGTTAAAAGTAAGTGAAACTGAAAGCCAGTGTGAGCCTATGTAGGGCCTAAGAATGCTTAACCTGAAGGTTAACAATTCATCTTCTCCTAAAAAAGAAATATGAAGAATCATATTAAAATTCACATACTTGTTATCTCACAAATTCAACCCACAGCACAATATGTGGAAAGGTAAAAAAAAAAGTCAGCCTACGAGAGAGAAGACAGAGAGACAAACGGGGGGAGGGTATACTTACTGTAAGAGGAGGTGAGGAGAGACAGCAAAAGAAGACTTATTCATTCCTGAAACATATTAAAATATGAGATTCAGACACCTGCACCGGGGCCAGGTGCTGCTTTATGAGAAAGCCGGTATCTCTAAGCCTCCCCCCAAACACACACACACACACACACACACACACACACACACACACACACACACACACACACACACACACACACTTTCTCTTTAATGTAATCCGGGCTTGTAAAATGACTTCTGCTTATGTATTCTGAATAAAGATGGCTATACATAAAAAAGCCCTATTCATTTAGACTGCTACGTTGACATATTTTCCCCTCAAATTTATGGAGAGCGGCTTGTGTCAGTGAACTCAGATAATGGCAAATCAGGATCTCAGCACTTTTTCTAATAGAAACTTTTTCTTATTTGATGAATCTGCTGGCTTCTAAACTTGGGGGAAGCACGTACTGTACATACTATCAAACAGTACTCCCTTTATTTTACTTATTTAGTTTTGTCCAGGAAAGACCTCTCTCTGCACTCAACACATATAAAACACACCAAGGTCCTGAAGAATGAACCCCTTTTGTCTCACAAATAGATGTGCTTTGTGTATCAGCTTCAACAGCACTTCCTCACACACAGGCCCACTCACAGCGGTATGTTGGGCCCTGAAAGCATTGCTTTTAGGGCAGCGGTGTAGAAAGGTGTTTGATGTTCTCTTTACAGGCAAAGCAGCGGTAGAATAAACCTGGTGATGTTATTGCAAACCTGTGTCTCTTTCTAAGGAATGTCCTGGAGAGATGCCATGACTGTCTATGTCTTACATGCTGCCTTCTCTTAGAAAGAGTGGGGAGAGATAAATATGCTCACGGGTGAATAAAAGAGCTGTATCTGTGCAGCAGGACTCAAGACTACCACTTTGTTTCTGAGAAAACATGAAAAACTGGCAGTTTGAGATTCTTGATATTAAAAAAACAAGCTGCACATACATGAAACTCTGTCTCATCTGCAGAAAGTTGGAGTATAGATGTTGTCAGCATGTCAACATTAGGTGGTTTTGTCAGGCATTCGAGGGCCAACACTGATATTTTTGGATTGTGACTCCCAGCAGTCGATTACAGCATGTTATCACCATTTTACAACAGCAGGCAGAGGCCGTGGTTTTTAGCAGAGCACACAGGGTTTTATGTCTGACAACTCAGCTTTTATTTTTATGGCTGTATGAAGGCTGATGCCAATATATTTTAGAGTGAAGTTGCCAAAAGCCAATATTTTTTGTGTCGATATTCAATGTCTGGAAAAGTTGCCCATTTTCAAGCCGAAAACAGTTTCTGAAAGCATTTCTTCATTCCATGTCTTTGTCAGATCGGTTCTTACCCACATAGAAGTCCAAGAGCACACACATTTGTAGTGCTATTTCTGTGAGGACCCTCACTGACACAATGCTTTCCCTACCTCTAACCTTAAAGACGTGGATGCACCTCAAACAAAGTGATTGCTGGAGCTTTCAGTAGTGTCTGTAACTTTCTTCCTGCACACTTTTCCTATTCAGAATTGGGGGTCTGTGTCTGAAACTGACGATCCGACAGGCACGGCAGCTTTTTGTAATAATTGGCAGTAGGCGCTTGGAGGTGAGAAACTAGGCAGCGTCTCTCACATCTTTCTTTTTTTCCTTCTTCACACAACTACTTGTCTCACTTTTTATGTGTTCGACTGAGTGCAAACACCATGAGAGACTCTCTGTTATATCTGTTATCCCCATTTGTACAGCCGGGTTTTCGCCCCACCATGAAGTTTGGGCCTTTACAACAGGTAGCATATAAACACTTTGATATGACCAGAGACACTTCTTCATTCATGTTGTGCACATGAAAGGTGACAGAGGTAGTGGTGCAAAACACATGAAAACAGAGCTTAAGGGGGAAGTGTAAAGCGTGGGTCATCCTGCATCAAATCAGTTAGAGGTTTTTCTTTATATGTTAGATTTTATTCAAACCTATATGGAGGGAACTTGGAACTTTATTTGCAAAATGCTCACATATAAACTCCCTTTCTCACTGATTTTCATTGTCCTAGAAATGAATCCACATCTCTGTTTCTGCACGTCAAAAAGGCGACAATTTGAAATCGTGGCTTGTCATTTTTGCCATTTGTACCTTGGTCTAGGTGAATACTCGTAATTGGCTGCAGGGTGTCCATTAATTCTTGATATGGAACAAATCACTGTGATATCGCGCTAAGACATCAACATAGACAACTGGAAATTGCTAATGATTGCATAGATAGGTGAAATTGGCAAACATGCTTATTTCTGTTGTCATTTTCAGCTGTAAATGTAATGTTTTAAGATGTATAATTAAACATGGCGGTTCGACCTTCGATAAACAAAATCTACTGGCATGGTGGCTAAGCAATGTATGTCTGTGGATGGGGGCTGCAGTAAAATGTGTTAGCTCCCTGTAAAGATCCATCAATAAAAATCAATATCAGTTTAAGTGTATGCTACAGTATATTTGATTTATTTTTACCTCTTCACCTTACACACTGATGAGGCAGCAGTAGACCAACAACTCCTGTGTTCTACAAAGTAAAATAACCTTTTTTTGTCAATGGTGAGATCACGGCTTCAGTTACCCGTCAGAAAGGACAGTCTGCCCACAAAAAATTCTAAATATAACGTACACTTAAACTATATTGGTTATTTTATATGGGCATTTTTTTTAGGTGGCTAATAAACAAATCAACTGAGGCAATATTTGCTCAGCACTATTGTATTTCATGTACATGACGCAGGGGTTTTCTACCCAGAAGTTATTGTAAACAAACATTGTGATTTGATCTATAAGGCATCTACTATGTAGTTCCAGTGAAACTATCTGCTCACTGTTCTAAATTAATGCACTAGCTACACAGTATCAGCCTGTATCTAAGATGAGTAGTTGCAACAGGGATGCGGTCAAAGCCTTTGTTTACAATTCATTGCAACATGTTGATGAGCTAACATGTAATTATGAGTGACTTCATAGTTTTTTAAAACCGATGACACGCAAGGTGCAAAAAGTTATGCTACACTGCCCCTCTGAACTAACTTATTCTTTGTTATCACATCATCTCACATCCCATCCGCAATTCAACATGCTGCTTTATGCTGTGGCTGGCAGTAGCATTACACATGCCGAATCGTTTGTTCGCGAAATTGTTGATATCAATTTGGGGACATTGACATGGCTGGAAAGCCAGCTAGTTGTCAAACAATTTGCTAAATGTGACTCAACAGCATCAAGCCAAACACGGGAACTCATGCACTCACAGGTCTGCCATTACAGCCTCGGTGTGTTTATACTTGTGCTCTTGCAAACTATTTTGTGACCTCCATCACTGACGGGCTTATAAGTAATTTTAATATTAGCATTATTTAGCTGTCATTATTAATAAACAGTTGTAAACTCGTTTCTTTTTGTGTTAAATACATGAAGCTCGCTCCAGACCTTTTCCTTCACTGCCTGAGTTGACTGATGAGAGTTGATCAGTCAGGTCACTAACATCCATCTCTACTGCTTCTGTTGTCTCACTGTCACGTTGATGTATAAAGAGTCACCTCTAAAAACCTTTATAATGCAAGTGCTGCATCCTTAGTTGCATACTATGCCCTACATATCCAGTATGTATATAGTTTAATATATTTCTGTGTGAATAAACAATAGTATGCATCTTTCTTGGATGCACTGAGCTGTAATGACAACTTCACTTCCTGAGAGCCTGGACACATCGCCAGACCAGGTCTATGGGCATCAGCAATACCAGTCACATACCCTGACACTAATTTTGGATAAAAAATTGCAACCATAATCCCATATGTGCTTTATGGGTTCCCAACATGATTACAGTAAAGTGATATGAACATAGACTGTATATAAAGATGTGCAACATAACAGTTCCCCAAAGTGAAGCTAAAACATCTCGATCGCCCCCTGGTGGCTGGCTGCAGTAAAGGTCATAAACCCAGCCCCCTGCATGTTAACGGATGGGACTTTTGCCAAACTAAAAACCCCCGAGTACACGTCAAATACGCAAATACATTTTTCTAGAGATGGTTTCTGCCATTTTCATGTAGTTCTCACCACGCTGATGTTTGTTAAAGTGCTCATATTTTTGATAACTTTGCTTATAACTAGTAATTTGATATTCAAAAAAGAGGGGTCGAAATCATGATTGACAGCTGTGTTAGCGGTATGCTCACTATCAATGGCACTGCTCACAATTGGTCAGACGGGCATATGGGTGGGGACTCAATACTAGCAGAGATCGCTATGGTGCGGAATCTGTTGACTTCACCAGCGCAAGATGGCCGCAGCTGTATCCGGGATATTCCCACTTCATTTTTGTACAGTGGGAGGAAATGGAGATACATCGTCTCTCTTTATATACTGTCTCTTGATAAGAATGAAAAACATTTTTATTTCACACAATTTAATTACATTTTGACAGTAAAAGATGTAGTGTCTACTTACTTGCTTTTTCCGGAGCTATTGACCACATCTCATGGGGTTCCTGAGCGAATGGGAGCGAGTTGTCGGTGGAGTTGTCATCACGCATTCTGAGTGTGAAATTTTGGTTACAAAAAATTAAAAGAACAGTTTAAAGGACAAAACAAAAACAGATGAAATGGAAAAAGCATGTGGGCCTTAAGTTCAGATTATCATGTCAAAATTCAGTTTATTTCCTCTGACTCTCTGAGATTTGCTTGTTTCTTTAAGACACTGGGTTCGGTCATCTCTTCTGGGCCCCTTGAAATCCTTAAAAGGAAGCAATTGAGACAAAAAAAGAGACCATTTTGATTGAAGTGCTCAAAACTCATGTCCACGCTGAGACCATGACCTGTGATAAAGGTCACATGTGGACATTGTTTCATTTTTAAGGGGCCAGAAGCCAAGAAGGTTGGAAACTGCTGCTCTAATTTACAGCTTGGCATGAAGACAAAGTTTACTTTCAACCTCAGTTTTGTTTTTTTGCTGTCCGCAAAACAGAGACATCATTTCAGGTATGATGATGCGACAGACAGATGAGTGTTAGTACTGAAACAAAAGGTGTCAGAAGGTAAAGTGTGTTAGAGACACGCAGTGAAACATGGTGATTTGTTCCCCCTAGGGTTCGTATTTTATTCATCAGGACTTGATGCATCCAAGTATAGGATCATTCGGTTTTGGCACCTTTAAAGATTTCATTTTCAATTTGAACAACACATTAAAAATCAAAAGAAACAAAGAAATGACTAAGGCTGTGTGAGTTTTAAAAATAAAATACATACATACATATATTTATATATTTATAAAGAAATCAACCAAACCATTTTTAAAAAAGCAGTTTTGTTCAATGTAGATTGTTTGGTTTGTCTCACAAAAGCAAGAAGATAAAATGACCTAAATAAATAAAAAAAGAAAACATAAGAAAAGTACACATGAAAACATTAATACTTTAAACTTTAGCGTCTTTGCTTTTTTTCCCCTTATAATTATTAACCTTTAAAACTTAAGTTTCTCAAGAGCAGATTTGCTGTAATTTTATAGCATGCATTTAATTTCTGAAATTGTGAGTCACTTAGCTTCTCTTGTACTATTTCATATTTAACTTGTTTTTATTTTTGTGTTTGGCGTCCTCTTCTTTTCCTTCCCCTCTGCTCCTTCCTTTTTATTTTGTAGAAGTCGTGTTTGGAGTCTTTGTGAACTTTGACCCCTTTTGTTGGCTCTTTCTGTTAAGGGGTTCAGCTCTCCCGTTACGACCCCCCCAAAAAAGAAAGCGAACAGGGACTGAGAAAAAGACGAGAAGGTTCTATTAAAAGAATAGATATTATTCTACTGTTGACGGTCTGCGTCTGCCTCTGGCGGCACCAGTCGCTGTGCACTGCTGCTGCCTAGAGGACCTTTTCTTGTTGTCAACCTTCAAAACGAACAGATACTAAAAGAGTCTTTTCTCGTCTTACCAACAGCACTTGGTTTAGTTAACTTGTTTTTTTCTTTTTTGCTTCGGTAAAGTCTGTAACTCTTGATTATTAACGTAATAATTTATTTATAAAAGTAATACATATATATATAGTACCTTTGTTAGAGATTACAGATTGGGCTAATTCTTACTGAATCCCAAACTGTAACAATTCACAGTTTTAATGCAAAAAATGAACAAATGAGTCAATAAATAAAAGAGGTGTGTATCTGAGTGGTGGGCTTGCTGAGGGGGAGCTTGACCTGTTGCTCCAACCAAACTTGTGGGGCAAAACTGTCAAACCAAAGGGCTATGAAATCATGAAATCTTTGTCTCATAAATGCCCACCCTCCCCTCCCACCCTCCCTTTCAGTGCCCCAAACCTCATAAACAAACCCTGCGCAAAAAAAAGACAGATCTCACTTTCTCGGGACACCCTGACCCATTCTCACTGTTCTGCCATTCAATCCAGGAACACAGCAGACTTGTTGAAACTCTCTCAACAATGGTAATGGAAAAGTCATGCAGCTGAACAAAAAGAACAAATGTCTATAAACATGGAAATCCATCTTCTCCTGGGGCATACCGCACCCACAGGGGTTCCCGTGTCTCCTGGTCTCCGCTCTCCGCCGGGCTGCCCTGGCCTGTGTCGACTCCCTCATACCGGCGTGGTGCGGCGGTTCGCTGTGTTGGTCTGGCTCGAGTCTTTCAGGTCCTTCTGGATGCAGTTGTGGACTTGCAGGAAGTTGTGGTCCCTCTCAGAGTTGTAGGTGGCGGTGGGCGTGCCGGAGGACTTGAGGGTGTCCCGGGGCAGCGTGTACATGGAGATCTCCGTGGATGGCAGCGCGCTGAAGCCCTTGAGGCCTACCGGCGAGGTGTCGCGGGAGTGTGACGGGTCTGTGGAGCGGGAGGAGGAGCGCGAGCGACGTCTGTAGCGGTAGCGGTAGCTGGGGATCCGCGTTATGGCCGAGCCTTGGAGGTAGTCGGCTGCGCGCGCCCCTATTCGGAGCTGTCGATGGCGGTCAATGAACATGTGCACGGCCAAGACGCCCACCATCTCAGCCATGATGAAGGAGAGGGCACCGAAGTAGAAGGACCAGCCGTAAGAATAGCTGTTCTTCTTTGAGTCGCTTTTTGAAGGGTCCCCCGCGTTGGCTGATATGTACACGATGATCCCGATGATGTTGCTCAGGCCTGAAGGGTTAGGAGGAGCAGGATGGAGAGGGGTGGGTTATGGGCAATGGGTTCATGGGGGAGAGAACAAAGAAAGAAGAAAACAAGACACAAAGTATCAGTCAGGATGAGCTCATAGGCGGAGTTATTCTTAGTGTACGCTTTACTTAATAAGCAGTATTATACCATGTATGTTCTGATTCATGACTGTACACAATGTACTACTCCTGTCCAACTCTCCATCCAACATGACTGATCTGAGACCTCTAATCTCTGCCCTTGCAGAGAGAAACAAGGCGGCTTCAGTTCTTGATGCAGATCATTTAGGACAGTGTATAACATACTGCACATCTCATCATGCATTCACATATTTATATATAAACTCTGACTTGCTAGTTAAGTCACACATGGAGAAATGTTTGACATGGTATGTCTGGGAAGATGGATCGTAGGGAAAGTGTGTCAGGGACACCATATTTTTAGAGATGAGTCCCAGTGGGTGGCTTTTAGCCCAGCAACAGGATCAAGAGAAAAGAAAAGAGGACAAGAGAAGGAAGAATAGACAAAGTGACTTGTAGCTGCAGTGCAAGAGACGACCGGTGCATACATGGCCTTTGAAATGATATTGTGACATAATGTTAATCAAGAACGGAGTGAGTAAGCTATTGACTAGAGCTGCAACGACTAATTGCTTAGTTGTCAAATATTACATTTATTGTCAATTAATTTGATGATTGAATAAGTGATCTTTGATTCCAGATTTTTAAATGCAAATATTTTCTGGTGTCTTATTCTGAATGTCTCTGGGTTGTGGACGAAACAAGACATTTAAGGACGACATTTTGGGCTTTGGGAAACACAGATTTTTTTTTTGAACATTTTCTGACATTTATTAGACCAAACAACAAATTCATTAATCCAGAATATAAGAGATTAATTTGAGATTAATTGACAATGACAATAATAGTTAGTTGCAGCTCTCGTAATGACATTTGTTTGGATGAGAGGATTCATACCACTCTTATGTCTGCAAGGTAAATATGAGGCTAACAGCCAGCAGCTGGTTAGTTTAACACAAAGACTGGAAGCGGGGAACTCTGGAAGTACGCTGGGCTTTAAAGCCAATTTTTGTAGTGGCCAAACTGTGGAATTACAACTGTGGAGTCTGTCATGTGATGCACTTAGGCCTAAAAAGACTTTTCCCATTGACTTACAATGTGAAAAAGTTGTCTGTAAATCAATGGATACATTTTTTGGACTGTTACAACCCCTGCACAATGAGTTGTTTCACCATCATGATTTGATCCATTCAGTATGATAACATTTGGAAAGTCTAGAAGAGTCGCATGATTAAATCATTTTATTCCCATTCAAATTAGCAGAGTGCTAAACCAGAAGTAGCCAGTCTCTAGACTCTAGTGTGCAGCAGTTGAACATTTTTGGCTTCATTCGCCATTGTATCCAGTTTTCTTTATACATCCATGGGGAAACCAGCTAGCCTGGCTCTGTCGAAACACAACAAAATATGCCTACCAACACCTCCAAACTTCTTTATTGTTTGGATTAAACAAACAATAAATGACGTTTCAACTGGTGAGTTTTAAGCCCAGTTCAGACCAATGATTCACGACGAGATGAAACCATTTTAAAACGTTGCAGAGAACAGTTGCAGTGGTGTGAACTGGCCGTGTCACCTGCAACTCCACTGGTCAAATCGCCAATCAGCTTGTAGTGAAGTCGGCTGGTCAAGTCAAAATGGCCGCAGACGGCATATTCGCAGTTCCCCGCTAACCCATGCCCCCCTCACACATACACATTCTCATTGACCAACTACTTGGCACTGTTTACTTTATTATTGTGGTGTACTGATTATGAATACAGTCCATCTGATGCTCATTTTCTTTATGTTTTCCGCCATTTCATCACTACCTAAAATCCAACTGTAGCCAGTATCTGTCTATACTATCACTATCCTCATTCATATTTTAAAAAGCTACAAATTAGATTCAGCCACAGAATAAGCCTGAAAAGCTAAAAACAGAACAAAGGTAGGTCTACAGAGAGCTGTTGCATAGAGATGATACACCGTCTCATCTAGTTGCATTGGTGTGAACCGGCAGGTTTTTAGAGTGTTGCACAACAGTGCTACATTGCAAGTAGTTGCATGTTTCAACTTGTTACCTTTGGGCTTAGCCAGGCTAGCTGTTTCCTCTGCTTCCAGTCTTTGTGCCAAGCTAAGCTAACTAGTTGCAGGCTGTAACGTAAGCTGACTTTGCTGCTCAATATATACTGGTGCTGATATTGTAAGCTAATGTTACTCTTCGTGAACCAGTAAAGAGTTTTACTGTAAAGCCACTACAGGAAGGTGTCATGGAGTTTTGCAGAGGTGAAGGAAGTACTCAGATCTTTTTCTTGAAGGTCCAGTGTGTAGGATTTAGTGGCATCTACATCTTTAAGTAAAAAAATGACCCAATTCAGAATGGTAGCTGGTAAGATGGAGTTCATTTAAACTACTTCATATACTACTGGGTAGCTTAATCTATAATAATACATCATAATGTATTAGTTGATTTATATTTTGTATTAACCATCTGAATCTGCAAATAAACTAAAGCTGGCAGATAAATGTAGTGGAGTAAAAACGACAATATTTCCCTTTGACATGTGGTGGAGAAGAAGTATAAAGTAGCATAAAATGAAAATACTCAAGCCAAGTATAAATACCTCTTAAGTGCAGTACTTGAGTAAATGTACTTACAACATTCCACCACTAGAGGTAAGTGACTGTGGTCAGTTCAATAAAAAGTGGTCTTATTTAAAGACATATTTGTAGAAAGAGGTGCTTGCACGCTGAACTCTCCTGTCTTGTGTTGTTGGCGCTTACTCACCTGCAGACACAAAGAAGATCCCTGCGCTGAGGATGATGTTGTGGCGTGACTTGTAGAACTCACTGGCAGCTATACACAGGCCTCCCATGAAGAGCAGGATGACACTGAGGATGGGGAAGATGCTGGAGGCTCGCACCGCACCTGGATATCAGCGGAGGATAGGGGGAGAAAAAAAGAAGGGGAAGGAGAGAGAGAAGGGAGAATGGGATGTGATTTTGGTGTTGAGGAGAACAGCCAACGGGGGGGAACAAAGAAAGAGAGGAAATGGCAGCGGCGAATATGAGGATGAAAGAAGTGATGAGTGTAAAGAAACAAAGAGAGAAAAAGCACATTAGAATCCATTTCAGCATCTGCTCCTTGTGTGTGAGCACATCCTAATCAACACCCCATCAGGCCTGTGAAAGACTCCATCAACACTGTCTAGTGAGTGTGTATCCCCACAGTGAGCCTGTTACCCAACCTTATGTAATCACACCGCTTGACTCTCCCTCTCTTCCTCCCTCTCCCTCTGCACACTTCTCCGCAGACCACAGTGCTAACTGGCTGCTTTATGTAGCATCATGTGAATGGCAGTCAACTGAAGTGCTACGGGGCTCTGGCATGTATATCAGCCGGGCCGCAGTGCAGAGGGATGCAGCCTGCGTCCTTGAAGCAAAACAGCGTCCTTGCAGCTAATTATCTAGAAGCAAAAACTGGAAGAGGGATATGATATTCCTTTTGAGGTCAAGCCAGGGTCAGAAAAGAGCTGCACCCTCAGGTGTCAGGTAAAATTAGAGTCATACTGGAGTTTGAGCCGCAGACAGTTGTTGTTTCAGTCAAACAATGAGGAAGTCTCCCAAACCTGTCCATCTTTTTCAATCACCTGCAGCCATCCTTTCATATCCTCCCTCCCTTCATCCCTCCCCCCTCTCTCTCTCCTGTTTAACATGCACACTTAAACTTTCATCAGGCTGGTTAAATTTTCACCACTTCACCTCATCTCCCCACGTGGCTGCCGCCTCAGCACTTTCCCAGCTTCTCCCCAAAGTGCTGACGCCGGGCTGGGTGGCTCTGTGCTGAACTCGGCCGCCTGCACCTCCACAGGGACCCTGTGGTGCTCCTGGCGGCCCATCTGCCTGCCTACCTGCTGCCATTCATCGCTCCCCTCCCCCCCTACACCCTTCTCTCTAAAAGGGATTCACTTATCCTCTAACGCCCCCCTCAACACCCTGGGGCTTTGTGGTGCTCGGCCTGGATCGGTGGGGAAGCCACCCTTAGCCCGCAGGCTGATAGGCAGCAGTCAACAGCTGCAGTGGAGGAGAGCGCCAAGCGGTGGCTACGGCTGGCTGGACCATCGCTCACCCTCCACTGGGTTCTCAACAGTAACCACAGCGAGTACAGTGCCTGATGTGGCTCTGTGTGCTGCTGTGCTGCATCATCCAGACAAACAGATGTTATTTACACAATTATTTCACAAAAAAATATTTTTGGTTTGGTCATGCTTCGAGGAGCACTAGCTTCATGCTTTAAAGGTGCCAGTAAATGTGTATATAAAAGCCAACGCCAGATTCACTCTCGTCTGATGTTTAATGTTTTTGTTTGGCACCCTAGGATGCCTGCTGCTTATGGTCTGGCATGTGGTCGCTACCTTTTCATAAAGCCCTAACCTCACCTGAACATGAAGCGGAGACATAGTTTTGGTCAAGAAGTCAGAAAACCACCGGTTAGTATCATCTGCCTCTGTCTTTATGTTATTTTCTGTTTAAAAAATCCCCTTTAGATGTGTTTAAAGACATTTAAAACACTCTCCTACTTGACTGTAAAGTCCACTCTCAAGTTTCCACATCATACTGGACCACGGCTGGCTTCTAATGTGACTTCTTGATCATTTGTTACTCAGTGAAAATTTTACCGTCCCTTGATCTAAATGCTGTTTCAAAGGGATTTATAGCATTAAGGCAGCAGGGTTAGAAAAACAGACATACATGAAGGCTACAGAGATCCTCCTGGAGGAAGCACTGTATGGTCATACATATGAAACATGCACCCATTTGGAGCACAGACTAAATATTTGTGTTTGGGCAAGATGTGAAATGGAAACAGATGTGAAACAGTTGGCCTAGTAACGTAGATATTTCAACACAATCGACCAGATTGCCATGAAATTTGAGATTGTTGTTTGTGTTCCCCTCGAGGCAGAACAGTAATGATTCGGATGACCCCTGTGACCTTTCTGCTTCTGCCACCATCAGGCCAAAACCTTTCACTTGTGCATAAGAAATACCGAAATCTAATGGGGAGATAAACACAAAATTTACTGAAAGAATTTATGATTACCAGAGGATTTGACAGAAAACGTTACATTTTGTAACGGGCAGGTCACCATGACATTTGATGAACATCTTAATGGACCCAAACAGATACATTCATTTGACTATAATCACCTCCCTGGCCAACAACTGTTAAATTCTTACCCCAAACACTGGTAAGGGTCGGTAGAATGATCATTCTGTCCAATACCTCTGTTATATTTCAATTATACATCTATAAATGACCTTTTTTATCTTCACATTTTTGTATTTTTGTGTATAAAATCATGATAAAAAGCAGCAGACTGAAGCTATCTGTTTTGTAACAATAGGATGGAGAACGTTTTGCACCACTAGCGAGCGCTTCTATGAATATGTTTTTGACCTGACACCTTCCTGTCTCTGCTTCCTGTCCCGCCTGTGTTCATCATGTCATCATTCAACACCGTGATGATCACTTTCTTTAACCTTGACTGAAACAACCCGGCGACTGAGCTGCAATCTGTGTGATGAAAAAGACTTTAATGCCGATATTCACCATCCTCCATCTTTCTGTCTCTGTCTGCTGCACACAGTCATCTCGCCGTCTTTGTCACCCAGCAAATCTCATCTTTTCTTTCTCTTGCCATCGCTCTCTCTCTCACTTAATTCGCACTCAGTCAAAGCACAAGACAATTTGAAAGATAAAGTGTCGTCTCGCCCCCCCCGTCTTTCTCCGTTTCTCCCCCCTCTCCCACTTGTCTCCTTGCGCGACCAGAGGGGATTGTGGGGTTTAGGGTTACCAGTGAGGTAAGTTGATTAAATATTAAGTTGTCCTGAGAGTTGACCCTGCTCCTGTGTCCCGCTCTAAATGCATCACTCTTCCTAAATTCCCCCCCGTCTGTGCCTCCATCCCTCTGTCCCGTTAACCCTGAAGATATTGACACGGCCGTTCACAGCACATTACCTGGGAGAGGGCACCGGGGCTCTTTTTCATCCATCAGCTTCATTTGCAGAGACATAAGAGGGATAGAGGGCCAGACCAAATTTATTGATTGTTGACAGAGGGGCTGTTTAATAGTGCCGGATCTCAAGGTGACACCAAAGTTTAAGAAGCTTTAGAGAGGCTCTGCTGCAGGCAAATGTAGAGAGAAAAGGATTTAAACTGTTCAGCTTTAATGCATGATTCTGCCTTTTTATTTCACCAAGCAGCTGATATTCATGGACATTGTTTTACTCACTAACTCTAATCTCACTGTGGCATTAATTCAGACATAAAAATATCATTGGCAACATGTTTAATTTTGTCCATTATGGTCCAAACTAACAGCTGTATGTCTTAGTTCCTAAAGCTGTTGCTAAGCCTTAATAATGTTACACAGCCTCACACAGTAGGAAATGCTGGCATTGTGCATTTCTGCAAACCACAAATATGTTACATTTGTCTGTTTCATGCACATTTTAACAGTTTTAAAATTACATAATATATAAGCTGAGCTTGTCACTGGGAGGTGGAGGTGCTGATGGATGGAGTGACACCTAGGTGAGACAGCCGACGAACTGCAGACCACTGTTCGAGACCATCAAACAACACCACTGGTTGTTTTTAAAGCCACGCATTGCTGTGTTTCCTGTGGCTTTTGAGCCCCCAAACATGGGTGTTTCTGTAGCAACCCATTGCTTTTCTTCCAGCAGAGGTAGTGTAACAAAAAGTTGTTGTTTCTACTAAGACATCGCTGTGATTCTATCCAGGATTGTGCCACTAAGACCGGGGAATTTTAAGCCAAAAACATGATCTTTTCCTAACCATAACCACATGGCTTTTGTGCACAGCACTGTTGAAACATAAAGGAACCTAACATTTTAATAGGTCTGCTATAACAAAGTACAAATGTAATGTGTTCATGGTTTGCAGAGAACATTTTGTGGCAAGTGGGTTGACAGTAGCCTACTTTGTTTAAATATTTGTGGCTCTGATCAACATTGTTGCGCTTCCGCCTAAAGCAAGGTTTATACTTCTGTGCACCTATGACGCAGAGGGCTTTGTGGAGGCTTTGCATCCCTCTGCGACCGACGCAGAGACGCGATGTGCACCTCCAAAAAATTGTAACCACGCGTCGAGGCAACGCAGACCGCAAGAGCTATGATTGGTCCTTCAAACTACATCATTTCCAGCATTTCGCAAGGTTTCACTTCCTGCTGCAGTACCACAACACCGCCTCGAGCCATTCAACGGGCGTACAGGCCATCGGCGCAGTCGCCTCTCTCTTCGTCGTCGTCGTCGTAACATTTGTAATAAGAGCATTTGTTGTTCAATGTCGATCATTTCAAGCTCCAGCAACAGTGTTTCTCTCTTGGTCGCCATCTTCACTGTGACTAGAGCAAAGCCGGAAGATAAACAAACAATGAACGAGCAACGACCACATATGTCACAGAGCCTAGGTAGGTATATAAAAGAACACCGCGCCCCCAAGCGCTTTGGCGGGGAATTGCATAGCGGCATAGACCAACGTCTATTATAAAGGTAAATATCCAAAGTACTTAAAAAATATTCTTTTACGAAGGTTACATTTTCCTGTACTTTACAAAAGTAAAAGTTATTCTGATCCATTCATCAGAACAGCCACAATAATAAGAACAAGACCCAGGTTGAAAAATACTGGAACGTTCCTTCTTGCTGTCAAACTCGCAAAAAAACTAAAATAGTCTATCCTGCATAAACGTATTATTTTTAATGCATGTTTATTTATTTTTTTGTGAATTAATTGTGTATACAGAGGTCTAATGCCTTGTACTAAATGGAGGCGCTGAGTTGTCCTGCCCTATAGGGTTAAAGCGACATGACTTTCAGTGAAGTGTTCCATTAAAGTCTGAAAGCTGTTTTAGAAACTTTTCCTCCCAGTAAGAATACACGTCTGTGGAGACACTGAACAATTTTCACTAAAAGGTGGGAAAAAAAGCAGAAAATGCTGACTGCTGCCACATTTAGCATAATAATATGAATTATCATAAAAGTATCTGCTCATATTATTTGAACCCTTCTTCAAACCACATTAAATCCAGAGATATAAGAACCGTGTTTGGCAGCTGGTCTCTACAGAACGAGTGCCTCAGGTTCGGAGAGCTTCTGAGAAAATCTTGAAAGCAGTGATGGGGCTTGTGATGTCGGTACTTTCCAGGGCGAGAGGATCCGACTCATTTGCACGGCCTCAAGGGTCGGCTGGCCCTGCAGTGCTTCTCCGCTCCTATGCATTCTCTGCATTAACATCTATGTTTTAGCAGCACGCTGAGAAGTGCAGTGACCTTCACAGTGACCTCCCAGCATGCACTGTGCCTTCCCTAGGATCGGGTTTGTTCTATCTCAGAAGAAAACGCAGCAGATTTTTCCTGTCAGGGTGCACTCTGCATAATACCGAGGGTGTCTCATAGTGTACGTGTGAAGCTCAGATGGCTGTGTGTCCGAGCTGCTTGTTGCCAGGCCAACTATGGGAATTGTTGGAGGAAGACGGGACAATAACTATGCCCCCGAGGCAGTGAGGCTGCTTCTATCTGAGAGGCCACCTATTTAAAATCAAATCCTTTCTCAACACATTGTGGAGGTTTCACATCTTCACTTTCCATCTTTTAAGGATCGGCTGTCAGAGTTTTGGATCCTGCCTGGAGGGATGTTTAAGCACAGCAGCACCCTGGGGGGAGGCAGGCAGAGAGACTGACAGGCTGACAGATAGACAGGGACGAGTCTCTGCTGTGGATGGGTTAGTGCAGAAACAGGTCCATGATACTCTGTGTTTAACAGTCCTGCACAGGGTGAGACAAATATATTGATTTGCTGATATATCGAGCGGATGTTGACCTTTTGTTAAACATACTGGCTGATAGTGTCGGCCACCTCTGACATATTGAAGGGTTTTTACTGATCAGACAAAAACCTGCAATGAACTGTGATGTTGTTAATTTTTCTTATTACAGCAGCTCATGATGACTTGTAAGCTGAAATAAACGATAATGCCAATTAAAGGTTCAGTCTATATGATTTAGGTGGAATTGGGCAGATATGGAATAAAGTATAGTGAGTATGTTTTCTTTTGTCTTTTGTGTATAATCACCTGAAAATAAGAATTGTTGTGTTTCTTTACCTTAGAATAAGCCATTTATATCTACATAGGGAGCAGGTCCTTGTCTACATTGATTGCCATGTTGCTCTGCCATATTTCTACTATAGCCCAGAATGTATAAAGCTAACACTGGCTTTGGATAGAGCCATGAAGGTTTTAGCATTTTTGTGTCGGCCACCGTAAAAGCCCCTACACGATGAGTACATTGGAAAAACACTAATTTTTAAATGTCAAACTGTTTTATTTTATGTTTTTACTGGTTTAAATCAGCGGGTTTGTTTTGGACTGGAAAAAAAAAACTCCTGACATCTGGATCTTAAGTTATCACAGAAAAAAGGTGGGCACACATTGACAGGTGCTGGGCTACTGGCCCGTCTCTGACATGCGAAACAGTGTTGGAGATACACTGATTTGTAACATGAAACTGCTTTTAATTACTAGGTCCATAAATTTGGAGAGGCCTCTTTAGATAATTCGGCACATAGTGAAACCCTCCTGAACGTCTGTATCAGACAAAAATGTGAGCACACATCAGTAGGTGCTGGGCTAGCGCCCTACCTCTGACATGCCAAACAGCATAAGTGCAACACTGATTTGTAACATATTCAGTGTTTTTCCTGGTTTAAATCACCATGTCCATTTGTTTTTTTTTAAACACTGAGGGAATTCTAATTGGGAAAAGTTTCAGCTGGGTGCAATCTGCAATCCTCACTGCTAGATACCCCTGAATTTTACACACTTTTCCCTTAAATAAATACTAATAATCCTCATTATTTTGTTTGATCATTATAAGTATGTATATAAAGTATATAACAATATCTGTCACCCAGTGATGGAAAAAGTATTCAGATCATTTACTGTAGATCTTAAAAAAGTATACAACAATGTAAAAATATTCCATAAAATAAGTCCTTAAGTAAAACATATTAGCAGCAAAATGTACTTTTTCAGTAGAAATTGGTCTCTGAGACTGATATATTATTATATATGGCATTATTAGATTGTTAATACTGAAGCATCAGTGTGTTCGCAGTATTTTACTGTTGTAGCAGCTCAAGGTGGAGCTAGTTTTATATCAATAACTGTGCCAGCGTCGGGCTAAAAGATTTAAAAAAGCCTCTCAAAACTTTATTGATGGTGCAACTTTAGTGATATTCATTAACTGTACATGAGATACAACTTGACAGCATATAGAGGAGGGCCGGTGATTGACGATGATCACAGCCAGGGTGACTTTATTTAGTATATTCGGGCTGCTGGGATGGCTACAGTCCTGGGAAGGAGCCGTGGTGCTGTGGTTAAAACGCTGTCAATCTCCGGCTGCTGGAAAACAACGACCCCGTCCAAATGAAAGCTTTGACCTCGGTGCTAATAGCTAATGACAGCGGCGACCTCCGCAGCGTCTTGTGTTTCTGAAGCCCTCGCCTCGGCCCACATGAAAGGATGTCTCCAGGGAGCCCTGTGATTAGCACTGAGGTCGCCGTTTTGATTTGGGTCGAGGTCATGATCACAAAGAGCGGCGCATCTTCTGTTTCTTCCCCCCCACGACACCCACATTCACGTGATGCCCAGTTAAGGAGTGTTTCTGGGGATGAACACCAAATCATGGCTCCTTACACATTTCACTGTGTTTTAACATGGTTTCTGGTGGTTAAGTTTCTATGTGGAGCTATTGTCAATTATTGGGCATTCGCTAAACCCCTTTCCAGAGCTGTGATTGTCTGATCGTAGCTTGGAAACTGTAACTAGACACAGCAAGGTCTGTTGTGCATTTCTCTACTGAAACAGAGTCTGGGGCTCTATTGAGAGTGCTACGTGGTCTCTCAAGAGTTTGGAGGGTGTTGGCTTTTATTTAACTTTTCCAAAACCCTAAATACAATAAAAGTGTATGTAGTAGTGATCTGGCATTACTTTAAAAGTGAAGAGGGCTGTTTTTAGCTAACTGATTACCTTATTTTGTAAGTTACAGGTTACGTAGAGTTCAGAGTAACATTACCAGCTTTGTATCCTGCTCTTTTAGTCACATTGTGCGTCCCTCCAGCCATATTCTCCTTCAATACCATCCCTTACCTGTCCACCAGATGCCTGCTGACTTTTTCCACCTGTTCCAGCCACCTGACCTTCCCTGCCCACCTGCTCACCTGTTCCTACTGTCCTCATCAGCTATGCAGATATTTAGACAGCCTCGGATCTTCAAAGCTGCTTAGGGTGCTCTGTACTGCTCTGTTTGGTTCGGTTCAATCGAACTCAAGTTCGTTTGTCCCCTAAGTGAGGTTTATTTGGGCAGGTGTGAACACAGCAATCCCACTCAGGAGTGCACCAAAACAGCCGGAACAAGACCTTCTTGAGGAGGTGGTCTCGGTCCGGTTACATACAAACTCTGGTGTCGTGAGAACATGTTCCGAACTCGATCCGAACCGACTGCAGTTACGTTACGCATTGTTTGGGTTAAACAAACACGAGCATTACAGTCCTGGAGAATTATTAATGTGCGCCTCCTCTTGTACTGCCTTAATATGTGCATTTGGTGCATCCAATGCGTCAAAACATTGTTTTCTAGTTGGAGCTGTATGGTTTGACTAAAATGAAAAACGAAAGCAATATAGTCCATGATGAGCAGCGCTAAAATCAACCTGAGTAGCTGTCCCTCCATTGTCACATTTATCTTGCAAGTGTACCCTTCTTCAATGTTTTGTTTACTTCCTGGATTTTTCCCACATAGAAATTCTGACCAATCAAGAGCAGCAACATAATATCTGGTCTGCTTGTAAATGCTGCTGTGAGAACACGAACCAACTCTAGGCAATTATGTAACTGTAACAAAATGAATCCCTGATTTAGACCAAAGCAAGACATCTCTAAATCTGAAAGCATGTGTAGTCCCTTTCTAGCCTCTGTTGAGCTTGGGCTTTTGGACTGTCTCTCTGGTTTTGACCCTTGCCTGCCTCATTAACGTGTTAGCTTATATACCTCCAGTTTTTACAGCATATCCCTTAACTATCTCAGTCTGCCTGCATTGTCTACATTGTCCCTTTAGCCCCACTCACACCAGCTGTGACACTTTGTTTGGTTTTGGGAAGTTTATTCTACTGCAGCCACTTCTGCCAAATATTTGCATTAGGTTGTGTTTACCAATTGATCGATAATTCTGCATTCTCAAATCTTTTTCTCACGTAACGGTGAAAACTACAGTTTGAAAGTGTTAAAGCATAAAAAGAACTGCTGCTTGTTCAAGAATGTTGAAAGTATCCAAACAACATTATAATTAAATTTTTATCTGTTATACTCATATTTATGACACAAATACTGAAGCTAACTCGCTCCAGCCTGTAACACACAAACGCTGCCTCTTTATTTCCACGTCTTCTTTTCTGACTGCAGAGCATTAGCCCAAGTCTTTTAACATTTCGCCATGTGTGCAGCCACCACATGCTTTTTTAAAACCCTGTTCAGGATTTTTGTTTGTAAATGTTAAAAAGTCACCCAGAGAGAGTTTTCAACCATTTCACAGAGGTTTAACGTTAGCATTAGCTAAAGCTACCCAGCGACATCTGATGGAAATCTGGAACCAACAGCTGGAATAATTGGCTTTCGTCACCTACAGATGAGAGGTCTGCTTTCGTTTACTTTTTTTTCTATAATTACTGTGAATTTTGAGGATATATCTGCCACTGCTCCCATTAGTCTGCAGAAATGGAGGAAGTATACAGACTCTTTACTTAATTTAAAGTACAAACACACTGTGGAAATACTCTGTTACAAGTAAAAGTATAAATAAAAAGTACAAGGAAAATGTATTCAAAGTAAAAGTAGTTTAGCCAGTACAGAGAATATATATTTTATATATAAAAATTATACTATTATAGATAATATCATTAGGTTATTATTACTCACGAGGAGGATTTTACATCTTAATTGTAGCTGGTGGAGGTGGAACTAATTCTAACCTACTGATGATTATTTTCATTGTGGATTAATCTGCAGATTATTTTGTCCGTTAATTGACTGATTTTTTGGTTTGTAAAAATTATAGTGAGAAGTGTTGTTACAAGAGCCGAAAGTGCCACCTTCATAATGCTTGTTTTGTCCAACCAATTGCCCAAACCTTAACATTATTACTAATACATTACAATTATTACAATTATTAAAGGGAAAAACAGCAAAACTTCACATTTATGAAGCTGGAACCATGAAATGTTTAACAATTATCAAAATAGTTGCCAATTCAGTTTCTGTCAATCAAATAATCTTATAGTTAATGGTTTCGGATGTATTTGTACATGCTGTGTTTGCAGAAATCTTAATTTGTGAGGTACTTTACCAATATTTGCATCTTGACTGAAGCCTCAGTGAGGCACATTTATGGTATAAATACCAGGAAGTTGCACTATAGCTAAATTCAAATGAGGCTGAATCTTCAAAGGCAAAGAAAAACCAAAATTACAGCTTTTCCTCAAACTCTAACTGATTTATATTTCTACTGTTTGCCTCGTGATGATTGGCACTTTTCTATTTACCACCACCATCACTGGTTGTTCCTGTCAGTAAACCGAAATGAGAATTGGCACACAAGTTTACTTTCCCCCAGATGGAGGAAATCTCATCTACTTTGATTTTATTGAGCAAGAACACTGAAAATTGTCACTATTTGGTTTCTCTGATCCTTCATACACACATTTCAGAAGAGGCGAGGAGATACCCAGATTTTGGAGAGTGGAGGAGGATGGGAGAGTGAAAGTCAAACTCTCAATACTCCATTAAAGTTATGGCTCAAATAAACTTCAAAAGCTGTGTATTCTGCCTACAATTCTGGGGACAAAATCCCTTTAAGGTCCAGTGTGTAGGATTAAGTGGCGTCTATTGGCAGAAATGGTGTATGATATTCACAGCCATGGTTTCATTGGTGTGTATTCACCTGAAAATAAGACTAGGCCTAACAGTTTTAATGCCTTAGAATGAGCTATTAAGGCTATATCTACATACAGGGCGGGTCCTCTCCTATAGAATACGCTATGTTGTTTCTACAGTAGCCTAGAATGGACACACCAAACACTGGCTCTAGATGTGTCCATTTGCATTTTCGCATTGGCCACTGTAATTCTCCTACACGCTGGTCACACGGGAGAAGCTTCAGTTCTGCAACCTCACTGCTAGATGCCACTAAATCCTACATACTGGACCTTTAAAATGTCAACTTATGTGACTTCTAAAGCCAGCTGGCTGCACCAGAGATGATTTTACAGTGTCCCAATGAAGGGAAAAGTATTGTATGAGTAATTTAGATTACTTTTCTGTTGATCAGTGTCAAAAAAGCCACATTAAACCCCCTTTACACTAATGAGGAACATCACAATACAATACAGTGATGATACAGTGAATCGCATAAAGGAATAATTCAACATTTTTGGAAATATGCTTATTTGCGACATACCTTCCTGCTTATATGCTCGTACCTTATTCTAAAGGTATAATATGCAAGACTTTCCTTGAAAAAAACAAACCAAGAAACATTGAATAGACTCATACAAAAGTAATCCCCCTCAATCACGACTTGTGATCCATTAGCAGTGTGTGGCGGTGTATTTATTCGTATTTTCTTATTATTATTTTGCTGTGTTTGGGACGTTTGCAGCAGCGCTCATCCAAGAGGAGGCTTTCGCTTTTGCTTGCGAACAGTGAAGGAGAGGATGGGGGTGAAAAGTGACATGGAGGTGGCCTGCTTCCTGAAAGCCAATAAGCCTAGGTGCTGGCGGTTAGCTTAGTTAACTTGCTAAAGTATCGGCTTTTCATTACAACAATTGCAACATTGTAGGGAGGAGGTGCCAAGTTTGAATGAGGTGTGTAGAAACAGTGACTGACAATTCCTGCATAGTCCTTTACATGAGAATACTGATATTTTCATGTCTGTGGAGTAAATGTAAAGCTGCAGACAGCAGCTGGTTAGCTTAGCTTAGCTTTGCATGAAGACTGAAAACAGCGGGAAAACACAACTTTTGGTTTTCATATGGATTAAACAAACAATATAATGTTTTAATTAGTTTAATTAGTGATTCTAGAGGTGCTCATAGGTGGATTTTGTTAACATTAAACTGAGCCAGGCCAGGTGTTCCCCCTGTTTCCAGTCTTTATGCTAAGCTATGCTAGCAGGCTGCTGGTGGTAGCTTCATATTGAACAGAGAGTGAGAGTGCTATCTCATCTGACTCTTGACAAGAAAGTGAATAAGCGCATTTTCCAAACACTGAGTAAGCCTCTCCATGTCTGCACAGGCGCCTGGCCTGTTGGTGGCTGCACCGGGGCAGGAGGAGCTGTAGTAATGAGTGATGGAGGCCCGTTAGTCCCGCCCCGGCCCTGTCGTCCTGCCAGCCTGCGTGCCAACCTGCTCCCAGAGACACAGGGTGAGCGGATACTGTGTGTACTGTATTGATTGGCACGGCTGCAGCTCGGGCTGGTGTCCGAGCGTTGGCACTCTTCAGCGCTGGCTGACAAACAACTTAATGAGACTCAACACCCATGCAGGCCCCATGGCTGGGTTTCTGCAGCAGCTAGTCCTCCTCAATGCCACTGTGGCATCACTCATGATGAACCTGAGTAACAGATTGTAAATAATCCAAATATCCAGATTTGGGCACTAAAACCGAGACACGTGCTGTTTCACTGCTTTAATTTCCCAGAACACCACGAGACAAACACATCCTTTACTTAAGTAAAGGTAGAAATACTCTGTTATAAGTAAAGGTCCCGGATTCAAACCTTGAATAAAAGCACTTAAGTACCAAAAGTAAAAATACGGTAGTAAAAATATGGTAATTGGAGTGGAGTAAAAAGTACAACATTTCCCACTGATATGTAGTGGAATAGTATGTATGTATGCCTAAATTGTACTTAAGTGCAGTACTTGAGTTAATGTACCTATCATTCTTTCACTGTACACATAAAACTTATTATGTGACTTCTAAATCAATTGGCTACACCTGTGATGATTTAGATGTGTTAAATTAAAGGGGGAAAGTGTTTTGTTTATTGTATTTTGTGATTAATTCAGATCACTTTGTAGAGAGCTATTTTCACTTTGACATTTAAGGGTTTTTTTCTGTTAATCAGTGTCAAGAAAAGCACACAATCCCATTTAATTCAGTGGTGTTGTAAAAAGTTACACTCTGTTTTCATCTTCAGTCTGACTAACACATTCTCATCCTAAGTCTTCACATATCGCTGCTTTGTCAGTGGCCTTTCATGTCTACATATGTCACTGCTGTTGACGTTCCAGGATATTGCTTACAACGCCAGGATGTCAACAATAGGTTTAGAAAGAAACATCATGGCTTGGCTCTACATTCATACAGGAAGCGAACACTGACCTCCTGGGTGACAGTGCTGGGTTTGTTGGACCCAGCCACCTCCCTTCCCACCCGTCTTACAGGGAACTCCAGCTCCTTATATTACTCTGTTACTAGCAGTGTTTCAACCTGACGCTGACAGCAGGGTATCATAACAACGCGACAGTCAACCTGACGCTGACAGCAGGGTATCATAACAACGCGACAGGTTATGTACGGCCGCATGTATGTATGTACAAACTTTTGTCGCCTAGCGCAGTATCATACCGCCGTCAATGGTGACTTATGGCGTCAGGTGTCTGACGCTGAAATCACTGACAGAGCAGCGGTATTCCACGACTTCAGAATGAGAACGGGCTGGTCTGACATTGCATCCACTCTAACTTGGGAACGAGGATCTAATTTTAATGAGCCAATCATTGCACACCAACATATCCGCCAGAATCTAACATCATTTTAAGTCCTTGAGAAGACATGTCAAGTTAGAACAGCCTGTATCAGCCTGTGTCTATAGCACTCATCATTGTTGCAATCACTCTTCAATGGTTCTGGTGCACTGCTCAACGACAGCATTAGCCCTGCCTGTGGCGCTGATTAGGTAATTGTCAGTCCCCCTCGGCACTCATTGGATTGTTGATTGTCAGCCGAGAAAACACTGTTCTATGCCATTGTAACGGAGTTAATAAGTTGGTGATCCCACTTACCATTACAAGCTGTCTTTCTGTCATTATGGAAGGTGCACTGGTTTTAATCTATTATCAACCTGTGTCATTATTATGTTATTTTCTGTCTTATTTTCTTTGTTGTGATGTAATAGTAACCACAGAGATTTCTTTTTTTGTGTGTATGTACTTGAATGCCACACTGACAAGACCCTGCAGACTTCACTGATGTGCCCCCGTGCTCTGTTACACTCTGCTGTCTGTGGACTCGTGGCAGGTTGACTTTGGCTAAGCTACGCCAAAAATACTTTACTTTTTATGGTTAAAAGTGTCTTTTATTTGCCATAAACGTGCCATAAAAGCTCACGAAAACACTAATTAATGTTCTGTGATGATGTCGGATGGTTGGAGATGTATTTGGAGCAAGTAGCTGTGCAGGTTGCTGTGTGGGTAACTTTATTAGCTTGTTAGCTGTCAGTTAGCTAATCCAGGTGGTGTGGCTATTTGATTCGCAGTAAGCCTTACATGTTTCGTTTCACTTTGTTTCAGTGCATGTTGAGCTGTAAATAGGAGCTAGCTGTGGAGCCTCTTGTTTTATATTCACCAGTGCCGAAATAAATGTGGGTCCAAGCTAAACAGTGACTGAGATTGGGTTTATGAAGCGCTGAGTTATAATGATATGAATGACATCTGCAGTATCATCACACATCTCCAAAATTAAAAATAAAACTGTATGAAGTCAGAATGATCCTTAGTGAGAGTGTGAAGGGTAACTGCAAGACAAGACTAACGGATGAAGGTGATAAGTTGTGTTAAACTGAGAGCACAAATTATTAAATTGTCTACTTGAATTTGTGGTCCTGAATATATTTCTTTTCATGAGTCACCTCTCAGGATCTGTAGATTTGTGTTCTTTGTGCTTGCTGGTAGAATGAAACAAAAATCCAAGGTCATATGGACCATTTTTTTGCAAAACTATACTTGTACCTCATCTTTCAATATTTAGCACACATTCATGAAATACATAAACCTAACTAAGTAAAAGCACATGTGCACAAATAGTGACACTACACACATGTACTGTACATGTGAATAAACATCCTCTTTACAAAGGCATCTCTCTGCACTCCTCTGTCTTTCTGACTTCTCTCCCTCTCTTTTTCATTGACAGGGTTGAGAGGAAATTAGCATTGGCTCTTAATCAGCCTCCCCCAGCCCAGAATGTGCTGATGTGCAGGACAGGGTCATGCTAATCAGGTGCCTCAGCTCCCAGGCACATTGATTTAATACTACAAACGCTTATTAATCCCCTCCACGCCTCCTCCTCCTCTTCCTCAATACCGAGCCCTTGCATCGTCCTCGTCCTGACCAGGAGGCTCGTTGCCCCTCAACCCCAACTCTCACCCCTCCTTATCAACCTGGCATCAAACATCATAGGAAAAGAAAACACTGGGAGTGGCTGCCGAGTGCGTTAAAATGTGTGAAACAATGTGCATAAACAAAGGAAATTAGCTTTGGTGGCTAAATTCAAAATTTGCAAGAATGCTTACGCAGCGTTCAGCCTGCATCTAAAAGCTTATGTGTCCTGACAACACACCTCGCAGGCAGAATGCAATTTGACTTTGAATTGATTAGAAAATAAATGCAAAGTCTCACTCCCTGGCATTTATAAACTAGAATGAGAGTGAGAGCTGATGTGTTCAGATTTGACGTTTTTAAGACACCTCTGGGAATTCATTAATGAGTTAATTTGTGTCCCGTTGTTTGTATTTACACTCATTTATGTTGTCTTGATTATTTCTTTGTGGCCATTTAACTATGTTCTTTATTCATTAATCATTCCTTCCACTAAATTCACTAATTCATTTTTAAATGTTCCTAAAATCACCAAGAGACAGAAAGCAAAAAGCGCCACAATAATGGTCAGATTTATACTGTTTGTGATTCTTCCTTTAAAAAAGAATCATGTATTTTTTTTTCCATTTTTTTTTTTTTATTGTGAAACAATACAAGATACATGTAAGGACACGTAAAATAAGGCTACGTACATACATAAAGAGACATACGACATGACAAAACAACAATTAGTGACTGTGGGTGCGTGAGTGCGTGAGAATCATGTAAACTGTTCAGCCATTTAGTGTTGAAAATGGATCTGAAGCAGCTTCATCTGACATGGATTAATCTTTTAAACTATTTTGATAAACTATTAATCATTTAAAGGAACAGTGTGTAAGATTCAGGGGAATTTAGTGGCATCTAGTGGTGAGGACTGCAAATTGCAACCAGCTGAAACTTCTCCTGGTTAGAATGCCTTCAGTGTTCTTTGTTCAGGAAGTTTGTACCGGGAGCTGTATTATCCGCAGAGCTCTCTTCCTCTCCAAAACAAAAAGACCAGGTGATTAATACCAGTAAAGACACTGAATAAAGCAGTTTCACGTTATAAATCAGTGTTTCTCCAATGCTGTGCGGCACATCGCAGACAGCCTGCTTGCCCAGTGTGATAATGTGTGCTCACCTCATTTCTGATCCAGACGTTCAGGAGGTTTTTATCATGAGCCGAATTGTTTGCAGGTCCTTCCTCTCCAAATCAAACACACTTGGTGATTTGAACTGGTAAAAACACTGAATAAAGTAGTTTCACTTTACAAATCAGTGTTTCTCCAATGCTGTTTGGCTTGTCGCAGATGGGCGACTAGCCCAGCACCTGTTGAAGTGTGCTCACTTTTTATCTCTGATAACTTAATCTCCAGACCTTCAGGAGGGTTTTACCGATCCCTGAACTCTCTTCCTCTCTAAAACAAACACACATGATGATTTAAACACACAGTAGCGCAGTTTCACCTTTAAAAATCAGTTTTTTCTCGACACTCTTGTTGTGGAGAGGCTGCTTACTATCGTGGCTGATGCGAGTGAGTGGCTCTATCTAGAGCCAGTGTTTGGTTTGTCCATTCTGAGCTACCGTAGAAACATTGTGGTGCAGCATGGCGATGTCCACAGATGAGGACCCACTGCCTATGTAGATAAAATTGTCTCATTCTAAGGTAACAAAAACAGAATTCTTTTTTTTCCAGGTGATTGTATGCTAAAGAAAACATAGTTATTTACATAGTGAAATTCTACACACTGGACCTTTAAGTATTTTTTTAACGCAACAGCACCAATAACAAACTGGTTAGAATTTCCTGTTTTCTTTATATTTGGGTTTTTGATTGTTGGACAAGATTATTAAAAAAACAAGTGCTCTTATTGGAGAAAAAAAGTTGTTGATGTCATTTATTTGCAAAAGCTTTCGGCTTGTTTGAAAAAGTTTCAGGCTCAGGGTGAAGACAGTATTTTATTTGCAAGTGCTTGTATTTCTGATTGAACCAATCCACATATAACGTACAAAATTCAAGGCAACAGTATTTCATGTCCAGAGTCCCTTTAAAAACATCAAAATCCTTCCACTAAGAACGTTCCCAGCCTTAAATTCAATGCAGATTTAGTTGGAGAACTTGAACTGAATCATATGTCATGATCAGAAATGATCAAAAGCATCGCAGAACATAAGGGCCGTGAAGAAGAGTGTTTGCTCGCAGAGACAGAGCAGAGGGATACTAACACAAAGAGGGAATTTTCAACTTAAAAGACTGAGACTTTGGAGCATACCCACTTGATTTGTCTAACTTGTGCTTTTTGATATTTGTGGGAGCTGCAGGATGCCCTCAAACAAACACATATCAAAGAGAAAAGAGAAACAAGATTCAAACTTTCCCATCACAAATGATAAATCTCTCCCTGTTTATCACGGAAGACGGTTATAGATCTGAAATCAACACACACTTCACACACAAACAAACCCCAGCCCGACAAAGTAAAGATGTGCACAGTGGTGGAGTGTAACTAATTATATTTACTTGAGTCGTGTTCTTAAGTACAGATTCTAGATACTTGTGCATTACAGGAGTATTTCCATTTGATGCTATGGTATACTTCTCCTTCACGACATCTGAGAGACAATTTTGTACTTTTTACTCCACTACATTTGTCTGACAAATTTAGCTATGATTTTTCATCCTCCTGTCAGACAAAACAGGGATGATATCCACACGTGTGTGTTTGTGCACTATCAGTCCCAGTAATTCTCCCACTGAGCACTGCTCTGTCATATTAACATAACATCGCGCACACATACAGATGGGTCAGTGGAACACAGTTAAAGAGCTCCCTCACACTGAAATCACTTCACATGACAGTCCCGCTCAGACAATTAAAGTTCCCTCCACAGAACACATTTCAATTACTTTAATTACCCTCCACTCCACTGCTGATGTCCCCACAGATCACGCCTGACCGTCTGTGTGACAGCCAGAGCTGAGCGTGGCCGACATCGCACATCAGCGGGGCAGTGAACGCCACACTGAGCTGCCTTAGCAAGTTTTATCTTTGGTTACACCAATATAACGATTATATTACATATAACAATGTTTATACCGCGCAACACTGAGATGACAAATATTTACTCATACGACCTTTTACACAGGAAATCTGTGTTCTCCTAAAACATGCTAATGACAAGTCTATACAATCCTAAAAAGTATTACTCTTCCATTGAATCCATTTTAAAAATGTTTACAAAACAGAAAAATTATATTTATATATACACACTCACTGGCCACTTTATTAGGTACACCTGTTCAACTACTCGTTCACGCGAATGTTTAATCAGCCAGTCACATGGCAGCAACTCAATGCATATAGGCATGTCAAATTGGTGGAGTCAGGCTGGTGGTGGTGGTGGTATGAGTTATTTTCCTGGCACACTTTGGGCCCCTTATAGTACCAAATGAGCATGGTTTAAACACCACAACCTACCTAGATTGTTTATTTGTTGTAACAATATTTCTTGTCAATAAATCTTATACAGTTGGAAAGCCTGTTTATTTCCTTTTTAAATGGTGACACATTTGTAAGAAACATGCATTTGTGGGATGAGCAGCAGAGCTGAGTATTTGGGTTGCGCCCATGAAAAATTTGCCAAATCTTCTCTGCCAATGCCAAACAGCTTTTTTTTTTGCTGTTGCTACTGACTCTTGTTTTGAGTTTCTGGTACCCCCAGGTGCTGACAATCAGGTGCCTGAATACTGCAGCTAATATTCCTCTTCACTGCCTTTGTTGGTGTATTAGTACATTTGTCTCCATTTTACCAGCATCAACTTAGGATCAGCAGAATAATGTGCAAAGGATGCTGCCTGTGTGCTCAATACAAAACCAAACGGGGACAACTCCAGAATAAAAAAAAAGCAACATCATCATCTAATCATCTTTTACAGTGCAGAAAAACCAAAGACTAAATCAAGGTCTGCGACCATGAAATATGCACACAAAGGACATTGATATGATGTGTCTGATGTCAGTTTGCCCTCCACCAAACAGGTTATGTTTTAACTTCAGTTTGTCAGCAGGATTACAGAGAAATGAAATCATGATCATGAAACTTGGTGGAGGGGTGTAGCATGGGCCAAGGAAGAACCTATTACATTTTGGAGTGCATCTGAATCACGGGCCAGATACACAAATATTTTTTCACTTTCGTTAACATTGCTAGATAAGGGACTCGGCCTTGGTGGAGGACTGTGCTCCCTCAGTGCCCCTCTAGTTCCTCATGTTGTAGCAGCTGGAGGTCATTTTGCTTTTGATCACATGCAGCATTCCTTCTGCTTGCGACACTCACTAAATACATATCCTCAAGTACTGTACTTAAGTAGCATTTTGACAAACTTGTACTTGAGTCTTTACATTCTCTCCAAGTTCATTCTTCCACTTCACTACATTTACTTCACATACAATAACTTTGAACATAAAAAAACATATGATATGCTGATATGACATTACTGCACTACTGATCTACCCAGTAATATATAACGTGACTAAAATTGTCTCCACATTGATGAACTACAACATTAAATTGCTCTTACATGTATTTGTTTGTGATAAGAACAGAATAATGTAATATTCTTTTTTACTTTCGTAACATTTTAATCCAGGACTTCTACATGTAGGCTAATGGATTTTTTATAAACTGTGGTATTTCCACTTTTACTTTAGTAAAGAATCTATGATTGGTCAAAACTGAGTCTCTACTGTTTTATTTTTGGAGATAAAAAAAGGAGACAAGCAGATAATTTGCCGTTTCCTCTCACAGCGGTGGGAATTAGTAGCTGATGAATAAATGTGTGCATGTAACACTGATCTGTGAGTGTGCAGCCGTCTTTTGATGATGCCCCAGTGACAGCCGAACACCGTGTATTCTAATCTTGCTTTAATACGAAGGCGCACTCTCTCACCTCTGTGTTTTACAAGCTGCTCCGTCTCTGTTTTCCCCGTTAATAAGATATAAAGTAAGAGTGCTAAAACACTCACTCGGTCAACCAGGACAAAAATGATCTGCTTTGAATTTATTGGCCCATGTCTGTGCACTGTGTGTTTTATGTATCAGTCAATGGATTCCTTATTTGTTGCCTTGGATACTGCTCCAGGAACAGGAAGCTCAATGTCACTGTGACCGGCTGGGACAGCCACTAAAGCAAATACAAGATGAGGATGTTAACTTCTTCACCTGTCATTAACACGTCATCTATTCGTCTGACAACCACATCTTAGGTCAACACGTGATCACAGCAAAGCCCTCCTCTCTTCATACATACACACACACACACACACACACACACGACTGAAGTCCTGCATTCAAAGCTTTACTAAAGGAACAAAAGTATTACCAATTAAATNACACACACACACACACACACACACATGACTGAAGTCCTGCATTCAAAGCTTTACTAAAGGAACAAAAGTATTACCAACAAAATACTTGAGGGTAGAGGAAAGTCACCTAAATTAAGAATTCCAATTTGTCACTAGGAAAGTTCAATCAATATTTGTGAACCTGCAACCCGGTCGCCTGAATGAATGTTGGCATTGTACCTTTCTGCAGACCATGGGTATGTTTGTATGTTATTATGTAGCAGATACATTGAAACTTAACATTTCAACGACACTGTGGTTCACCTGTGGTTTTGTTTACGTACAAAAACATTTGGTTATGGTTAGGAAAAGATGCCTTAGCTTACAAAAACCTTTTTTGAGGGCACAGTCCCAGCTGGAAATGCATCAATGCCTGGGTACAAAAAAAAAACATTGCTTTTGTCGCACTCTACTCAGTGGAAAAACAGCAACAGGTTGCTAAAGAAAGCCACTGAAAACACTAATTTCTGTCTGCAGTGGTCTATAGTCTGGCAGGTGTCTCATCCACCATTCCCTCCAACTCCCAGTGAAGAAGTCATCTTATATATACACTATGCAGCTTAAAAAACGTTGATGTAAATGTACAAAATAACGTATCTGTGGTTTGCCTTCTGGCGACTGGGCTGTGACATGAGCTACTCTCTCTCTCAAAGCCAGAAACCAGAGAGGTAAGACTGAAACTTGTGATATCGTAGAGTAAAAAGTCTGGAGCTGCTCTATAGTCATTTTACTTACTTAATATACTGCTGAGTAACCTATAATAATACATCATCATTTATTAGTTGATTTTTATGTTGTGATTTTTGTTACTGCAAAAGTAATGAAATGTATAAAACAGATGTTGTTAAATATGAAGTCCAATATTTGCCACCAATGAAAGTGGAGTAGAACTACAAAGAAGTATAAAATGGAAACACTCAAGTAAAGAACAAGTGCCTCAAAACTCAAAAGTGCTGTACTTGAGTAAATGTACTTAGTTACATTCCTCCACTACAAACTGGTAGTGAGGCTCTGCAGTGGTCGACAAGCCAGCACTGCTGCCACCCCCTGCTCTGCCCTATAAGCCCCTGCGTGTCCTGCTCCAGACCCATTGATTTTATCGGGCGACGCCAAAGCCAGTTCAGGCCAGCGTCCAGTCTGCCGCGAGGCCTCGGGGTGACACAGGCTGTGACAGGCCTGCCCTTCTGTCATCAATGTCAACGCATACTCTCAGATGAATGCAAACACCAGAGGCAGAGATTAACGCTGGCTCGGGGCAAAAATGCCCGGGAAAGTTCATAAGGAAGTTAATGGAGGGGGTAAAAATGGCCTCGATGCTGCATCAGAATATAGTGCATACTTTTAAGTATTAGTTTACGGTACGGAAGTAGGACACACCGCAGGACTCAGGGTTTCTTTTCACAGGGCTAAGTGAGAAAAACAAAGCGCTTTGTGATCTGACAAGCGAATACGCAGCATGAAGCAGCAGAAAGTGTTGTGGCCAGGAGTGAGAGAAACCCACACAAACCTTAATAATAACCATACAAGTGGCATTAAATGAATCAGCAGTGAAATGATGGAAGAGTTTCTGCACACACACATTGAAAATGTATTGTCATGTATTTTGATAATTAATAAATCACCAAAGAATGTAAAAAAAATGTTAAATATCCCCTGGCTCCTGTCTGCCTCCAAAATGTGAGAATCTTCTAATTTTTTCTGTTTTATATGTTTGTAAAGTGAATATATGAGTTTTGGATTGTCGGTTGAAAAAAACAAGACATTTGAAGACGACACCGTGGACTCTGGGGAGTTGTGACAGGCATTTCTTCACTGCTGTTTGACATTTTATAGACTACATAATTAGTCTTTCATGAAAGTAATCATTTGTTGCAGCCCTAATTTATTTTACAGAGTGTAATGTATTAGGGCTGCAACTAATGATTTTCTTTATCAATGAATCTGCCTGGATGGTATGAATTATTTTTTCAATCAGTTGTTTTGGACAGTGGTGAAGGAGGTATTTAGATCCTCTTGCAATGAAAGTCTTGCGATGAAATCTTAAGAAAAAGTATGTAAGTATAATCAGGAATGTGTACTTAAAATTTTAAAAGTGAAAATAGTGCAGAAAAATCTAGAAAAAAATGAAATTGACTCAAAATCATTTTAAATAAATGTATACAATTACAAAAAAAGCATTTGCGAACCTGGAACCATCAATTATTTTGTTATATTTGCACAAAAAGTACTTAAACTATTATCAAAATTGTTGCCCATCAATTCTCTGTCGGTTGACTAGTTGATTAATCGACTAATTGTTTCAGCTCTACTTGCATGAACAAATAATTTATAACAAAACATGATATTTTAGAAGCTTTTTATATGTTTTGTGTGCAAAAGTCTTAAGTCGTTAAGTAACTGAAGCCGTCAAATACTTCTTACAAGTAAGTCGTTACATTCAGCCACTGGTTTTGGTGTATAAAATCTTTTTAAGAAATTTCCATAAAAGGAGAATCCCTCAGATTGCTCATTTTGTGCATTTATTCTCACATACGTCAGAAAAAAAGCAGCTGGAACCAGTTGGGATAATTACTTGACTGATTAATAGTTGATCGAAATTGTTGCTTTAATTAATTATGATGATATATAAACCAGTGTGTATCCATAGGCGTCCCTCCTCCCCTCACATGATCTTCGTCTCCGTATTACACTGATTTGATGTCTTTCAGTTTAGCATTAGTAGCTTGCATAACTGGGCGTTTTCTTCCCCTCTTTCTTCTCTCTCAGCTGCTTAGCGCCCAGTAGAGCAGTGGATGATGGGAGCTCCGACACGGCATGATCTAAAAACCCACTGGCGCTTTAGTGTGCCTCAGCTGGCTTATATAACCCTGTGTGGATGTGCAAACTGCCTTGCTATTGGGAGAGCTCACGGAACAGACACACAGAGAAGCTACTGATATGTGGTGTGTTTGTATGTGTGTGTGTGTGTGTGTGTGTGTGTGTGTGTGTGTGTCAGGGTAAGGACAGCGGATCAGAGTGTGTGTGTTTGATGAAGCGGGGGTGCATGTTTAGCAGAATATAGTCAGATTTGTGTGTTTTCTGCTCAGCACCAAATATCTCCCTCCTCCTCTCTGAACTGTTTGATGACATCACCGGTGTGTCCCCTCGATTTTTTTGGACCGGCAAGCTCCCCGGCAATGATGTCACTTCCGCTGGGGCCTTCACCTGAAGTGACATCATTGTTGCATAACTATCCTCCCCCCTCTCTCTCTCTTCCTCTCCCGCATGTGAGAGCAGAGGCAGCTTTTCTCTGTCTTTGGCCACCCAGAGGCGCCATGAAACTCCTCATTATGGAAATACCAGGTGTGTGTCCGTGAAAATGGAAATGGGCAGATATGAAAAATACATCAGTGGGGTTTAATCCGCAGACACCCACCAAGATGTCCTCTGTGACCTCTTCATGCCCCCATTTTTAAACAGCTTAACGCTCTGAATCGTCAGGTCCCTCTTTCAAGCCCGAGATGACAACAGGAACTGCACAACTCCTGACATGAAATATTCCGGGTGTGAGGGTGAAGAGAGGCAGAGTGTGAGAGACAGCGATCGAGAGAGGCCTGACCTATATAAGAAGGAGGCTGAAATATTTATGGATGTGAGTGTCCTAATTGGCAAGCCACTGGGAGCACTGCGGCCTTCTCCTCCAATCACAGCCTGGGAAGAGGTTAACACACACACACACACCCATGCAGACAAGCGTCGGTGGTCCGAGGGCCCGAGCGAGGCCTCTACCCCGCGACCCTGTCATCCCCAGCCTGAGAGACGCCTCTTCATAAAGACAGATCTGCCTTCGCCAGGGCTCCGGCATTGTTAGAATCATTACCAGAGCTGTTATCATAACCGTCCTCTCTGGCACATATGGACGGGAACAACCGCTCAGAGCGCTAAGTCAAACACAGCCTAATTGGCTGGGCTTAATCTCCAGCACTGTCACGCACTGCTCGGCTCTCCGAGAGGCCTCAATTACTGTCCCCGCTGATGGAGACGAGGAGACGGACAGACACTTTCTGACTTCTAGTTTCAAACCACTGCAGGCTGCAGCAGAGCGGGGGAGGAGGAGGAGGGAGGAGGGAGGAGGGGGAGGAACCACATCACATCAGGGGTCAGCAGGGACTAAAGTTAGCAACTATTGTGGCATACTATCAAATAAACCAAAGAAATCCATTTAACTCCACTGATTTTACACATCAAAGTCTGTCTCCAGGTGTTCAGGAGCACTACTACGTGTGTGACAGGACTTGTGTAAAGCCTTTAGTGTCTCCAGAGAGAGCTGTGTGTAGTGTGCTAAATGTCCCCAGCTCATGTGATGTCATGTAAACCATCATCAGTTGGGTCTAAAGACTACAAGTTCAAAGGAAACTCTCGCCCAATGACATGAGGAGTCCTTAAACAACTCCAGAGCCTCCACGCCCACATATCACGTGATATGTATTCAACACATGTAGAAACTAAAAAGGCACTGAGAACACAGACCAAAGGCCATATCTCACCATTTAAAAATGCAAAACATAATTCATGTATCTGCCCCGAGATTTGAATCTGCTCCAAAATGTAATGGGTTCTTCCTTGACCCAGGCTACACCATTACACCAAGTTTCATGAAAATCTGGACAGCAGTTTGTCTGTAATTCTACTGACACACAGACAATCCAAACCAAGATTATAACCTCTTCGGCAACACAAAACAAGACATTGCAGTTTAACAAGCAGCCCGTTTCGGAGAGATTTTATGAAAACAACAGCCAGGTAACGTTAGCTCTGGAGACTGTCCCATCCTCACAGTAAAGACGAGGGGTTCAGATTGCCTCCAGCTCTTAATATAACTAGGGATTCCTGAAAGCATGTTATGCTATGCTCACATTACGAGCGACACAGCAACAGGCTACAAGTCATTTTCAATGGAAGTACATGACATTAAGCTACAAACTGGTGCCCGACACTACAAACAAGAGTTACACCTTTTTAAGTCCTCAAACGATGCGATGAAGTGTCATCCAATCAAATGTTATTTTGCTGTGGTACTGTGTTATTTAGCTTAGTTAGCTGATGCTATGCTAGCTTTATGTACATTACAGTGCAAACAGGAATGGGACGGGATAGATGATGTTAAAATGGGGCTCAGACATTGATTAAAAGCACAGATATTTTAGACCACATGCAAACTTTAGATGACGTAAAGTTGAGGGGCTTTGTGGCAAGTAGCAGACACACACAAGCCTGTGACAATGTTACTACGTTAACGAGCACTTCGGCAACACTTCAACAGTGACTCGGGGATAATGTAGCTAGTCACCCTGTTGCGTTGATGCTAGTGGTGTGAACACAGCATTAAGCCTGCCACTGGCTAACATTAGCGAACCAGCTAAGAACACGCAACATTAAATTAAGACAACTTTGGAGTCTCATTTCTCCTTTGAATAGGCTATATAAATTGATTATAATGAAATACAAGCTACAAACTGTTATAGAGAGTAGGCGCGGAGTGGCGACTAGGATGTCCAAAATTAAACAGAACTAATATAACTGTGTTACATGTGTTTCTTTTAAACAATATTTTTCCAATGCATTGATGCTTACCAAAAAAAGTTTCTTTATCAAAGCTGTTTTAACAGATTGTCTCCCAACATTGGAGACGTCCAAAAAGAAATTCCTTCTGATTGGACCACAGCAGCAAAACTGCAACATTTCAGTTAAATTAAATTAAAATCTGCTAAAGTGAAAGTAGATTTACTGATCTAGTGTGTGTGTCCAGTGTGAAAAATACATAAAAAGCAATTTAAAGTGTTTATAACTGGTTACTTTCTCTTTTCTACACAACAGCTGAGCAGAGCTGTAACCATAGAAACATTTTTTTGCTTGCCTCTGTTGCTACACTGTGACGGTGACCATAGTCACCAGTTAGCAAAACAGTAACCATAGCAACATGAACATGTAAGATCACCATTCATTTTAACCATCATTTCTTTAAAAGCAGCACTGGATACAACTTTTCAGTGTGAGCACAAGATGTTGCCGTTCGACTCAATGGGTCTGTAATTCACAAGTAAACGTCTCAAACACATTAATTGGCCAATCAGAGGAGAGTATTGAGCTCATGATACTAACAGTACATCACAAGCTCAGAGTCATTGTTGTGATTTTTAGGATTAGCAGGCAAATGAGTTCGACAAGCATCTCTGTCTTGCTTGCACAAAGGGAAAGAGAGCAGAAATCAATGGGCTGTGTTTACAGGGTACACAGCCGACTGTAACACTGCACGTTATGTTACACACAGCCAAGCAGTAAAAACAGACGAGCCGCTTGGCAGGATTCAGCCTGGCCGGCCTCGTGCTAAAAGCAGGCAGAGACAGCAGTGACACACGGGCCAAGAGCAGTTACTGGCACCATGCTCCAGTCTGAGACGGAGCAAAAAAAGTGGGACAGATTTAAAAAATATTCAGAGTATGTGTCCAGACTGATGTGATTTATCTTCATGGTCAAACACTTGAGCAGAAAAAGGCCAACAATCTAACATGTAGACAGGATTTCTCTGTGTTGAAATAGGGAGACAAGATACTCACGTAAGAAGTACTCAGATGGGTCCGCTTCATAATCTGTTTCCTCAGGAAAGTGGTCTATCTGTTTACACATCCCTTTGAAGTTTCCTGTTGGGAAAAACAGAAACAAAAGTTCAGCGGAGTTCATACAAGAAGACACCAACAAGACAAACAGCTCATCTGTAAACTACCTTTTAGTCACTCACAAAACACTTTGCAGTTTCTTGAATTGTCAGAACAGTTAATAGAGGAGCCTGTTCTCTGGACATGGCTCTCACACAGACCAGGAGATGCTCTTCAGAAAGCAGACCTGAGCACCAGGCCTCTCCGGCAGCAGGTGGCGGCTTGTAAACAAGAGCAGCGCAGCTGGTGCGACCTGGAGCCGCTCCAACTGCTGTGCACGGGGAACCTCATCTCTTAATGCTCGTTCATTTGGCTGACACCTCGCCGTCCAGCCACTCTGTCCGTCCAGGAAGCAGCATGCTGGCTTCCCTCTCCCTCCCACTTCCTCCTGTCCGCTCTCCTCTATTTGCAGCCTCTCAGCGGAGTTTTGGCGTTGATGAGGTCACTCAAGGTGGCGTGGCGGGGGAGGCGCCCATAAGGCGGCCATTACGGCGACCTGCTGCTGCAGCGAGGAGGCAGATGCCTGGGCGTTTGATTGGACCAGATTAGCGTTTCATTAACTTCTTCATCTCCTCTCCCTCCAGTGTCCCTCTAATTAGGCGAACAGGTGTTGGTTACCATGGCGCCAGGTGTTGCAGAGAAGGTTTTGGCAGTGAAGCATGATGGGCACAGCGGGGTGCGGTTATTACTTTGTGAACGGCCCACATGCAGCAGAGAGAGAGAGACCCCCCGGTGATGACCACTCAGACATTAGAGAGAGTGTCACCTGGCAAAAAAGAGCCATCAAAGCATCGTGGAGCTGCTCTCCCACCTGCGCGCAGCATTTGTGTCGGAGCTACCTGCGGGTTGGCAGCCAACGCCGGCTGTTCAGAGACTCAGCTCAGGACGGATGTATTTAGATGTTTGTTTTGATTGTCTCAATTTAATTTGGCAAGTTTCCAAACAAAAGTGACACAAAATGTGACAGAATTTCCAGGAAACCAGCAAAGAAAATGAGATTTACTGTTGGATATACAGTAGGACCTCAAACACGAAGGAAACGTGGTGAACATATTGCATTTCATTAGTTTCTGATGGTTTTTTTTTAGTGGAAGCTTGAGTGATGTTTAGGTCACATTCATCATTTATTTGCTTTCCATTGCTTTTTGTTTTCATCGATACACCAACTTTCCCACCTCAACCAAGTATAAACACTTTTTGCTATATTCCTTTTTTATGTCCCTGCACGGGCAGCAGCTGTGTCTGGAGGCATTATGTTTTTGGGTTGTCCCTCCGTCCATCTGTCCCATACTCCTGAACGCAGTATCTTAAGAGGGCCTTTTTCTTCAAATTTGGCACAAACACCCACTTGGACTCAAAAATTCACTGATTAGATTTTGGTGGTCAAAGGTCAAAGGTCACTGTGACCTCACAAAACACATGTTTGACCATAAGTCAACAAGTCATACTCTGATTATGACAACATAATCACATAAATGTCTGATAGGACAAAATGATGACATTTTATATCGTAAAGGTCAAAGGTCAGCTTCACTGTGACATCATAATGATCTGCAAAAACCCTTTCTTTCCATTATTCAATGTCATATTTCAGAAACAGAATAACATTTGGTCAGATACTAAATTGATGACACCGATCTTGGGTGTCTACCTTGAAACAGTGCTTATAGTTCTTCTGTGCTGCTGGGTTGAAGATGTGTGTGAAGCATCCATGTTTTATAATGTGGAGTTTCTGTGCAGCAACATCCATATTTGAAGTGTTGTCAACAACTGTCAATTGTCATGGCTACACAGGAGTCTGGACAGACATGGATGTAAACTGTAACGGCAGCTTGACGCGGAGCCATACGACCTTGAGGCGGTTATTCTTGTTTTGAATTTATGATGTTTCCACTCAGTTTTTTTTCATCTGTAAATTGAATATACATTTATATGTGCATTCAAAACAGGTGGATAGAAGCCCATATTTCTACAACATGTCTTTAGTGATGATTATGGGAACCTCTGCATGAAAACCACACCAGTCCTCCTTAATGGACACATCATCTGGCAAGTTTCCATTCAAATGTGGCATGAAATTGAACCTAATTTCTAGAAAATCAGTAAAATAGAATGAGAATTAATATCCACTGCTGCTGTATGATCCGTCACACCTCTAGTGATGGAAAACCACATGAAAAACATGATGGAAATATGATGTTTTTGTTTGTTTCATGTCAATATGAGGAAAGTTAGGCTCCTCATTGCTACACACAGATCTATTGTTTTGGTGGCAGTCACAATCTTTCATGGTGTTTCATGGTTTCATTACCCTTTGATGCATTTTGTTTTTACGGAGCCAAGCATAAAAACTTTTGTCACAAGTCACATAATTTAAAAAAAAAAACAATAAAAGAAAATGAGAATTAATGTCCACTACTGTTGGGTGAATTGTTAAACCACAAACAAGAAATATCCACATAAAAATATTGCATTTTAGTTTGTTTCATGTTTTCATTTGAAGATGATTACAGTCTCTTCATTTCCCCATACTGATCTAATGTTTTTGTCATTTGGGTGGATGCTTTGGTAATGTTTAGGTCACATGCTTCATGTGCATCATCATTTATCTGCCTTCCATTGCACTTTGGAAAAATTATAAATTTAAAAAAGCATGACAGAACATTACGACAAAAATTTACACTTTGCTAAGGTGGTGTCAAAACATAAATAAAATGCAGCACTCAGTTTTTTGGTTTTTTTTGATAAAGCGGAAACTGTATATATGCATATGAACAGGTGGAGAGAAACACACACCAACACAACAATACTTTAGTGGTGAGTGTGGGAACCTCTGCATAAAAACCCACTAATCCTTTATGGACACAATCCAATGTACCGACTCTGTGTGTGTGTGTGTGTGTGTGTGTGTGTGTGTGTGTGTGTGTGTGTGTGTGTTCAATCCTTTCTCCCACCGTCTCTATCTCTGGCCCATAATCAAAAAAACACTTATCGATTTTCATCAATAGGTTCTGTGGCAATTAGGACAAGAGAGCGGGAGAGATAAAGACAGAGGAAAGCAGGGAGAAAGACAATGTAAGGGGACGGAGGAGGAGAGATAAATATAGGAAGGGCAGGGAACAGAGAGGTTTTGAAGGACAGAGAGGGAAGATGAAGTGGGAGGTGGAATACATCAAGTTTGAGTGTCACAGTTTAGGCCTCAGTAATTGCTGAGCCATGAAAAAGCCCTCCAGAGTTTAACGGACCTGCACAGGTTTGAACTTGATGCTCTGACACACGACATACAGCCTGTCTTTCAGCAGCAGACTGCAAGATTAGAGAGCTGGGCTCGTTCCAATCAGCTGGAAGGTGATCTCTGTTAACTAGCGCCGTAGCATAAAACTCAAAGTGATCCTCCGAAGCTCTGGTGAAGCTAGCTGTGGCACGCCATCTTTCAGATGTGAGCTGGTGCATACTGTAGGTGTAACCCCGCCACCTCCTGCAACTACTCCCCCAGGCTGCTGCTGGAAATAACAATATGTTCCTCTTCAACTTGCCGGCTTAAATAAGCTCTAAGTAAGTTGTATTTCCAGGAGAGGAGGAGGGAGGGGAGAACACACTTGTGCCGCCTATCCGAGCATATTTCACTGAAAGATGACTTGTGTTTACATACGACTACATTGCACGCTCCCAGTGGAGCTGTCTGAGCAAACTAGCAGCAGCAGCAACCCACAGAGCTCCGTGTGTGTGTGTGTGTGTGTCTTAACAACGTTATCAAGTGGGTGTAAGATTTGGTTTGCAGCTGGCCGTCCCATCCGCAGTTGTGCGATTTGTAATAGCAGCTGTGGAGAGTGGCCTATTGGGGGAACCACTTCAATTAGCGTGCTGAAAGATTTATGTGACACTTAACCGCTCCAAACGGTCCTTTTCTTGTAAGACATGTAAACTCAGCAGGCTGGTAAATGTTTTATAATGGCATTTTCATTTCAGAGACCTCCCCACGTGAGTGCGAGCGCAGGGCCGAGGCGTGGAGTGAGCCGTCTGGCCATTAAGAGCTTTGGCAGGGGGGACCGCTGCTGAATGGAGAGGTGTTACCTGAGGCTCAGGTGTACAGTGGGTCAAAACACTTACTGCTTAAAGAGAAACACCTGTATTCACTGAGCAACACTTGCACTTTCAGCACTGGATTACTATAAAGGGCTCTGTGTTTAAAGTCACATGAAAAGGGGCAGGAGAGCGACATTTAAAAGAGCTTTAAAGATCCCAGATGTTTTGTTAAATATTAAATTAAAGCCTCGAGAATCAGGCTGCAGGATTTGGGGACTTGACACCAAAACAAGACTAAGGAGTCTACTTCCATGCTCACAACTCTGTGACGCTGTTCTTATGAACTAAATCAGACTGTTAGCATTGTCATTGTGAGAACATTAGCATTATAGAAATAGAATGGGTGGGAGAGGCAAAGAGAGACAGCGTGGATAAACAGCGTGTAGATCAGTATATTTTCACATCTAGGATTTATTTCAACCAAACCAGAATTGGTGATTGTTGGAACAGTGGACTAGCTAACTATATGACTACCAAGACTAACTAAGTGAGCATAGCGTTAGTTCAGGCAGGACAAGATGTCAAGCTCAGCTCACATCGCAGCTACATCAGCTGATCTCAAACAGCCCAGTCAACTGATGGAGCAGCTGACGGATGAAACAGAGACAGGTGATAGATCACATGATTCCTTTCTATGCAACCAATTGGCGAATCTCATTCAGGGCGCCCTGTTTAAACTGCTCTGGCCTGCCTACTGTTGCTGCTTCCTCAGCAAGCCGCTTTACAACCTGCCTCCACCCCAGCTCCTCCTTTTATGTTGTGTCTGACTTATCTCTGTCATTTCTGTTTGTTATTGATGCTGCTCTGTTCTGTTCCCGGGGGTCTTTGCTGCTGCTCTCCTTGCCTTACACTTTTCATGTAGGCACATGGAAGGGCGGGGATGTTTGCCCCGTAGGCATGCAGAAGGGCGGAGAGGTGTGCTCTCTCTGCCTTACGCCTTCCTCGGGCCTACACAGGCTTCCTGCGTAGGCCCGAGGAAAGGCAGAGGGGCCCCAGAACAGAGCCATACCGCCAAATATAATGCTGCAAATGGAAATAAAGTTTTCTTTGATTAAAGTGTACCTGAGTGAAAGATGGTTTTTGTGAATCTTATTTTGTTTGTCAAGTTTGAATGATTTTTTACGTTGAATAAACAAGACAATTAGGCTAACCTAAGTATTATTTCAGTAAAAGAGAGAAACTTTGATTGACAGATTAGTACAGTTGTATTTTTCTGTTTGATAAGGAAAAACAGGCGTAAGAATTAGCCAAAATGTCTCAATCTAGTAAGTATGACACTTTTATGGCCCCACTGATGTGTGTTGTCACCATAACAGCTAACAACAATCACCATTTTCTTTTGAACCAGTCAAATAACCATGGCAAACAACCCAATGTCCTTTCTGCTCTCATTGTATTTCTATGGTTGACGTGCTGATTTGATGACATTAGCAGGAATAATTGGGACTTGATAATGGCGTTACTTGAAAAGTCAGAGAATTAGTAAAGCTATCACAGTTCATCCTGTGGGGAACATGAACGTCTGAACAAAATTTCATAGCAATCCATACAGTGGTTGTTAAGACATTTCACTCAAAACTGCAAACATCAAGCTCACTGCATCACCAGAGGAAGAACCACTGGAGAACCATCCGTTCTCAACCACTATTGGACAATCTGTCCAGTAGTGAGAATATTAAGTATGTCAGTCTGGATCAAAGTGGTGGACAGACAAACAGACTGACATTGCCATCCCTGAACCACTGTAGGATGGTGGAACCTGTGCTTTAAACACTGATCCAAAGATGTTCTGATAAAACATTTTTGAGCCTGAAGACAAACAGTAAAATTCAGCTCAGTAGAAATTAAATACAGTCAGGTTTTAATATTAAAATTCAAAGAAGCCAAAGGTTTTGTGTTAATTTTTCGGAACTGAATTCTCTAAAGACAAACATTATGACGTGAAGAATTTACTAACAAGGTGAAACATGCTTTTCCTGACTTTAAGGGCAGCGAGTCAAGCTTATTTTTTTAGTTTTTAATCACTGTTAGAGCCTCGGAGGATTTACCCTACAAATGAAAAATTAAACCCTCTGAACTCTAAACCCTCGTCGAGAACAAGGTTTCAGGGTTGGGTTGAAATCCAGACGGTAACTGTAGCCCGCTCAGCCAGACTGAACGGTATAAATCAAGTGGTAATAATTTGTAGAGCTGTCATTAAAAGAGGAGGCAGGTTATTTGAGATCTCCTGCTGGGATCAGACCATCACCAAACCCCCTCTGAGTTTGTGTTCGAGGGGAGGATGGGGGTTTTGTTCAGACATACTCTATCGGCCCAGTCACCGCTGGCCACTGTGCCCCCCTATAGTGGGAATGAGCTATGGGCTAACCTCATGCCCCCTGCGTCCCCTCCCGTCCTCTGCAGCCATAAAGCACTTCATTACCACAGAGCCTGGAGAGACACAGAAGCACTCAAGAGTGGAGTGCAGTGGAGAGAAGGGGGTTGTTGTGGAAAAGAGAAGGAGGGGGATGTAGATTTATCGTTGCCCACCACAGTGAGGCTCTGGGTCTGCTCCTGAGGGACCCGGGGTTTATCCGGTCAGCGTCCAGCCCATTTTCAGGCCCCCGTTGGCACATAACCACGAGGAGAAGCTATTCCTGGGCCGGTGACGTTGCTGTGTTGCTCTTTATTCATGTTTTGAAAAAAGAAGCTTTCCCCTGGCTGATGTTCACGTATAGGTGCAGGGCTTTGGAGCAGCTCCAGCTGAGGCAGAACTCGGCTTAATGTGGACGCCTTCCAAGGTTTAGGTGATGCAGCTGAGAAGGTTCTTCTAATGTTATCGATACCATGCGCTCGGCCCCTGGGTGCTGGTTATTACACGGGAACAAGGAAGGAAATCGCCCATATTCACTCTCGCCATCTTTCTCAGAGTGGGAAGTTTCTGGCCTGCTGCTGCTGCTGCTGCTGCTGCTGCTGAGGACTTCTGGCAAGTTAAGGCAACTTCAACCCATTTCTCCCTTCTTGACCCTCATAGTTGACACTATTAAATGAAAGTCATGAAAGTGTCATGCTGAAGCCTTCTGGAAATGACTTGCCTGCCTATTATTATTTGTGCAACAGCTAAACATGGGCTAATCTATCTTTTAAACAATCATTAGGCTCTCTCCCTTGATGCTTTCCGTGGTTCTAACACGCTCACAGATGTATCGCCCCATCTGATCAGCTTACTTCTGAAGGTGAAGTAAATGATATCTCCAATCAAAGGTGTAAATGTGTCTACAAGTTCATGTACTGGAGCATATAATTTGGCTCTGTTTTTGTGGTGGCGCACTGCTCGACAGTTTGGTCTTTTCCTGGACTCTGAATTTGAAGAATTTGCTCTGCCTGTCTGTGCAGTATATGTGTTGCAGAGTGCATGATACACAGGTGGGAGGTTCATTCTAATGAGGTAGCGTGAAGATAGTTGTTGGTATTTCGGTGGGAACTGGATCCTAGACAAGAAAGAGAATGGACGTCTCAGAACCACCTTTGTTTCTGGCACAACGTCATTCCGCTGCCAATCTGATAATTTTATTAACAACAGCAAACTTTACACAGCTGCGCAATAACTTATGAAAAGCTTCTCCCTCAGTTCATTAAATCCCAGGAGGACAGCAGGACAGATACGTTGATGAATCTGCAGCCTCTGATTTAAGAAGTGCCGCGTCAGAGTGCAGTGTCATGACGCACGGCCGTCCATTGTGTTTACCTTCATTAAATCACCTGCAAATGACACCAGGCTGCTACAAATTAACCACACAAACCTCGACCAGCCCAGTCGGCACAAGAAAATGTTGGCATTGTACATTGCTGCAAACTGTAGAAAAATTCGATTTGTACGTTTCATTCCTATCATATCAAAGTTTCTAAAGTGACATAGTTCTGATTTTATGTACGTACAGAGTGACAGAGATGGAGGAGATGGTTGATGACGTGACACCTAGTTGAGACATGATCTTTTCCGAACCATAACCAAGTTTTTTTTTGTGCCTAAACAACAGCATTGACAAAGGCATCTAAAGTTTCACCATATCTGCTTCATTACATATTCGTGGTTTGCAGAACGTACAATGCCAACATTGATCCTTGTGATTGGGTTGCCTCTACACATCTGATCATTTCTGTCACAGTCTGACAATCATGCCCACCGGATACAGTGATTGGCCAGGAATGTAGAGTTGAGTGTGTGTGTGCAGGGTTTAAACTTCCCTCTCAAGCTCTCTTTTGTCATTCTTTCATTTATTCTTTTCACTTTTCATGCAAACGACCGAGTGCAACACTGTGAATACCTCTAAGGAAAGACTGCCTGAAAATATGTGTTGTTATCTCTGTGTTTAAATACTTATCTTTTTTTCCTCTATGACAGTCAGCCTTTCACCCCACCTGTAAACACTTTAGCCTGACAACATATTCAAATTAATCTCCATATGAACTTGTTTTTTAAAAGCATATCTCGCTTTATAGCTGTGTGCTAAGTGGTTACGGCGTAACTACTGAAAGGTCAACTTCAGCTGTTTGTGTTTTGCTGGTGGAGATTGTTGACTGTGTGTTTAGCATGATGCAAGCTGAAGAACGGCTCAGTGATTTTTCCCCTCTTAGTAATGCACATGAAAGATTGTAAACACAGTTACTGTATGAAATGTAATTAAAGCATGATCCGGTCTGATCATGTACAATACATCCATCTGGTGTTGAGAGCTGAAACTCGATGCATATCAAAACTTGCACTGTGGTAGGTATCAGCTTTGCCAACCTGACCTCTACACCCCCAAAGGACACTGAAGTTTGGTGTGGGATATAAATAATTAGGAATATAGACTGGACTGGAATTCAGGTGCAACTTTATGCAACACATTTTTTCCACAAAAACTGAATTCAAACACAAGCAGATTCAAACACAAGCAAGTACTGCCGAATAATTTGAAATAACTGAAAGCACTGAGTTGCAGCAATGTGCTGCAGTTGCACTTGTGCGGTCACTGTCACTACCACTATGCCTGTGTCAGATCCAGCATGCCCTATCATACCCAGAGTGCACAAAGTCCTATCTCTTCACACTGTATTCCCACTGGCTAGCATCACACTGTACATATCTGCAGGTGGGAAAAGTAGCAGAACCGGAAGAATCCTTCCTGGACACCCGAGGAGAGAGACATCCTGGTTGGGCCTGCCCACACACAAAACCCTCAAACAACAATCAAACATGATCACAGCTGCCACAGTGCTGCAGACAGAGACAAAGGTTTGATGAAACACAAACACGGAGGAGGTGCATGATGGGAAGGGGAGGGTGGAGTGAAGGGGGGGGGGGGGTCAGGAGGACTCGACTGAGTAGGAGGTGCCGTTTAAAAAGAGTTAGAGAGAGAGAGAGAGATTCAAGCCCACTTCTGATTCGTCAGTGGGCGGCATTCTCAAAAACTTTCCAGGCAGCCACCGAGTGCGTCAGCATCCAGAACCCCCCCCTTCACATCCTCCTCCTCCCACCTCCATCCTCAGTCCCTACGGCAGCCGTTGCCATGTGGACATCAGAACTGTTCGCTTCGGTTGCCATGGATATAGCTATCTGGGATAGGGGAGGATCACATGGACGGAGCCGGCGAGGTGTCTTTAACCCCTGGACACACAGCAGCTTCAGTGACACAGCACGCAGCATTAGTCAGCTGCTCTTACAGCACCAGCATGACAGCCTGCGAGCTTGCGTTGGCTCCACACAGCAGTAACCTGCAGTCAGGTGTGCTTCACGTCCTTTCGGGTCAAACACATAAGTGAGATTATAGCACCGGGCAGCCAATGGAAAGAGATATATTGCATGCACGGGTCATTTAACAGCACAAATGAACACAAATGGCCTCCTCAGGTCTGGCGTTGCAGCACTCTCATACATGCATGTATAGGTATGTGCTTATAAATCCCCTGTGGATGAAAAGGTAATGGGTTCACGCATGTTACACGCTGACATCTTCTCCCCCCCTAATGAACAGCCGCCCTAGCAGCAGTGACAAGAGCCCTAATCGCCTTATTCATCTTCATAATCACACCTTATTCATCCTTATAATCACTATATTCATCTTGGTAATGACCCCGCTAAGGCAGGGAGGCCCGTATGCACCGTCTCCCCCTCTCCCATCGCACACACATTACACAGATGTAGCATCTCCGGCTCTGAAAACATGCTTTTTTCATGTCAGCGCCGCAGCAGAACTGTTGTGTGAGGACTTAAAGACACAGTGAAATGACAGTTAGAGCATCTTTAAGCTGAAGTAATGTGACGTGTTTCAGAGTGAAACTGAATATGCAGGCAGGGTATAATTTCGGGAGGCATCCGATCAAATCGTTCCGGGTTTTAAAAATGGACGACGCTCTATAAAAACCTCTGTAAAGGCCTGTTTGCTTCCACACACACCTCCCTCACTAGGAGGTGGAGGAGGAAGCACAAATGAATAAATTCCAGTCATTTAGATGGCAACCATTCCCTTTTAGAAATGTAAACAAGGTAAACTGACATCCTGGCATATCTCCAACATGATATCATGAGCTACCAACGTCCATCACTCTTAACTTTCTGTCTACATCGGAAGTGTGAATTTGTTGCATTGTGTGGATTGACATCTGCAGCTTGTCTCTACATTTGAATAAATATCTGACCAGTTCTAATGTACAGTGTGATGGTCTGACAGAGCTGCAAGATCATGAGGGAGTTTCTTTCATGGCAGTCAGACAAACATAAACTGCTAATTACATATATGAGGTCAGTTCTGACATTTGACCTGCGATGGCATTGGATCTAAGGGAAATGGTGTCTGTTAAAGGGTGCTAAAAACAGACATATAGCTGGATTTTTAGTCATTGATGTTACTACAAATTTCAAGGGGATTTTAAACAAGTGAACAAAGTAGTATTTCTGACTTCTGAAACAAAACCCAGAAGTTCTACTTTCACTTCACCTCTCTATATGATGAGAGAGGTTAGCTGTTTTCTCCAGATCCCATTTGATAGGACGTAATTTATGCATTTATGTATACGCCCCCACATGCAGGATGAGTCATCAAAAATATTTCAGCATTATACAGAAGGAGGAGGAAGAGGGATTTAGATGTATCATAATAATAAATGATCGAAAATGCTTTAAAATATATATATTTGACATGTATGAGAGCCGAACACTTAAAGCACATGAACAGTTAGGTGCCTGAGAACTTGTCTTCAAATCTTCAGAAAGTATTTTTTTCTGACATTAAACATTCATGGCTTAAAAAGCAACAATAAAAACACCTTTAGGTATTATTAATTTAGGTCTAAGCTGTGTTTAAATGCTGCAAAATGAAAACCTGGGAGCAACAAGAATACAATATTAGCAGCTTTGCAAATAAAGATGCATCTTGCAGGCGGTGGAGAAGTTGGCAGGTATGTAACGCAGCAGCTGTAGCTGTAGGTGATGTGGGAGGCAGACTAATGGAGGCAGCGAGGTGCCGTCAGGTTTCGGCTCGTTGGAGGATGACTGACAGATGTTAGACAGTCATTTGACCTCCCACGGCTCGGCTCGGAGCGCTTTCCCCAACAAAGCCGCTCCTCTCTGCCCTGAACGCTGGGATGTCCGCACCACATCTGCGTCTATCTGTGAGCTGCTGCAGCGGTCTGTGGGTCTGTTTACTCCTGAGATGATGTGTTGATGGAAAAGAAATAGGAAGGGAGGAGGAGCCCGCCTGTGATCCACCACCAAAGGAGCAGCGAACCTGTGGGGAGGCCAGAAGCCTCTCCGTCATATTCGTTTCATCCTGCTGCTTTCTCGACTCCTCTCTTCAAATCACTCTTTATTTATAGCCTCCTGTTTTTATACAGTATCAGGCTTTTTCCACGAAGGGAACTAAATCTCTAACTAAAATAGATATTGTTTCCTCTGTGTTTCCCTCCACTTTCAGGGCAAGTTCCTGAACCTAAACTGCTCAGGATCTGGAGCTAAACACAAGTTCCAGGTCTCGGGGGAGAGATATGCAACTGTTCATATGTAGCATGGCAGTTAATAATGCAGGATCAGGGGTGGAAGAAGTATTTAGATCTTTTACTTATGTAAAAGTAGCAATACTACTGTGTGAAATACTCTGTTACACATAAAAGACCTGCATTCAAAACCTTATTAAATAATGTACAATGTAAAAGTATCCAAATATACTAAAAGTACCAAAAGTAAAAGTACTCATTATGCAGTGTTGCCCTTTTCACAATAGAGTTAACTAAATTATTAGAATATAATTACTGACAGATTCATACACTATTGCAGCTGGTTAAAGTGGAGCTAACTTTACGTAACATATAATAAATACATCATAATTTATAAGTCAGTTTATACTGTGTATTAATAATCTGAATCAGCAAAGTAACTTAAGTTGTCATAAAAAATGAAGTGGAGTAAAAACTTCAATATTTGCCTCCAAAATGTTGTGGAGTGCCTGTATAAAGTATCATAAAATGGAAACGATGGAGTAAAGTACAAATAACTTAAATATGTACATGTGTAAATGTACTTAGAGACATTCCACCACTGTCCAGGACACGTATTTAGACAAGCGATGCAAGGAAGTTTGTTTTAGATACAGGTAATATTCACATTTAAAATACCTGATTTAAAATTGCTGCCTGGTCATTTAAAAAACGCTCCTCCCTGAAAGACAGACAGCATCAGTTGATTCAGCCAGTGCCCTAAAACAACATACTATGTTTAATTTGTTACATGTTTAAGTGCCGAAGCCCGTTAGCAGCCGGAGTAACTGTGACAGGAACAAAGGAGGAAGTCAGGTGGTGTTGTTTTAGAGCAACAAAGTCTCTGTACAGTGGGGGTCGAGGTGGTTGGATGGGTCTTGAAAACCTCAGACTCAAACATGGGAGACTGCTGTTAGTTTCCTGTTTCCAGCCAACACCCAACAATGACATCAAAGCTCCGTCCAAGCTTCCAAATTGTCAGAAGTGTGGAATCGAGTCACATGACTTGGACGTTTAGTTTGATATGCTATTACTCTGTTTTAAAAATGGCATTACATTTGGTGAGGGGTGCCTTATGACTATGAGTACTTGGAACTCAAGGTTTAGGGGTTGGGACTTAACCCGGGACCTGTCAGTCTTGACTTGGGCCTGGATTTGGGACTTGAGTACAAAGACTTGAGACTCACTTGTGACTCGAAAACAATACCTATGTACTATCTCTGCAAATTACATTTCCCTGAACTTATACGCAAGTCTTTTCTGTGCCTAAATATAACATTAACATTAACATTATCTATAGCATTGTCCCATCGTAACACCAGTTTTATCAGTGTTTTGTAACAGTTTTAGAAACAGATGAATAATGGTGTTAGGCTGCAAAACACTTGTTTGTGTCCTTCTGGGGCTCCATGGAAAAACAATGTATTTTGTTGTTAAATTTTGGGGACATATTGTCTGTCTGCACAGTGTTTTGGAGTAACGTGGAAGCGGGTCTGGTGTATACTCTCATTGCCCTAATCTGTAAACCTCCATATGTGTGTGGGGCTCATCTATTAATTTAAGAATACTGATGAACAACAGTCATCGAAACAGCATTAGATTCACTACATAACAATGCTGATGTCTGTTCTGCATCCAAACTGATGTTGCCTTTTCAGTGATGTTATCCAAGATGTTCTGCTCTGTCAAACACAGCAGAAATGTAGTCAGACCCTAGAACCTAATGCGTTCTCAAAGGTTCAGGTTATGGAAACTCCAGGTAACAGGTAAAGTTCCCATAGTGAAAGAGTGATATATGTATGTATGTATATAGATAAATGCTGTGTTTTTCAGCCCCTGTTCTGAACCCTTTCTCCCGTCTTGCCTTTGATTCTTTAACAGGTCTCAACTCTCTGCTTCTCTGCAAGGCGTCAGTCTCCTATAATCAAAGACCAGACGAGCAGCATCACCCTCAGCTCATGTCAGAGAAAGTGGGAGGGATTTCTCCTGCCTGTGGTCCGTCTGAGTGTCTCAGTCCAGACGTGTGGACACACTGGGATGTGTGAGGTTACAGATCGGGGCAGGAACCATGATGAAGAGTAGGATGAGATTTCACAGATCCAGGAAACATGGAACCAGTGAGTCAGCGGTGTCACAGCGGAATGCGTCACAGCCTTCTGGTCAGACGGGGCGAGAGCTGTCCAGTTCTCCGAAGAGTCCCTCAGCAGCAGAGAGACAGGCATTCCCAGAACGGGGGCCAAGTAAACACCTCATGCTAATAACAGCTACTGCAAAAGCAACACCTCACCTACGCCCATCGCAATCATGTAATCAGCTCTGCAGGAGGAAACTGGTTTGCATCTATTTTCTGATGCTGAGTCTTCAGAAGCATCCACAACCTTGTTTAAAACAGCTGTGCGGCCAGCTGTAACCAGCGAAGAAGAACTCACCAGTAAAATCACCTGCTTTGGTGTTTATTCAGTCATTTCATCCCTGGAGTAGGGCTTTATCCAAATCGACTGAGAAACCACATTAAAAAAGCAGCACAAACACATGCAGAGTCAGTAGAACAATGCAAATGCAGCAAGGTGGATGCAGTTTTGCTGCAGGCAAAGTTAAATGAGTCAAAGAGGAATTGACTCAGTCAAGACAAAGACAATAAACTAGAGGAAGATGAGTAAGAGCTTGTAAACACTGAGAAATGGCTAAAGTTCTCCATGTTAAAATATTTGTCAACAACAACGCTGACCAATAGCATTCAGTGCTGCTTCCTATCTGCCAAACCTGGTGTAAAATGATGTAAAATTCAGCGTCAGAATAGAGATTAGGATGCAAAGGCAGAGTCTGAACTCGTCAACACTGACTCATTCACGGCGTGATGTCAACCGAAATCACAAATTATAATGTGGACCACAAAGGACGTCACTTAAAACAACTAATCCAAATGGCTCGGTCTGTTGTTCTGCTACTGTTGTGTCATTGCATCAGATTTGCACGTCAGCCAATTGAACTTAAAACTCAAACTTTGCCACGAAACCCAGCAGCAGAGTCTTGTTTCCCATGACAACATCTAAACACACAAAAATGGAGGTGCTTTTGTGTCTCCTGCTGTAGTTGCTTCCAAAAGTAATGCAAGAACAATCCATATCAGATGAAGGCCCAATTCCTTTTTTCTACCCCTACCCTTGTTTTCAGGTGCCACTTTGCCCCTCAGAACAGTCACAAGGGTTAGTGGTTGAAATCTTCCTCTATGAAATGGGACAACCATTCAAGACCCTAGTACGTCAACTGTAGTCATCGAAGCTGACGTCAACCTAAACAGACGGCACTGAGAATATGCTGTGGTGATTTCTCTTGCAGAGCCTTTTCAGGATGCTTGCAATTTGTGAACAGTTCAAGTTTCACGCTATTAATCGATCAAACAAGTCATCAAATTAAAAAGAACACTGCTTCATTACCAGGTTACTAGCAGTGCTCTGTAGGCTAACCTTAGCAACCTGTGCTGCTACCCTGCCAGTCTGCACTGAAATTTCAAGCACTGTATGCCATCAAAGGAGGGGTAATGCACAAATTAGCAATAACAATGTAATGTTAGCTAGCTAGCTAGCTAGCTAAACAGCTACTGAGACATCAACATAATACTAGTGATTTTTTTACCATTATGCATCAAAATGACTTTAAACTAAGATAATACATGGGTTATCGTAATTTTGAAATCTTTCAATCTTTTAAATTAATTGAAGAAAATACATTTGTGTGTTTCTTGTGTTGCTTGTGCAGCAATCTTGCCAATGAATTCTTGGTATTCACAGTTCTAAATGTGCCTCTAAAAAAACCTCCGTTTGGAAGGCCACGTAGCCCTTATACTCTGCCGGACCCCTCTGTCCCAACAAGAACTGGGACACCCTATCCCTAAACATAAACATAAACATGCACAAGGGCCAAGTGGTAGGGGCAAGGGGCATAGACTGTTGGGATAGGGCATAAGTCATTTTTTAATAGATTTAATAGATTTAGCACCTTTAGACCATGCAACAACAATCATGGAGATTTATTACATGTCACACTGTGCAGGATGGGTCTAATAAAATATCTGTTGAAGTCTGTGTCAGACTGAATGATATCCGTTTGAGTTATATCACATATATAACAAAATATGTTCACAGTTTATGCAGTGTTCCTAAACTTTATTCAAAAACAGCATTAATGAAAAATGACATGACAGTAAGTGTATTCTGCATCACTTCCTGTCGAATTCTGATTGGCTGGTTTGTAGATGTTGTAGGGACATTGTGAGAGGTTGGTCCTGAATGAATTTTGACTCAAGCTTTTGGTGGACGTGTCTCATAGATCGATCTATGGTCACCACATCTATTCCCGAAAATCTCAAAGTATAAAGCAACCTTCAGGGGCCAGAGAAAGACAAAGAGAGAGCACAGTCAGTACCAAGTCGGGGCCTCTAAAAACTGTCGGCCAAAGTGAGGAGAAAGACATGTAACAGTTTGTATAGTCTCTATTTGACTGTGCAAGAGGCAGAGCTGTAAGACAGAGCTAAACCAACCATCAGGTGGACTCGCCACGCCGCTGTAGGACCTAAAGCGTCCTCTCTGCAGGACTGATCTGAGTCCTGCCTGCAGCACAGTGCCACACTCCAACAAACCTCCACCTTAATCCTTCAGACCTGATTTAATGGACCGGCATGAACTTAAACGCTTTGCCCAGCAAGGACCACAGCAACATTCTAACAGACTGGGAAGCTCTGTTTACAAAAGGAGAACATGGCAGGTAAGGATTTTATCATAATCATTTTATTAGAGATGACATGAAATTAGGGGAGTGACAACTTGGGCTGCAACTACTTCAATTAATTTGACAATTTCCTTCATTATTAAGTTAATGGTTTGAACTATAACATGTCAGATAGCTATGAAAAAAATAAGTGCCACTAATTCCTAAAGCCAGAGTTCAAATATTTAAATCCAACCTGGTCTAACAGAAATATGTGACATGATTATGACCTGTTAACATCATAATATGCGATGGTGGAACATGTGTGCTGGCACCACAGAAACACTGCCGGTGACCAGACAGTTTGGACACACAGATTCCTCAGTTCAGTGACATCACGCAGTGGGCGGTGGTTAATGTTACAACCCCATAGGTAGTATAAAGAGCCAGAAAGTCAACATAGGGAGGAGGTCGGCGTGGTAGATGGATCAACAAACACCAGAATTTCACTCGGGAGATCTCTGTCTGTGTCCCGTGTAAAAGTAAAAGTCAACATGGACATCTTTTAACTTAACGTGCTTGTGTCCATTATGTAGTTACATCTCGTAACATGACGTAGGGTCATTTTACGACATACTTACATCAACTATATTACAAGTGTCGTGATTTTAACAGCAAATATCATCTTTTTCTAAATCTAAGAAAGCGGTTTTGGTGCCTAAACCCAACCGTGCCACCACCGCGTAATGTGGTGTTCAGAAGTTGTGGTCATTTTATGTATTTCTGTGAGATCACGTTATTTAAAATGCTTGTTTTGTTTGATTAACATTTTAAAATCCAAAAATCTTCCAGTGAAAATCACAAAAGACAAGAAAAAACAAGGAAATCAGAAAATATTCACAATCAAGGAGCCCCAACCTTTGAATTTCTAGCAATTTCTCTTCAAAGATAAGTTTCAGTTTCAGCTCTATATGCAGTAGTCCTAAAGTTGTGGCTCATAGCTGCGACAAGAACCCCGTTATACAGTTTTTTAATCTTTGTTTATTAGCTGATGTCAGAACAATACTAATTCAGCTCTAGATAAACACCTCAACTTTAATTCTGAAGCCACATTTAGACTTTTCGGTGTCGACCACCTCCTGAAATTGAATTCAGAAGCAAGTGTCTGACGTATTCCGTAGTCTGAGCTGTGTTTTCTGCTGCTCCAACTCTATTTTAAACAATTCAGCCTCAGCCCCAACAAATTAGATCAGGAGATTGGAGTCTGTTTTCCATGAGGTGGAGCAGCGAGAGCACATAAGGACACCGACAACAGGAGATGTTATAAATAAATAAATGTTTACATGCATCCTCGGTTCAGGATGTAGCATGCGAGGAAAAACTCTCCGAAGGTTGTATTTCAAGTTCAGGCCTACGTCAGCTCTATGAACAAACCCTTCATCCTCCTCAGCAACAAAACAGCTCAATCAATAACTTTCCCTGTCTAACTTCTTCCCTTTTATCACTTAAGGTTAGCCGAAGCTAATCAGATAGCTTTCAACTTGTTGTCAAACTTAGAGTTGCATACAAACAAGAGGTGATGTAATGTGTGTGTTGAGCTCACAGCTGCGCTTTGCATCTGAGCAGGAGAACAAAGCGTCCTTTAAACTTTCTCACCTCGGGTTTATATCCACAGCCTGGAAAACATCACACTCAATTCAGCTCAGTTTAATAAACTGGCAGCAGCGCTGAGGTGGATTGTTCGCCTCTCTGCGCTGGTGATGATGAAGCTGTAGCTGATGCTCATTCGCTGTGATGAAGTCCTAAATGATTTGACCCCCCGCTGTCGGCCTTTTCCTGTGATTTACATCACACGGCCTGGATGTGAGCTCATGATATCAGCGCAAAATCTGCACAGTGAGCACAGCGGGACGGTTCCTGGGCGTCATAAATTCCCTCTTAAAACAGCTGCACATTGATCTTATGAAACGTGCCGCACTCTTATTTAAATCAACTGGATTCCCAAAAGCCATCAATAAAAACAGTGGGTACACTTGAGGACAGATCTAAAGGGGAGAGGAGGGTTACTTTACTGTTACTGGCGACTATAAAAGATCACAAATCAAAGGCAGTCGATGCAGCTGTTTCTAGATTATAACCATTACTGTGAGGAGGGATGATAGAGAGAGCTGCAAGAATATGGCACAAAGAGGAAGAGATTAACTATTTACTATGTTATATATCTGCAATCACTGATATAATTTACAGTTTTTCTATCATGTCCTTGCAGAGCAACAGAGCTACACACAAATACATATACTGTTGACGGAGACGAGACAGTTGTGCATTTTAGAATTGTAGAGGAATTTGTCAATAACCAGTAAAGTAGTGCCGCAGTGAATGCCTGTTTTGTCACTAACTGATCTGCCAACCAAAAGATGAATCATTTAGTCAATTATGATACCAAAGTCCATGGTCTTCAAAGTGCTTATTTTGCCCCACACACTGTCCAACACCTACATGTAAACACATTTAATTTACTATCAAATAAGACAAAGATTTTTTGAGGAATTTTTCCTTGACAAATGTTTTAAATAATTAGTACAATGGTTGCAGACTAAATTTTGTTTGATCAACTAATCAATCAATCAACTAATCATTTCAGATCTACAGTAAATTACTAAAAAGTCCAAACCTAGCAGCAGGTTAGTAACTGTCTGGAAAAGTGAAACATTTTTATGGCTCCACGCTGGCGATAGTCATGGCCAGAGGCGTTATGTTTTTGGGATGTCATTTCCATTCTTTTGAACACAATATCTTAAGAACTTCATGAGGGAATTTTGTTGAATTTGGCACAAACGTCCACTTAGACTCAAGGACGAAATGATTAGATTTTGGTGCTCAAAGATCAAAGGTCAAAGTCATTGTGACCTTGCATCTGTCTCATTCTTAGGAATGTGATATGTAAAGAACACCTTGAGAGATTTTTTTTCAAATATGGCACAAACATCCATTTTGAGTCAAGGATGAACTGATTAGAATTTGGTGGTCAATATCTCAAGACCACCTTCAGGGAATTTCTTCAACTTTGCCACAAATGTCCACTTTGACTGAAGAATAAACTGATTAGATTTTACATTTGGTTGAAGGTCAGAGATTAAGGTCAGTGTGACCTCACAAAGCATGTTTTTGCCATAACTCAAGAATTCCTAGGTTAATTATGCCAAAACTTCAAAAGGTCAAAGGTCAACTTCACTGTGACATCACAATGTTCTGAAAAAAAAACCAAAGTGCTTTTCTGGCTACCATTAAACGGCACATCTCAGGAACTGAAAAGGAAATATTAAGTCAGATACTTAATTGATGACTCTAATTTTGGGTGCCCACCTGAACCTGAAACTGTCCTGATTGTCTAGATCTTCTGTGCTGTTGTGGGGACAATGGTTATGAAGCATCCATGAGAAACTTGACTGGTACACGGAGGTATACAATGACGGGGAAGTAAATGTTTTTTTTTTTTTTTGTTTTTTTNTGCCCACCTGAACCTGAAACTGTCCTGATTGTCTAGATCTTCTGTGCTGTTGTGGGGACAATGGTTATGAAGCATCCATGTTTTCACAGACCTGGGTGCAAACTGTATGAGAAACTTGACTGGTACACGGAGTTATACAATGACGGGGAAGTAAATGTTTTTTTTGTTGTTTTTTTTAATCATTTTGTTATTCCCACAGGATTGTTTTTGTTTTGTTTTGTTTTTTTGTCTCAAGTAATAAAACTTGTCGAGACAATGCCCAAGAAACAGTCTGGCCTCTGTTTTAAAATGAAAGTGCTGACCAGATTTAAAAGTCAGTGTATGCTCATACAACAGTTCTTAGGATATCTAATGAATAAGGGCCACATGAATGATGTTATGTAATTAATGTAAAGTCACTTTAGTTTGGTTTAGGAAAAGAAACATGGTGACGACATTTTAAATTAACTCAGAGTTCACCTGGCTTCACATGGTTTTGAACACCGGTCTCCTTGGAAGTCCTGTGCCGTTTGCTCCATCCACTGCCTCAACCTGCCTCTTTATGTGGACTTTCACTCATTATACTACTTCCTTCTAAAGTGGTTATATATGCATTGTGGTGCAGCACAAAAACAGCCTGTAAAAATGGAAGTTTTGTGCAAAGTCCACCCTCCAAGAACTACAAACTACATCTTGTTGCTGAGCAGTAAAAACTATCAACTGGAAATAACAGTACAAATGTTTATCTTTTGAGCCATAAGATCCAGGTTTGGTTGGAAATGAATCTGAATTAAACTAAATTGAATTAAACTACGTTCCACTGTGTGCCCTGATGATTAACAGAAACCTGTGTCTGAAAGTTCACGCACCCTGTCAAAGTGTCCTTCAGCACGACACTGAGCCATCTACCTGTTCACTCAGTGTAAATCACTTTGAATAAGGTGTCAATTAAAAGGTAATGTAAATGTAAATGAAGAGAGAAAAAGATACTGAGAGTCAAAGAGGACACTCAAAGAGAAGAGGGCATGCTGGGTAATATGGTCAGTGTCCCCACAACACTAGTGGCCTGCAGGAAACACCAGTGGCACATCAGTGCTGTATGAATACAGTGTTGTAAGATTAACTTAAGTTGAACTGTTGTTCCTTCTCTGGCTGTTGAGGTGGATCGATTCAAAACTCTTCAGGAGGAAAACAGATTGTGCAAAGAGGAAATTGACTCCTATTTTCTTTTTGTATGACGATTTACGAGAGTTAAATTTTCATGAAACAAGTTGACCTAACCCTGAAATAGTCTGCCGTACAGACAGTGGTGTAAAAGTACATTAGTAAAATTAGCATTACCACAATGTTAACAAACAGAGCTGTTTATTGCTTAAGTTTAAAATCCATACACATAAGTATTAGCAGCAAACCATACTTAAAATATCAAATGTAAACTCATTATGCAAAATGGCTCCATTCAAAGTGTTACATTATTGGAACAGTATTACAGATTTATTACAGTCTGAGCTTATGTTAACTGTACAAACTGTCAGGGTGTTAATCTATAACAATGCATATTTCATACACTGATGTTTGATGCATAAAATCCTGATCTGAAAAGTACCTAAAGCTGTCAGACATATGTCCTGCAGTAAAAAGTTGCAGAAAATGGAAGTAAAATACAAGTACCTCAAATTTTTACTTGAGTACAGTTTCTGCACGAATGTACTTAGTTACAATCCACCTCTGCATTTATATTACGTGTAAGGCTCTGCCCTGTTTGTTGGTATATAATATATACAGCATTATCATGTTGTGTAATCTCTTAACTAAATGATCAGGGCTGCAGGCCTGTAGTGCAGGCTGACTCACTCTTGTGTTTGCAGGGCGTTGGGGGTCCTGATCGCCCTCCCAGCCTGTTAAATGCACTTCAGCGCTGCTCTCAGCAACACACACACACACACACACACACACACTCTACCGAAATATGCTGTGTATTCAGCCACCCGCCTACTCTTCCCTTCTCCATCTCACTCTGGCATGAAAACCACCACATGCACACACAAGTTTTCTCTTTAGCTGTATACTATTTATAAAGAAAATCCATCGCTCTGTCCTTTGTTCCGTGTGTTGTAGTGTTTGTGCGTGATCATCCAACACTCGCAGTAATATCACAAAAGTACTGCAGACCTGTACTGTGAACTCACTGTTAAGGTTAGATCACAAACAAAGTACGTTGGCCTTTTATTACATAACAGTCATGATTATCTACCTCTAATATCATTGATGTAATGTTGATAAAGCTACAGGCAGCAGTGAGAGAACATTTACTCAAGAACTGCTCTAAAGTACAAATGTGAGGTACTAGTACTAAACTAGAGGATTTTCTCTTTACTCCACTATATCTATCTGACAGATTAGGTCATAAGTTATTTTACAAATTATGATTTTTCCATAAAAAAAACAACATAAAAATGTACAAGTACAGCTGAAGTAATTACAGCAAAAATGAATTGCCAAATATTTGATCTTTTTTTTCCTTGCAAAAATGTCCCAGCTTCTCAAATACAAAGATTTGCTGCCTTTTCTTTTAAGTATTTTAATAAATCTCTTTATTTTGAATAAATATGAATTTTGAGCTATCTTGGTTGGATAGTACAAACATTGTGAAGTTGTCACTATGGGCTCTGGATTGCAATTAATGGAGAAAATAATGAGCAGATTAATCAGTAATAATAATGATCATTATTTAATAGTTCAAAATAAGCTCCACCTCAGCCAACTACAAGAGGAAAACCCTACTTTTACATCAGTTAATACAGAGATATAATATAGTATAACAGTCAGAGGGGACATTTTACTGCACTGAGTACTTTTACTTCTAATATTTGTATGCATTTTCCTGATCATACTTTTAACTCTGTAACACTTTAAACGCAGGACTTCTACTTGTAACAGAGTATTTTTACAGTTTAGTAAATAGTAGTATTACTTAACAAAGGATCTGAATAGCTCCTGTCACAGAAAAAAGGAAGAGTTCTTACATTAAAGGCAGAGTAGTAGTAGTAGTAATGTTAGTTCTTCCATGGTATGGAGAAGGTAAAAAGTCAAAAGTTCTTACTTTAACATGATGGACAGTTGCTAAATATTTAAGCAAGGGATTTGCCTCCTGCAAATATTGTATTTGGCAGTGTCACAACTTGTCTGTTTCAGTTGTGTTTATTCTTCGCCATTCCTTGCTATTGGCTCGGAAAAGTTTCTTTCGCAAAGCAAGTGTGAATTATAAACAAAAAATGTATGTAAAATAATTAGAGATCTTCTAGACATTTATTTACATACATGTCACTCCTGACTGGGGAACACCTTTGTGCCCTTGTTTTCCAGCCATCTTAAGCTAAACCGGCACCCTTGTTCTGTGCCTTCCTGACCTTCAAGACTAATTATTCTCTGCCTTAAGCTCAGTATACATTGTGCAATTTTGGGCTGTCCCAGACAAAAGATGATCATGTGAAAGAAACGTGACATTATCTTTGGTCATGGCTCTAAAATGGTGGTCCTATATCACAGCGGGAGAGGTTCAAGGGTGGCTGTCGTTACGGTCTTGTGATCAAAGACAGTCTGGGATAAAATTCTGACAGTGTCAGAAATTCGGCATGACCATCAACAGCTTTTTCAACCTATGTCTACTAACAAACCAAATGACGCACTGCTGCTAAACCCAAACAAACACAGTTGGATAGCAGCTCGCCATGGAGGCCAAATGCGCTAAAAGAAACATGTAGGATTCCTGCAAAGAGGAAGCAGCAGAAGCTTTGCCTGTATGATGTGTCCTCCAGCTCTTACCATGGTTGCGTAAAGAAGGACGAAGCATGGAAGGAAATGGCGGGGGAGTTGCAGCTGCCAGGTGAGCAACATAGCAACTAGCAAATACACAGACACACCATAGTGCCCACAAAACTTTAGGTTATTCAATAATGTGACCCTCTATGTTGTGCTGCACAGTTGGAGAAGTAATAACCCGTGCAGCATCCTTCACACTCAGTATGGGAAGCTATTGCATCGCACGTCATAGCCTAGCCTAAGGTTATTAGTTTCATGTCGCACAGTGTAACTTGCACCAAACTTGGAACATTGCTAAAATCTAACAGTCTGTAGGAGGCTTTACCTCTTTGGCTAAGTTTGCCTGTTTTTACTGCTTTCCTGGGGCACATTCAATCTCAAAACGTGCACAGCTTTGCTATGGTTTCTGAGTTAAACGGCATGTGTCCTCGAAACGGCGTGAAATGTTGTTCAACAGCTTCGAGGTATGTTGTTTCTTGTTTGGTGGGTGTGTCAGAGGAGTACCAATCAGCAACAACATAAAGCAAACTCTGGTAGATCTTTACCAACGTACGTACATTTTTCTATTTCAAACTTGATTTGGCAATGTAAACATATGCTGTCCATGCCAGTAACGTGCCTTTGAACTGAACTGAACAAAACCCTGCTGTATTAAAAGGCAGTGCGCCTGCGTAACACAGCAAAGTTTAAACGTTTTGCTGGTTTTGACCCTCGTCTTCTTTTCTAGATTTTCTGGTGTGAGTTGCTGTGTGTTGGAGATATCAGCCATAGAGATGTCTGATTTCTCTCTAATATAATGGAACTATTAGAAGAAGCGTGCATCTACTCCTGGACCAGAGGCTCGTGCTCGTGCGAGATGTAAACGTCAGTGGCGTCCTCCTTGGCTGAGCTGTAATGTTAGCTAGTTCTGAGATGCTAGGTGAGCTAGCACTAGATGCAGACTTTGTTCCAGCTAAATCCCTGAACTGTAAACATACACGGCAATGATACAGTACAGTAGTACAGCATCGTAATACTCAGGAACATAATGCCCTGGCAACAGTGGAGTATCAGGTTATAACTACAGAGCATCTAGAGCCAAGTCAGTCCACCTGATATATCATTGCTGCTGATGCTGTCTCTTTACACGCCATCAGAGTTAGATAACACAGTTATACAGCTCTTTTTAAAAATAAAAGCACATATAGCAGTGGAAAAAAAGCTCAGGAGGCTCCTCTTGCGTGTTGATAAGCACTGGATATGCATCAATCCATCCATCCAGCCTGAATATTAGAGCCATAATGATATTCTCTGCGAGGGGGAGTGAGAGATACTTTTTACAGTTGGCTACATTTACAGTGATTATGATTCATTCCTATGTTCATATGTCAGTCTTTCTTTGCAGTGAAAACAGGATGTTTTGTGTTCCATCTCTCGCTAATAACACATGGAACGATAAGTCATCATCCGGAAAAAGGCTCAGTTACACCACATCCTCGAGGAAAAAAAAGAGGTCCAGTCGCTCGCTGCCAACTCCTCGAGAGATGCAGAGATAAATCCTAACAGTGTGATCAACGGTCTTATGCAAGATTTTTAAAGTTCAAGAATGAGCTCTCTGTCCTTTTATGGGCTCAGGGGTGGAGGAAGAACACAAATCTGTTAGTCACAACAAGTTCAGACACAGTAGGAAGGATTTCAGTGCCAGTGCTCGACACAGTGAGTGTTTCCTTATTCAATCATGTCATCATTCACTGCAGTGTCCAAGCTTGGTATGACTGCAGCTCCTGGTGATCGAACACCACTTGACTGACTGACCTGAATTTGGCTCCTCATCACTGTGAGAAACATAACTCTACATAACTTTACAAACGTCAAAGTAGCAATACAACAGTGTATAAATACTGCTACAAGTAAAAACACTGCATTCAAAATTATATTTAAGGAAAAGTACAAAAGTATTAGCATCAAAATACACTAACAAAAAGTAAGAACAAGAATAAAAACAGTGCTGCGGCCACTTATGGACACATTCCAAAGGTTTCATTCATCTGTTTGTCTCATATTTCAGTAGGATGGAGCACAACACTAAATTACTCTTCTCCTCAGTCAGATTTCATTACCTGGAGCTCATAACGAAGCCCGCAAGGTTTTCCTCGTGTCTGTGCTCTCTTTGCTTTGGCCTTGTCCCTGATATCCCTCCCCTCCCCAGCATATGATATTAATCTTAACACCCTCGCTCTCCTCTTTTGTACAGTGCCCTCATCTCCTTTTTGTTTTTTTCACCTCTGAAAAGCGTCTGGTAAAATATCACTCCCACCATCACTGTGCCTGTGGAGACAGAGACGGAGAGGCCTTTCCTCGGGCAAACAAAGTCTACTTGTTGTTTTGGAGTGGAGTGAGAATTGGCAGATGGGCAACATATTCCCCTTTTTAATCCAAGATAAGGTCTAGTAGTGGAAATTGTCAGCCCACTTATTGTACACTTATATGAGGCTTTTCCTCTTTTCTTTTTATTTTGTACCATTCAAAACCACTGCATGTGACCTACCCTCCCCTGTGCTCAATAAAATTGCAGCTAGTATACAGGCAAGATGTTCAAACAACTATTCAATACATCAGTGTCCACCATGAATCATTCAAATTGTCATTTTTAGCTGCACTCTTTGGCAGCCATAGTTTTCGCACCTAGGAGGTTAAAATTTGGCATGAAGGTCAAGTGTGTGTGCAGTTTGAGCCACAGGTTCAGATATAGCAAAGCAAAACGTTACATCCGGCAGTTTTGACCTAAGAGATGAGCAGGGACATCTGAGCGCTGGTAAGATGGAGGGAAGTTTACCACAGTTCACTGATACATACTACACACATTGTTATGATACAATGCTGGTTGAAAATCAGCAAAGTGTCCCTTTAATTACCTTATATATAACATTTCCCCCCTGAACAGTTGTTATGACAGATGAAATTAGCTATAGAGACCGGAACAAGTTGTCGTTCAAAGAACTGCAGTTTCTGGCACTTCCACGTTGGTTTTCTCCAGCCCCGGTGGTTTGCTGCTCGGCATGTACGTGGTCGCAGCTATCATAAATTTGTGCTTGTTTTTTGCTTTGGGAGGTGGAGGGGCCCACATTTGCTGCCCAAGTGAAATGGAGAGGATATGAGAACATCTATAGGCTGAAGTGTTTACTTCAAGTATTTCTTGTACCTAATTATTATAACTGTTTATCATCACTTTAACCAAACAGTTAGGTCTCTCAATTGCAACGCTTTACGTTGAAAGCTACAGCTGCCTCAATGTGTGGATTTAAAAAAGAAACAAATCAAAATCTTAATGTTATAATTTTTTTTTTTTTTTTTAAATCAGTCGAGCTGCTTCATAATCTTTCCACCTACTTTCTGGCAACTGCAAAATAAGAGTCAAAAAATTATAAGAATCTCAACAAAGCAACCGATGTGACCCTAAATAAGACTCTAAATTATGTGAGACATGTATCTGCTCAGCACTTCATACGTTTCCATCATATAATGCTTTAAACAGAGGTTTCACTCAATTTGAATAATTCCATCAGCGTCCTCTTGTTCCTGAAAACTGCAGAGCTCAGCAACACTTGAGCAGTTTGGTAGATAAGGTTATTGAGGAGAGATAACAAAGTCTTAGCACAAAGACAAACGCACTGAGAGGCATACAAGCCAAACTCAGAGCTGCAATTTCCAATAAAGGTGAAGTGAGGTAAATGCAGTTAACGTCCGGGTGGTGATGAATATGACGGCAGGAGTTCGGGGCAGCTGAGGGAGGGGGGGTGGGGGGGTGGGGTGGGGAATAAGCCTGCGAGAGTGACTAACGCTGGTTTACTGTAAACACAATATCTCATGCCCACATTACAAATCTTGTGCCGTCTTGGATACTATTGGATGTCTCTCAAGTGGAAACATTACTCAGTTTACAAATTCACATGATTCCTAGGGCTTTGGACAGGCTGATCAATATTTGTGATCGTGAGCCTCTCTCTCGAGCCAAAGAGTCTGATGTCATCAAAACGTGCGGCCTGGAGCTGCTCCATCGACAGCAAATGGCACGCTGACTTCATCCAAAGGATATTTGAGCTCTCCTACCAAAGCCCAGCTCCATTTTAAAGTCAGAGATAACAGTTGGGAATCAGAAAATGCATGCTCACACTGTCAAAGTCACCTTTCGCATCTCTGCCAATTACAGTAAGTTCTCTGAGGTGCAATACTGTAAGTCAGCCCGGCATCACACATCAGCGGAAGAGACAAATTCCAGCGCTGTGAGACAGCTGCTTTATGCCCAGGATTACAAATTGAATTGTGTGAGGCAGTATAATGTATCCGAACACTAAAATACAGAGTTATTCATTTTTATTTTATGAAGTCTCAACCCTCATTTTAAAATATGCCAAATGCTGTGTCATAAAAAAAACAATAACAGAAACCATAAATAAATAGTGACTGCTGAACATCCACAATGCCCTGCGTATCGTCATAGAAAAGACAGACTCCCCAAATGATCTCTAATGTCTTTCATCTGTGTTTTCTATGAAGCGAAACTCTGGTCAAATACTCCATACTGGGCCTGATCTATTTCATGTTAACATGCCTGAGTAACAAAGTGTTTCTTCTTCGAAGAAATACACTAAGACAGACATCAAAATCACCCATGTGTCTTCATATGTGGTGTGTGGCATTGGTGCTTTGTGCTCAACATTCTGAAAAAGGGGCATAATATTTTGAACTATCATTTTGAACTATTTGGTTTCACATAGGACACGAACACTGATCTCCTGGATGAAAGTCTGGTGCTTGTTTGACCCATCCACATCCCCTTCTTCCCTCCCCCCTGAGCAGACTTTCTCATCCTTTATACTACATTGCCTGATTTCCTCCTTTGGCTTCCTTAATAATTACTACAGCCACTAGAAGTCGCCGCCTTACAAACATCGTAAATATAGGTTGTAATTTCTGCTTGTAAAAACGCCCTTTGTGGTCTTAATTTGGAGGAGGACAGTCTCGTACTTTTACTTGAGTAATATTTTGAATGTAGGATGTTTGCTTGTAACAGACTATTTTATGCATGTTAATATTGCTTTAACTTAAGTAAAAGATATGAGTTCTTCTTCCACCATTTACAGCCACAATCTGATTGAATCTGAAGTACTGGGCCAAGTTATATCTGAAGTACAGTGGAATATGTTTTCTTCTTGAATAACAGATGGTTAGGACTGAATGTTTTTACTGCAATGTCTTAGACACTTACCTATGAGCAAAGACATTTAAGTTGCTTTCACACCTGTGGTGTGTACTGTACAGACTGACAGGAAACTCAGTGATCTGACAGTTTTGGTAATGTCATCATGCATCATGAGCACAACATGCACCCAATCACATTCAGATGACGGTAAATCAATCTGCTTTACTATGTTTATGTTCTCTGATGTCACAAAGAGCACACGAAGAATTGACTATGAGAATTATTACTCAAGACTGTTCATCTCCAACTTGCAGCCTAACAACCTGCACACCTACCATCGAGTCAGCACTACATTTCATTACTTGGTCAACACGCATCCTTAAATGTCTCCAAACTTTCACAGTGGAAACTCTCCTGCTGTTTGTTGTCCCTTAAAATGCCCCCCAAACTCTCGTTCACAGCCGCGTTGCTTTAGTTTCAACACACCCATTGCAGCATTTTAACACTCTCTTCTTATAGTCAGGGTCCGTGTGTGTGTGTATGTGTGGTCCCAAAATCCCCAAATTCTTAACGTCTCGAGAAATCGCTCCTAATACCTCTCTATAGCTCTCTAAACGCCCCGCTCTCTGGCGCCCCCACTCACCCCCATCACCATCACCTCCTCCTCCTCCTCCTCCTCCTCCTCCTTTGGACTGCCCAAGGCAGAATGATTAATTTGTGGCTATTGATTTCTCTTCCTGAGCTGAAAGTATGTGAGGGAGAGAGGGAGGGAGGGAGAGGGTGAGGTGGCGTGAGAGAGGGTCAGAGAAGCAAAGGGGTGAGGAGGGAGAGACTTGGAGAGAGGAGTCGGGGGTGGAGGGGTGGGGTGGTGGTGGGGGGGGATACATCCAGTATTCAGTGTAGTGCTTCTCTGCAGTTCTTTTTTTTCTAATCTTTAATGTAGGAAAAAAAAAAAGCCAATGGTTGCAGTCTGGATGCGTCAAACCACCTCCCCTCAGTCTCCCTCTCCCTCTCTCTCTCCCTCTCTCGGTGGCGATTGGCAATTCACTGAGTGTCCACATGTCATCTCTTGCCCTGCTGCAGCGGCGAGCAGCGTGGCATGCTGGGAGGAGGAAGGGAGGGGGGAAAAAAGGGGGGAGTTTAAGGGAAAGGCAGCAAAGGGAGGGCAGGCAAGATGGCTAGATGGATGGAGGCATGTATTCATCCATTTCCCTGTTTCATTACATCTATGTAAATGCTGCTGGGTATGTTTGTTTGTGTGTGTGTGTGTGTGTGTGTGTGTGTGTGAGCTCACCCCCCAATTCACACACTCTCCCTCCCCTCCTCTCATATTAGACAAACGTCGTCTTGAACACAGTTTTCTTCCCCGCCAATTCTTCACTGCCTCTTTTCATTCCTCGTCCCATCCTTCCCTGTGTCTTTCTCTTCAGTTAAATCCCTTCAGTTAAATGTAGCTGCTGAGGAAATTTAATATCATGGCCTCTGCAAAAAAAAAAAAAAAAAAAAAAGATGGGGGAGGGGGGTTGGGTTAGAGATGAGAAGCCGTGTGATCGGCACTTAATTCTATTGGGTAATCATTTTAATTAAGCCTGTATGTGGTTAGCAGTGACGAGCCCGTCTCTCTCTGCGTACTACAAGCACATTTCTGACAGGATGACGTTTGGAGAAGAGTATGACCTACATTTGCTGTTCGAGAATCACACTCGCATACACGGAGAGCTTGTCTGACTCCATATAGTTAATGAGAGAAATGAAATACATAGAGTGATCGGCAAATGTCCGTTTTGCCGAGTGACCTTTCAAGGGCATGTATACGCAGCAGCGGTGCCAGTTGATGAAATGAAATCATATGCAGCATGGCGGCTGAATCAAAGGGCTGTAAACAAAGGAACAGAGTGGAAATGCAAAAATCTTCTAGATGAAAGTGTCAATAAACAAGGTCACTGTTTGTATTACTTCTGCTTCATTTTACTGTTCCACCAATTACATCATGGCCTACAATCTAAGTACAAGACCAATTATTCTTTTATTTTAGACTATTTGTGCTGAAGAATCTATTGAGAGGATCCATAAAACGGTGCTTTCTGACAGCTACAGTGTTTTATCAAACCTGCACTGTGTGATGAAAGCTAGAAAATCAATGAAACACACCGACAGTCCGTCTCCTTCTATAGTTGTGAGGGATGTTGTCTTAGTATTGGAGTAGTTTGCTCTGAAATATGGCATTGAAAAAAAAGCGGGCAAGTAAAAATCAAGTGTGGGGTTGGGTGTACTTTACCTTAAATTTAAAGCATTTTAGTTCCATCTGGTGATTGAACAAGTACTCAGATCTTTTACTTGAGTAAAAGTAGTAATACCATGGTTCAAAAATGGATTTTTTTTTTACTTTAATATATCATTATGAAGTGGATGTTGATTGCGCAATGCAAAGGCTATAGAATAATGACACCATCTTCATTTAGACTAGTTCTCTACAAGCCTCACTTTCACCATGCAATTCTGTCTGCCTCTGGGTATAATCTTGTGCTGTAAATGAAGGCTCCATTTATGGCACAAAGGATGTGCTTTAACTATTGGGAAACCAAGTCAGTAAGAGGATAGTGATTCTATTTTCCCCAAGTGGCAACTTGAGGGTCTGAAAAGTGAAGCCAAGCACCTTAAACCTGCATTCTTTCTAATGGCCAGCAGGGGGTGACTACAATGGTTGCAAAAAGAAGTCCAATTGTTTAAGCATACGGGAAAATGACCCTACTTCTCGCTTAATTTATTACCTTAGTAAACATTTTGCTGATGAGTTTATAGTCTCAGTCACTAATTTCAAGTCTTCTTCAATACAACATGATGTTCATGATGTTCAGAGTAAAATGGGCAATAAAGCACGATATGCTTTAGGGCATAGCTACTGTGTGACTGACAAGTTGCGACCACAGCAGGGTCCTTGTGTCCTCTCTCTGATTCAACCCTCGCTCCTCCACTGCTACACCCTCTTCTCTAAATTAGGCCACTTTTGGCTCCAAGAACATGGGATGGCAACTGTCAAAATGCCAAACTCGAGACTTTAAAACCAATATATATATTATATATATATATATATATATATATATATATATATGTATATATATATATACACAGTATATATATATATAT
>NC_065523.1:12671939-12735232 GCF_006386435.1 Epinephelus moara | reverse complement strand
ATAGTATATATATAATGTTTATATATTTATGTTTTTCCTCTTGAACCTTAAATTAAGCAACACTTTTGACATGACATGACATAAAATTACTTAGTGTATGCTTAATTAGTTTCCTATTCTATGATTTAAATAATAATTGAGCCAAATTTATACTGTATGTATGTAGGCAATATTCTTGGCTGTTTGTATTAATACAACATTAAAGTAAATAAATATTTCTTCAACATATGTGTTTTTCGGCGACATAATGGGGGGATTGGTTTGAGGTCAGAGTGGGTAATGACAGCAGACCATGCAAAGAACACTGCATTAAAAGACTACAGGCTCGGCTACTACCAAGTGTGTATAGGATTTGATTCAAAATTTGGGTGGTTTGGCACACGAAGAAGTGGGCAGTCAGGGGGTCCCCCCCAGGAAATTTTGAGCATTAAAATCTTTATTTCCTGTATTGTGGCAAATTTTTAGGCACCCAGACCCAGAACATGCTGGAGGGAATATGTATCTCATCTGGCCTGGAAACACCTAGGGATCCCCCAGAAGGAGCTAGAAAATGTTGCTGGCCAGAGGGACTGACCCGTACTTTAACACATGGATGAGTGGATTCAGGTGGTAGGTGACAATTCAAAATATAAAAGATAATATAATATAATGCATTACTGCATTCTGTATTGCTTTCAAATATTTATCTTCTGTGGATCAACTTTTCTTATTTAATGTTACATCTGCTGAGTCAGAACAGTTAAAACAAATTGTGCTTTTAAGAACTGATGGGGACAAAATTGTCTTTTTCGAAAACAGTGGTGGGGATAATGTCCCCAGCATCCCCAGTGTAAATGACACCTATGGCAGTAATCGCATATGTGTGTAGTACAGAGCGTCAGTGATTAGCTAACCAGTGGGATACACACAGAGAGACTCACATGTACTAGTCTCTATATACAGGCTCTACATTCAGTGAATGTAGAGTCTGTAGGCAAACCCCGGAGATCTTGCCTCCAGTAGAAGAGCGGAAGAGCCCTGGTTTCCGGTTGTAGGCTGNTCTGCCGGAAGTCAGACGCAGAATACAGCCGATGGGTTCCGAGAATGCACATGTACTAACATGAACGTGTGACCAGACCATCTACCACAGAGATACTCAACCTGCTTTGCCTAGAGACCAGTTTTGCAAAATGACAGGATGCCAGGGGCCAGATGCAGCAGCCTGCACAGGTCAGGTGTACATTGGGGTGTTTCTTGGATTTGAGGCAAATCGAGGCTTAGGCAAGACCTCTTTTGGGGGGTCCAGGGGATCATCCCTGGCACTTTTTTTTTTTTTTTTTAAATATTTTTTTGGGCATTTTTGCCTTTATATATAGGACAGTTAAGTGTGAAGGGGGGAGAGAGAGAGGGATAATGACATGCAGCAAAGGGCCACAGGCTGGAGTCGAACCCGGACCGCTGCAGCAACAGCCTTGTACATGGGACGCATGCTCTATCCACTAAGCCACTGACGCCCCACCTGGCACTTCTTTTGATGAAGGATCTCTGTTTTGATGCTTTTCTAATGCGCTCTGGCACCGTATTTATATTAAAAGTACAAAGAAAAAAAAAGAATTATCACCCCATGTTTGTATGCCCCTGCGCACCAGTCAAGTTTCTTTTACAGTTTACATCCATGTTGGTGAAAATATGGATGCTTCACAGCCATTGTCCCTCCGACAAAACAGAAGATCTAAACAATCAGCACAGTTTGAAGGTGGGCACTCAAGATGATTGTCAACAATTAAGTATCTGACTAAATATTTCCTCTTCTGTTCCTGAGTTATGACATTGAGTAATGGACAGAAAAGTGTTTTTACAGAACATTATCATGTCACAGCAATGTTGACCTTTGCCCTTCTGGATATAAAATGCCATCAAGTAATTATTTTATCTTGTAGACATTTGTTTCGATTTTAAATAAATTCCTTTCAGGTGTTCTTGAGATATCATGTTCATGAGAATGAGACAAATGCAAGGTCACAGTGACCTTGACCTTTGACCACTGAAATCCAATCATCCAATCCTTTATAGTTGAGTCCAAGTGAGCATTTGTGTCAAATGTGAAGAAATTCCCTTACAGTGTTGCTGACGGACAACCCATAAACATAATGCCTGTGGCCACAGCACTTTATTTTTTATTGTGAATTAGAAAATGGTTGGGGGGCACAAGCACCCAGGCCAGATTTTGCCCACGGGCTGTGAGTTGAGTATCACTGGTCAACCACAACAAAGACCAAAGAAGTCTGGATTACAACACACACAGAGGAGGTGTGACTTCATTTTCTGCTCAGGACGCCATTACTCTACTATATCTTTACATAGGAAATAGTTGTTTGCTGCGATATTAATGCTCTGAATGTCATATAAAGCTCCTTTAACACCAAACATTTGAGAACCTCATTTTGTAAAAAGCTGTACAGAAAAATGTGTTTGCAGTCAGCAATAAAAGGAACTAAAGAGTGTTAGAAAGCTTGTTTGCAATCACATGACTAGACAGAGGGCAGGAAGTGATAAATCCCTATACTGCTTGAACTGGATATAGAGGAAAGAGACTGCATACAAGGGTTAGATGAACTTGCAGGCAGCAGGTATCGTCAGATAACTGAAACTCATGTTGTGATCCATATAAAACAAAGGAAAGGGATGTTTCCCACAGCTTGACCGATTTTCCCGGTGTGGACACAATCATTGTTACAAATGACCTCATCCTCTACCTCCTCTGTTTCATTGACCCACCAGTGTGGTTGGGTCCATGACTGAAACATCTGCCATCTTGTTTTGTGGCCAGGTGAGTAAAGGTGCTTGAGTTAAACTGTCTTTTATATTCAAACTCTGTACGTGGATGCACTGTTGTCAGGCTAACGTTACTAGCAAATACTAGCTAACCTTAGCTACCATTTTCTACCGGCTAGGTCAACTGTTTTCAGTGTTTCTAAAAAACACGGGGAAATTGTCACAGCACATTGTAATTGCATACAAATCGAGGTGTGTTTAATACAACACTTTAACGCTTACCTTTTATATGAGTTGACTCTGCTTCTTAAGACTTAAGATGGATGTTTTTGATCCACATCTGCCAACTTTATTTTTACTTCTAATATGTATGTGCTTCGCCCTCTAACGGACTTTGCTATTGGTTTTTCCCTCTGAGACACTGCCTTGGTACTCTTTTTTACCCACCGCCCAATCAGGAGGTGGTGGGAGAAACCAACAGCGAAGCCCGTTAGAGGGCTACGCACATACTCCTAGAACTGGAGTTTCAGGACATAAAGTGGCCATGGTTTTCCCATTTTGATCGATTGGAATGGCCATAAACAGAGCAAGTCATAGGCAATTGTGCCTCCAGTTGCCTGCCCTTCATCTGGACGACACACCATGCATATGCATGACGTCATATGTAAAGAAATTCATCTTGAAAAAACATCATGAAGAGCATAATGTCCACAACATGTAACCTGCATTTCACACTCTGTGCTCACTTCATAGAAGTTAATTAGACTGTTCTGCTAATTCTCACCATTTTATTATCTTAACCCAAACAGGCATGGCACCATCAAGGGCAAAGATTCTGTTCAGTGATCAATGTAGACATGTGGATTGGGAATGCAGGCTCTGCAGGCTGTTATATTCAGTTTTAGTTCATTTCCCAGACACGCGGCCTTAGATAGTAGCTGCGTCCTGACTTTGCGGCCAAGCTGCCCCGGAGCGTGCGGTATGAAGAACACTGTGGGTAAATAAAAGATTCATTTTCACAACTTGTTCATGCAGTCATCCTAAAGACCAGCGCAATGTCGGCCCTGTCACGGCATGACACATTAAAGACACACACACAAACACTCACACACACTCGATACAGGCTGATTGCAGACGCACAACTGTAAGGCAGTGTCAGTGTGTCACACTGCTGAGAGGAAAGAAAAGTGCACGTGGGGTTCACATCTGCAGTCATTTCCAGGTGACGGTGTGTTCATACATGTGTGTGTTCATGTGTGTGTTCTCACCCAGAGCTGCCTGTGTGCATGCTGCTATGATCATGAGAGACTCCCTGTCCTGGAAAGCGATCTGAGGGAGCAAAGGGAAGCCACGCTGCTCCTCATTAAAAATTCATCCTGTTCCTTACTGCTTTCAGAAACACAGAGACGATGAAGGTGAGCGCTCGCACACATGCCTACAGACAAACACACACACACACACACACACACGCAGGACAGAAGAGGGGGAGGAGGAGGAGAGAGGAAGCATGCTCGCCTGGAAATTACATCATCCTCCTCAGTGGACTTAGCAACACCTTATCCTCGCCTACATCAGGATGTTGCGATGATAACGACAGCGACTTCATTTTGACGAATTCCCTGATTCGCTCTGATCTGCAGATTAGCGCGGCGTTGTCTTTTTTATCCCGGCAAAAAATCAGCAGCATCGTCAGCAGTTCGGCGGATACTTTGTCTAAGAGTCACAGTACGCACCTCCACAGACGTGAATAATCGAGTGTCAGCCTTTCCCAGACAACAGGTTTACATCATTTCCTGTAGGAAGCCTATTAAATCATCATCCTTCAGGTTTAAACTTCCAACTCACTCCATCAAGCTGCTCTGGCGAGACATGTGACTGATAGAACAAACAGCGTCTCGATCAATTAAAGTTAGGTCACATTCAACATTTGATGAAATTCAGACACATTTTTGTTTGTGTTGTGACCTTTAACCTTCAGCTCTCTGACTGTCTGAGTCAAGTTCTGCAGTAAGAGAAAACACTTGCAATATTCATATTCTTCTTTCTGTCAACAAATTTTATGTAAACATCAAAACTAACAATGTGTTTTGTCTGATTTCCTGTCAATGGCTCTCAGCCTTAACCCTATTGGTTCCTACTGAAGATGTAAATCTATACAAACACCTTACAAATATATTTCAATATCCACCAAAAAAAAAAAAGGTCAAACTACTCTTACATTAACCTCGTCATCACATGACATCACAACCTTTATCTCCTTCTCATACTTCCTGTGTTTTGAATGGAAGCACTTCTTTTTCAGCAGTCTCAATTAACAGATACAGTCTCATTACAACTGTTTGTTTTCCCAACAGCACCATTTGCTGTGACAGTGGGGTCTGCCAGCCCTGTCGACTGCAGTAAATAGTCACTCTGGAGTGCAGTAAACATGACCATCTGAGCAGCGTCACACTGACAGGCGGCTCCGACGTCCTTAGAGGCAGACAAGAAGGCACAAAGGCCGGTGTGGTGCCTCAGGGGGTTTTGCTATTAATAAGGACGTGCCATACATCTGAGGACACCAAACTTTTGTCATTATTTTTAGTTAAGAAAAATCGGCCCTGAAAGTGGTAAAAAAAAAACTATCTATACTATATATCTATCCTCTGACTTTTCATTTAGCGCCATCTTTGGGTCACAATGTTTGTCAAATATTGTTGTTTAGGACTAAATACTTGCAAAAAATGATAATCCCATCAGCCTCAGCTGAACTTTGTGTTAGAGCTAACTAGCAAATGCCATCATGCTAACACGCTAATCTAGCATGTTAGCATAGTAGCAGGTTAGCTCAAAGCACCACTGTAAGTCCAGTCTATCAGGTATGTCTCTAAGCTTGATAGATAGATAGATAGATAGATAGATAGATAGATAGATAGATAGCAAAAAAATTCAGGTATTTTACTATGAAAAGGGTAAAAAACAAAAATTATGAGATACTTAATATCACGAGTATTGTGTCTTTTTTAAACGTAACATCTGTATCAATTAGAGCTGCAATGATTAATCGATTAGTCAACTGGAAGAAAATTAATCAGCAGCTAATTAGATAATTGATTACTGGTTTGAAAAATAATAAAATGAATAGAGCTGCAGCCCTGGTAACATTATGGAGGCCACAGGTGAGGAGGAGCACGACACAACCTGTTACTGTGCAGACTCTTAAACTCAACTCAACTCAACTCAAACTTTATTTATAAAGCACATTTAAAACAACCAAGGTTGACCAAAGTGCTGAACAGGTCAATAGAAATAAACAAGCAAATACAATGAGGTACCTAATAGTACACCACAATAATAACCATAAGATACATAAAATACAATACAATAAAATAAAATACAAGAGTTATAAAATAAGATCAAAATAAGCTAAAATGTTTGGGTGTCCAGCTCAACCTGAGTTAAAAGCCTGAGAGAAGAAGTGGGTTTTAAGAAAAGACTTAAAAACCTCTAGGGTCTGGGCAGACCTAATGTGCAGGGGCAGGCTATTCCAGAGCCTAGGGGCAGCCGCCCCAAAGGCTCTGTCGCCTCTGGTCTTCAGCCTAGTCCTAGGAGTAGCCAGTAATAGCTGACTGGCTGATCTCAAGGCTCTGGAGGGAGCATGAAAGTGCAGGAGTTCGGTTAAATAAGGGGGTGCCAGCCCATTTAGGGCTTTAAAAACAATCAATAAAATCTTAAAATCAATTCTAAAACGCACTGGAAGCCAGTGGAGCGAGGCCAAGATTGGTGTGATGTGATCGTGTTTACGCTTTCCAGGTGAGGAGGCGGCTGCTGCGTTCTGGACAAGCTGTAGACGGTGTAGCAGTGACTGGTCAATACCGACATAAAGCGAGTTACAGTAGTCCAGACGTGAGGTTATAAAAGCATGGATTACCCTCTCTAGATTTTGGGGGGAGAGATAGCCCTTTACTTTAGCTAAAAGCCTGAGTTGATAAACAGTAAAAAAAAAAAATCAATCCCATCAAATCAACAGTGTGTCTGAAATTACAATGCTGTCTGCTTCTTGCACATTGTTGCAAATTAGTCATGTATTGGATGTCAGATATCTAAAACATCTGATATCTAAATACACCATAAAGCCTTGTGTACACACTTCAGATACAGACACACACCTGTGCTCTACTGAGCCATCTGGACCGGATCACCTTCATCCTCTCAGACCGGCTGTTTAACATCACTGCAGAAGTACATCATGCTATCTGTTTCCTTCATCCTTGCCCTCTATATTTGCCCTGTGCTCTCTTCTCCATCTGTCATGCTCAGACTCTGCCCTGCCGGCGTTACCTCCAGCCGTCCTCCACCCGGCCCCGACGGTGACCCACAGCTCAGCTACAGGAACCTTCAGCCCTCCCCTGCCTCGGTCCAGGCCTGAGACTCTGCTGTCAGCAGCTCTCCCACTGGGTGCTAAGAGGGCTTTGCAGAAGTGGGAACATCTCTGTCGCCTCTTTTCAGCCCTGTTTGTTTGTTTATCAGGATACCGTTTAGCTACTGTAACACAGCAGCTTTGTGTCTGCGGTATGTGTGAAAACTCAACACTGTGAATAAGAATTAATCAGAGTCACTTTATCCAAATCACACTTTTTTTATACTTCTGTCTAGTCATTTAAATAATTTGGTTTTATGAGTTGAGGTTTTGACAGGGGCTTATTTTCTCAATTAATCGATTTATTGTTTGATATTAAGAATTTCAGCAAATTGCAAAAAAAAATCTGACCATCAAAATTCCCACAGCTCAATGTGATGTCTTCAGCTGCCTTGTATTGTCACAACAGAAGACCAGAACCCAAAGATATTTAGTTTGCTATTGTTTCACACAAAGAAAAAATTGCTTAAACGATTAATCAGCGCAATCAAATAGTTGCGGATTTTTTCTCTGTTGTTCAGTTAATCCATTAATCCACTTATCATTTCAGTTCTACTAAGGGCATCAATGTATATCACGAAATAAAATGCATACAAATTCACATTAAAAAATGACTGTGAGTATATTGCCATGTGAAATAAAGGCATTTTAAATTTTGCACAAACCCTACAGTGTGCCTTGGATCGTTTTTGAAGGAGACTTGCATTTTATTTTTTGACTGAGAGTATACTTCAATCATGCAATAAGCCCTTCACAAGATGAAATTAACAAAGCACACCTGAAGTATCCAAAGAGCACCCGTATGTGACGACTACTACGACCCAGCAGCGCCACTCCTTTGTGAATAACATCAGAGAAAAATCAACATATATGTGAAACAAAAATTTTAAGCACTTAAATGATTTGTACAATTTGGTGGAATCGATGAGTTGGCTGCAACAAACAATAATCGTCATGATCATTTTCTTGATTACCTGTCACAAATGTCACAAAACGGTGACAACTGCCACAAAGTGCTTCTTTTGTCCAACTTACAGTGCAAAACCCAAAGTTAACTGATTCAGAGATATAAAAGTGAGACAGGCAGCAGATCCTTGTGTGAGAAAGGCAGCAAATGTTTGGCATTTGCGCTTAAAAGATGATTTAAACTAGCTATTAATCATCAAAACAGCTGTAAACACAGTTACCAACTAATCGATTCAGCTCCACTGAAAGTTACTAAATGATAATACCCTTGCCCGCACTGAGGTAATGTTCAAAGCTCCAAAAAATAATATTTATTAAGTGTGTCTTTACAGACAGTTTTCATTGGCACTGTTTCTTTGGCAGAAGAAATATTTCCATCTAAAACGACAACACAAGTTAGTCAGAAAATGTGTGTTTTTGTTATTTAGGTGAACTGGCCCTTTAAAAAAGACAAACCCCAGAAGACACACACATGAGCTCTGAGAGAATAAATAAGAGTTAAACTGCTAATCCTTACAGCCCTGATAGAGCCATCACAGATCATTACTGTTATCATTATTATCGTTATTATTATTAGTGTTATTATCAGCAGGCGATGATACATTCAGCTGGTTTAAAGCTACCAAACAGACTCTAACTCTGCTCCTGTTCCTCCCTCCGACTCTGAGATGATGCAGTGTGTTTGGGCTGCGTTCTGACACAAAGCAAATACGGTGTAATAGATTGCAAATGAACTGCGCCACGGACACCACCAATTAATCAAAAGGCAGATTGTCGTACTTTCTCCGTGCCATGGCAGGGGGGAAAAAAAGGAGTGAATCGCACCTCCTTAAAATGAATGGATTGTATCTGCAGTTAATTATCATTTACTACAGGGTCTCTTTGGGATGTTTCCACAGCTTAAGGATACGGCCGGTGAAGTGGAACGGAGAGGAGCTCTGTTGCGATGGAATCAGAGATTGGCCTGCTGGTAATTACACTTTCATTGTAAGAGGATCAATTCTATGTAATCAGAGTGCAATCTCACTGAAAATCGAGTGGTTATTCAAGCCACTTTCACATGGAAACTTTACATTTTCAAGGCAACAACATTTGTTTGATAAACAGCAGCAGAGGGCAAATATAAGACGAGTCTCATCACACTGGATACACCACCTTTGCTATTGACCTCTGAGTGCTGCAGTGGCTTGAAAAGCTATGTGGTTTATTTTTGGGTTGTTTTTTTTATCATCAATTAATCTGGAGATTATCTTCTCAATTAAAAAATCAATCTTTTTATCTGTAAAATCTGAGAAAATAGTGAAAAATACCGTTATGATTTATAATTTGTCTTCATATTCCCCGTTGTATCTGATGTGAAGATATTCAGTTCATGATCATACATGACACTTGAGAGGCTGAATGTTTGGCATTTTTGCTTGATAAATGATTTAGATTATCACCCAACTGTCATAATTATACATAATATTATACCTGTTTCAGCTCTATACCTAACACAAGACCACATTCTTTTCATGTTCTCATATTTCTATAACAATACACCTAATCTTATACCCTGCAAATTTTGTGATGGTTGGCTTATGTAAAGATTTAAGCCTATAATAATAATATGAGACATTTTCCATCAGTCCCCTATTTGAATTTTACATAATAAAAATCTGTAATGTTACACCTTTCAAACCCTTAAAAATGGCAACAATTTAAATATTTCAAAAACGCCGGGCTTTAAAACTAATTTTACATAGTGCCCAAACCATGTGATTACAACTTCCAGGTTCGTCACATGATGCCCTGCGGTGCAAAAAAGACTTTTTCCCCATAGACTGACATCGTAAAAGAGACATCTGTAAAACAATGAGGTACACTGACTTTTTAGTTCAAACTTAAGGACAAAACTTGACCACAAACACTTACATAGCCCTTATTTGAATCATTATGTCCAGAAATATTTCCGACTGTTCTTCATGTGAGCAAGCCCAAGCCTGAGCCTGAACCCAAACCCCGAGCAGCTGGCAGGTGGGGCGAAAGAAAACACCAGTGCACTTACTCTATGGGCCCATGGATGTGTAAGATTTGTAATTTTTTACACGGATGTCAAACTTTTCTTGGCTTCATGCGCCTTTGAGCAACTTCCATAGAAATGAACAGACACACTATGTTTTGGTGGAATTTACTAATTCAAACCTACGTATCTGAAACTTGTAACAAAACAAAATACATAAAGCATTTTTAGAGTTTGATGAAAAGATTGATACACTTTTAATGTGTCAGTGGCATCAATCTTCTCATCTACTGTAACTCTTGGCAGGAAACTGAGTAAGTGTATTCCCAAAGTATGTTGAACTATTGGCTAAATACACAGCTTGTGTTTGATGCTAAGCTGTTTTCATCTGAAACCATGCTTGCTTACACTGGTTGCAACAGAGCCGACTTTCAAGCCAAGTGTTGAGTGTTTGATACTAAAAACAGATTTTTGGTGGAGGACTCCTTCAAGCTTCTGCATGTATTTAAACTGTATTCTGTCCTCTGCCAAAAAAAAAAAAAAAAATATTGTTTCAAAAAGAAATATGTTGAATTCCAGAAGCAAGACGACATGGAAATGCTCGTGCACACAGGCAGGCAACAACTATCATGGTCGGGTGAGTTGTGGTGCCACACAGTACGCTTACGCAAAGACTAGCCCAGGGTCTGTTTGATATTGATTTGTTCTCTGGTCATGTAGGATAAAGATAGACCCCACCCAGCCAGGACCAACAGCAGCTAAAAATAACACGTGTAAATCAAGGCTAGAGCCACACACACACATACGCACACACACACACACACACACACACACACACACACACAAACGCAGTCCTGCTGGCTGTGTTGATGATGATGATGCGACGGGGGTCAGAGGGGATAATTATTGTGTAGTAACTGAAACGCTGCTCTTCTTTGACGCATGTCCCTTATTTAATGCTTTTATTTATTTATTTTTTTTTCCTAATTTATAGCCGAGGCTCTTACTCTCTAGACTGTGAGGGGGGAGGTGAGGAGAGGAGAGGGGAGGAGGGGGGACGTCTCCACACTGAGCGTGTGACAGCATTTATGGGAGAGTGCCACTGAAGTTTACAGCCACTCTCCCATCGAACCAAAGCCATCTGAGCCATTAATCATACACTAAACCAATTACCGTGCCATCACAGCCGTCTACTGTCCATCTCATCTCAGAGACTCAGTTAGGACGGCCGAATGCTGCTTCACCAAGACATGACTATTAATATACAAGTGGGGAATCATAATGGTGTCTCCAAGTGTGTACTTTAAACCTTCATTGTCCTCTCAAGTTTGATAGAATTCAGGATAAAAAGTTTTTTCTTCATTTGAAGCGATCAGATCCTGCGGTTCAGTCGAGGGTATAAAATGATCGACATGTCCGGTAATAACAGTGATGATGGAACTATGTGGGTCTTTCCTAATTCAACAGTGCAGCTTTTACTGGCTTTGTGGGGACACAGTAATGTGATACCAGTGCAATATGTTCTTTTAAAGTTCAATGATGTGTTTAAAATGTAGTGGCCTATGTAATTTATTCTCTTCAGAAAAGAAAAATGATAACGTGATCCAATTTCACCTAGTTTCAAAATGCTGATTTAAGGGAACTTCTGTTTTGTCCATGGATGGATTACTGAAGGAGCCTACCAGGCACAGGCCCAGGGGCCCAAAGTGTCAGGGACCCCATCTGGCCTTCATCTGCAGAGACACTTGATGCCAGAGGTCAGATGCCTCCTAAGGCACCAGAAAAATCAAATGACCTAAATGACCTCGGGTCGAGAACAGAACCCCAAATCCATCTTATGAGCCAACGTGGACAGAGCCGAGCTCGTGGTGATGTCTCTGAAAGCATCACCGTTGGCTGAGCCATGACGAACACATCGCTGAAAACTTTTCCACAAACAAAGCAGCTGATATTTTGTCAAGGGGGGCAATGAAGTGTATCTCCAAGGAGCAGTGAGAGAAATGTACCTGTGTATCAGGTGACACAGTACATTTCTCTCACTGCTCAGCTGCTTTGTTTGTGGAAAAGCCGTCGGCAATGAATTTGGGCATGGTTCGGCCGACGGTGATGCACTCAGCGACATCACCACGAGCTCGGCTCTGTCCATGTTGGCTCATAAGATGGATTCAGGGTTGCAGAATGTGCAGAATGTTTCCAGGATCTTGTTGAATCTATGCCACCAAGAATTAAAGTAGTTCTGAAGGCAAAAGGGGTCCAACCCGGTACTAGCAAGTCCTGCCCTCAGAACCTTACATAAGAAGCATGTACGTATTATCAGCTGCATGTACTTGAAGTATAAACAGTAGTACCTATTGTGCAGTAAAATGTTCCCTGTCAGTGTTTTACTACAATATATGATGTCTTTGGATTAATACTACAGTTGCATTAATATATATGTTGCATTTTATTGCTGAAGATGTCTGAGGTTGTGCTACATTTAACTCCTTGGCTAAGAAAAATTGTGGAGTAGAAGTATAAAGTTGTATAAAATGGAAATACTCAAGTGAAATACAAGTAACTCAAAGTACTTTAAATTTAGTACTTGAGTAAATATATGTAGTTACATTCCACCTGGGTCTGGACAATACATTAATATTAATTTGATACTGTAATATGAATCTAGATATCATCTTAGATTTATTGTAATATCACGAGTGTTGTCTTTTCCTGGATTTAAAGGCAGTTTTACAGTAAAGTGATGTAATTTCCTGAACTCACCAGGCTGTTCTAGCTGTTCTATGATTTGCCTCTACCTACTTATTATTATATCCACATTACCTATTATTATCTATCAAGAAATCCCATTGTGTAAATATTTTGTGAAAGCACCCATAGTCAACACTACAATATCGTTGCAACATTGATATTAAGGTTTTTGTTCCCAGCCCTAATTTCTCAACTGGAATTTGGATCGTGATTTGTAACGACCAGAGTCAAGCCAAACTGTTAACTGGCTTGTAAAACTTCCAAATATATCCAAGAAGTTGTTTCTGTTCCCAAGATATCTGGTGTATCTGCTGTCACTTATGTGTTTGAATGCTGGATTAAACATCACACACAGGCTCCACGTTGTCTTCTAGGGTAAAGTGTGATGCAAACTTGTCAGTTGGAGACTAACGATGAAACGTGCACGCAGTGCTGCTTAAAGAAATGTAACATATTGTATTTGCCTAATGTGCCACACCACAACAGCACTGGTATCAAACCTAAACAGACCTGAGGCTGCACTCGAAACACAATCAATGAACTCTGCACTGACACCCGGGTACCAGAGTCTGTTGATGCACATCGCTGTAACTGAAGAATTAAAGCAAACGGCAACTTCAACAGCAAATCAAGCGAAGGCCAGAGTCCTGCACTGTTCTCCGACTGTCTCTGGCCTCATCCTAATCCAGTAATGTCTGGTCTGTAATTTGCCCTTAGTGGGCAATAGAGAGGGCAAAGTGGAGACCAATAAAACAGTCGTGTTCGGCAGTGACTGTCTGCAGTCTCAGCGGAGGGCAAAATGAATCCCATCCATCGCCGGCTGCAGGGCAGAGTGACAGTGCAGTGCAATAGAGCTCAGTCACTTTACACAAGCTGCGACCAGCTGAGGGGGAAGGTAGTGATACCATCCTGACGGAGGCTCAGTTTCTACTCCAACAAGTGGCTGCGAGGCCCCTGAATACACTTTCCATCCACTCTCAACTTGTGACTAACTGTAATCCGGCCCATGCAGCTGGATGTACAGTGGATCGTGTGTCATAATACAGTGTAATGCCACTTTAGGGCCGGGACATTAGCCTGGGTGGGCATACTCCAGCTGGGTAATCCTTATCTGATTGGACTATGAGACTAATCCTGCTCTTCTCTGCCGCTCTGCTCTGCTATCTGCTTTTATCTCCGGCCTGCCTCTCATCCTGCCGTACACACTCACAACATCCCCATTCAAACATGTACAAGTACACAAAAGCACACAACATACTCCCACATGTGTTTTCAAATGCATGAACGTACACTACATTGAGACTCCCACTGGCTTATACATAAAAACATGAGGCAGTATGTGTGAACTGTGATCTGTGGTGATTGACAGCAGCTGTGGGAGGCCATACTGAAGTGTGGTAGCCATTTTAACAAAAACAGGATTTTTTCTGAATAATGTGAAAAACATTTGTGTGTGACAGTGTTTAAAGTCTTACCAAGGCCTAAACTAAAATTTAAATCTACAGTCGAAAAGAGAAAGAAGACAGTAAGTGAAAACGTTCACAAGGTCATATTTCTACTGGATTTTGGTATCATAAATTACTCAAATCTGTTCTAACAGTCGTATCTATTGTCTGAACACCAGTTTAGTTGATAAAAATGGAAATATGTTTGTCCATGTTTCCTCTGACTGTTACTGTGCACTCATCGGAAAAGGCTGTATGAGCAACAGTGAGGATGTTGAGGACTTTTTTTGCCATGAATTTTGCATCCCAGGCCCCTAAGCATCTGATTGGTCGTACTTGTTGTGGCCTTTTAAAAAATATTTCATATTTTTATCTCCAGAAAACATGAATAAAATTAAAGACAGTAGGCCTAAAGGACTGTATTTGGCTATACTGAGTTTTCTGTGAAGACAGTAAAGTAGTCATAAGACCATAGGAGCAGTGCTGCCGAAGTGTCTTGCAACAGAGGCAATAAAAAAACAGGAATGGTCAGACTTGTGATTGGCTATTTGGTAACAGTAGGACCTGATAGGTATAAAAAACTAAACACTGTCAAAGATAATTCCCACTGTCCTCAAATGAGACGATAATAAAGTCCCAATGTCCTTGTATGGGGACAACAGGTCTAAGTTAAGCAGAATGAAGTATAAGGTCAAGTAAACCCAAAATATGATGTCCTCATATGAGGACGCAGGGTCTCAGGAGGTTAAGGTGTGTTGACTGATTCATAATGTCAACTTATGCATTGACTAACATGCAAGAAAACATTCCACTTTAAAAGTTGTTGGCAGCTGCTGAGCTAGCCTTTGAATGACACAGGCACACACACTAATTGATTTTTTTCTCAGTTTGTAAACTAGTAAAGATGTACACAGTAGCAAAACATCATTTAATTTTTAAAACAGCAAGAAAGTAAAAACTTATGATGCTGTAATAATAAAACCAGACCCATATCCACGTCGGGCTAACTGTCAAATTGGCTTTGACTTTAGCTATCTTGCTAACTAGCATTGATGACGCATGCCCAGTTTCAAAACAAAATGCATCTGAAATTAGTGGAGATGCACTTGTAGCTACAGTGCAGGCCTGCAACAGCAATGGAAAATAGTATAAGCATTCTGCTGGAACACAGTTGTAAAAAGTTGTAAATGGTAGTGAGTGAACATAGCATGTCGTTCTTCAGTAGCAGTTTCCTTTATGAGTCTGAATGGCACCCGCCTCCTAAAAGTCCTATCCCCAGAAGAACCCTGGCTAAATACTAATACTACTACACAAAATTTGGTACATTCATGGTTTCCAGATGATGTATCTGAAAAACCTGGGTGATCCCCTGACATTTCCTCAGGCTCCACTATGAGGCTTACATGTGCGCTTTTGAGCTCAATGTCTCGACAACTACTAGATGGTTTGCCATGAAATTTAGGACAGGTTTCAGGTTCCCCTGAGGATGAATAACTTTGGCAATCCCTTAACAATTCATCTCACATCGGGTCAAAATTTTTAGTGTTTAGTGTTTATGACCAAATTCATGCAAAAATAATGACAGCCTCTGCTGCACTTTGGGTCTGCCTATAGCGACTGTCCTAACATGCTAAACTAAGATGGTGAACATGGCAAACATTCTTGCAAAATATCAGCATTTTTGTTAGCATTTAGCTCAAAGCACTGCTGCAGCTGCTAGCTGTTAGCATGGCTGCAGACTTGTTAAGCATAAATTCTAAAAACTGCCTGACATGTTCTCTCAAATGTGGGATTCTGATACTTTTCTCTGTCTTATGTAATGGTAAACTAATATGGGTTCTGAAGACCGCCTTAAGGAAACTGCGATGGTCATTTTTCACATTTTTTAGACATTTTATAGAGAAAATGGTTGAGCTTAATAGTAAACAGCAGATTGATGATGAAAATAATCAGAACTTGCTGTCCTAAATTATGTTCTGTGCACTGTAAGTACGTATGCAGAACATTGTGATTTGCCAGAGAGGAACAAGCACACTGAATAATGAACCTAACAGAGTTTATACAACAGGTAATAAAAGATAGAAAATCAGACACCATGGTGGCCCTCCTTCATCACAGGGTCCACCATTCCTCCCCCACACCTCCTCCTCCTAACTCTGTCTCTCTCCTCCTCTGAGGAGCCTGAGGGCGGCGCTGTAATGAAGATGAATGCCTCAGATTAGCAGCAAACGCAGAGTGCTACACCTGGCTGAGAGCACACAGGGGCACAGCGGCCGCTCTTACAGACGTCCCAGATAGGACGGAGGAGCGGTGGCCTCCAGGGCCCAATTCATCAGCAACACACATGTTTACTGCGTGCACCGCTCATGCCTCACCGACTGAACCTCCCTCTGCACCCACACGTTCATGGTAACACAATCACTGAACTTTAAATACTGTTTCAAGACTGTGCGACTGAACTGCACTCTTCCAAAATATTTCACAACATCAACAGCGGTGATGGTTTAGATTTTACCTTTAAAGACTGAAATAGTCAGAGCTGCCAACTTTTGGCTGTGGATATAATCAAACAAGTGAAAACATGGAGTCAAAGCGTTCACTGTGTCGTGATCAAACTCCCATCTTCAACTGAACTAGTTCACAAACGTCATACTCGGAGCAAAATCTGGAGAAAATGAACATCCAGCTGACAATAAAGCTTCTATGGGGAAGTAATAAAAAGTTGTGACACATTAACATTGTAATGTTTGTATTTTAATTAATTGATTAATCATGTGGTTTAAAAATGTTAGAAAATACTGCAAACTGTACAAAACACACAACAGAATAAAGCAGCAAATCCTCTGACTGGAGAGGCTGGAACCAGAGAATGTTTGGATGTTTTGCTGGGGAAATGAAACTCCTGAACCTGACCCGTTGACGGTATCAGCTATACAGCCTGTGCTTACTCCCAGAGTGTCAAACTATGTCTTTTGGGCAGTGGCACCCTTTAACGTCTGCATGAGATGCACCAGGCTTTCAACAAACTCCAATGTGAACCCATCCTCATCATTATTAGACAATCAGAGCAACAGACATGGTATAAACAGCGAGAATGTCCCCTTAGGGTGGGTGGAGAAGAGGTTGATTGGTCCAACAAGCACAGGATTTTGACTCAGGAGACCTGTGTTCGTGTCCCATGTGAAAGTAAGAGTCAGCACTGAGTTTTTTGTTATATCAGTCATTAGTCATGTGAGTTGTTAGTCAGTTTTTAGTCATTAGTCAGTTGTTTGTCACGAAAGTCGACTCACGTGACTAACATCAACCACAGCTTTGTCCTAAGACCCCTTTTCCACTGAACAAAACCCACTAACATCTGACTTTTGTATTTAATGGGAAAGGTTACAGTCAACATTCACACCTAAGACAAATGACTCTGCAGGAGTTACAGGTATTTATTGGCTTCAGCTCCCATTGGCAGTGATGGAACTACAACACCTGGGTGGCCCCTTCTTAGGCGCAATGCAACAAGGTGCCGCAATAAAATACTGTCCATCTCCATCCAAGCAGCACTCAGCGCTTGTTCAAAATTAGACACTGGGCCACTAAATAAGAAACAGACATAAAAAATAATTAACCACTGTAATATTTTCATTAGCCTCTATGCTGCTTTTTACTGGTTACTAACCAGGTTTTGGCATGTTTGCGATGCTGCAACGTCTATTTTTAGGGGTTTTCTGGCTTTTAAAAACAGGCATATATGCCCTAATTTTGGTGGAAAAGGGACATTACACCACCATACACACCATACATCATACGTCACTGTAATAATGCCAGGGGCTTCTGCCTGAGAGTCACAATATGACGAGTAGCGATGAGATCACGTTGAGCTACAGAAAAGACCCACCACTCTGTTGGAGTTGTTGAAACTACAGACACACTCGAAATTGTTCAAAATGGAGCCGGTTCCTGCTCTAACTACTTTATATTTGACAGGTTCATATACCGGCTCACAGAGCATACAAACACAACAATAGCTAAATCTAATTTTGGCCTGTTGCCAAGTTCCTCACAGAATGAATGCAGTGTAGAGCTCAATGCTACATTAGCTGGCCGAGGTGTACAAAACCCCAGTAGAGTTCAGTAAAGAAGAGATTCTGATTTTATTTTAGCTGATACAATCAATTAAAATCTGTCCAGATTGGCCCAGATAATTCTTTCATTATATATCTGTATATACAGACACATATATATCTGACTTCATCTTGCACCCCCCACTTCTAAAACCAAACCTACGCCCCTGCACCAGATACACAATCCTTTCTTCTTCCAGCAGTGAGATTATTTCTCTGACGAGCAGTAAGCGAAGCAGAGGTCGAGGTGATGAAGCACCCAGTGTGGGTATTCCCATTTTGCTTGTTCACAGGTTCTCCTCTCCAGTAGCTGGTTATACAAACACAAACCGTCGCCCACCTGTGTCCACTCTGTGCAGGATGTGTGGGCCAAACACACAGTCTGTGTTCTCTGCTGCGATAAGGACGGAGCGACGGCTTCAACCATCAGTCGCTGCCTGCTCACCAGTAAGGCTTCATTTAAGAAGAGCTGGGGGGAAAGATGAATACTAGTCATCTTTGCACTTTGAATTAATTGAGCTGAGCTGCAAACTGAAGCCTAATTAACATCTGAAATGTTAAACTTCACTCCTCCTGACTATCTAGGCTGAATTTGCAGCCTGCTTATCTCTGCCTCTCTGCAGCTGCATCCGCTCTGTACTTTTCTATTTTCCAACCCCCCTGCACCCCTCCGATTTTTGGTTTAAAATGTGCAAACTACCTATAATTAAATGTACTCGCTTTTTAAGACCCAATTTCCTGAGCAGGAAGTCATTTGAATTAGAATTTAAATGAATCTGACCCCGGTAAGTAAATGCACTGGCCCCCTTTTTCCACTCCCTTGCCTTTTCTGGGCCGGGGATCATTCATGAATCACAAATGACAAATCTGGGTTTATTTCCTGCCATTTTGATCTCGGATTCAAAGGGAGAGGCCTCATTGTGCCCATACAAAAGCAACATACACACACACGCCGAGCCAAGAGTGTGATGTTTTGATCTCGCCTTGACTCTGTGCCGTTTGGTTTGCCAATTAAATAATGGCCTGGCAGGGATAAAGGCCAGTCACTGTCACAATTACACTCCAGCTGTGATTAATCCCATGTGCATTAATGTAGGAACAGTTAATACACCGGAGCACACTATCAGCATTCAGTGTTATCTCTATATTCAGGCAAGAAACACTCACATCTGGAGTCGTACCGGTGAAACCACACTTTTCTGGTTTTGACACCTGAGCAGCTTCTCAGGAACAGCTGAAGTGTAAATCAGAAGTCAACTTCAATACCAATTCAACTTTTTTGATAGCGTTGCCCCTGGAACATTCAGATGCCTAAATGAAAACTTTTTTTCACACCTCACTCTGCTTGGTTGGAACTCTTTTTCTCTTGTTTAACAAATCAGCAAATGAGCCTATTTATACATTTGATCCAAAGCATGTTACAATTAGCATCTCAGTTCATCCATGACAAGCTTCCATACAAGGAAGTGGCAAAGCTAGAAAGTAAATAAGTGCTGTTTTGAAGTACTAAGCTTATAAAATACAGTTTATTGTTGTGGTCTCCAACATTTTTGGCTTATGACAAAAAGCAGTGCCAAGTTGGGGCCTTTTGTCATGATCCAGATGTCTGACTTATTAGTCGTTCCACCAAAGAGACATTCACCTGCAAACTCATCACACGGTCTCATTTAAATAACAGTTCAAGCCACAAAGCAGTAAAATTATCCAGTTCTTCACAAAATATGGGAAGCAGAACTCACGTTTCCATCTCTCTTCTACCATTAATCATCTCACAACTCTTTAAAGGGGTTTGACCTCTGGGTTAGGAACCACTGGACCAAACTAGCTAACTAAATAAGTAGTTAAAACTAGCTCCACCTTGAGCAGCAACAATAGTGAAATCCTGCTTACACATTGATGCTTCAGTATTAACAACCTATTAATGCCAGATATGATAATATATCAGTCACAGGGGACGTTCTGCTGCAGAATGAGTCCTTTTACTTTTGATATTTTCAGCCCATTTTGCTGATATTACTGTCCTAGATGACCTGTTCCACCTGCTGAGTCACAGCCGCCCCCTAAACTGGGCCAGAGGTCTCAAATACATCAGTGTTTAAATGTGTCTAAACACAAAGAGAAGTTCACAAACTTTGCCGGATTAATTTAAAGAATTGATCAAAGAATCTGTAAACAAGACTAAGAACCCGAACAAGCATTCAGAGCCAACTCTTGGTGCTGGACAGATATCGACGAGGACACAATGCGGTCATCACAAAGTACTGAGGTTTGATACCAAGTCCTACTTAAAGGTAGTCTGAGTGGGCGGAAGTTCGCTGCAGAGATCAGCCTCTCNCGTTTTTTTCTCCAATCTCAAAGTGAGAGTCGGCCCAGCCAGACCTTTCTTTTCTTGAGAAAGGTCTGGTGAGCGAGACTAACTCAAAGGTAGAGACTGTCCTCTCAAGAGAATGTCAGACTCTGATACAAGGGACCACTGTTTATTTCCCATTTCCTACCAACAGTCAAGTCTGCCATTGCTCCCTAAATGTAACCACATGGTTGTTCTTTTAACGATAACAACAAAGGTCTCTTGACCCAAACCCTGACCTATCCCTCACCTAAACCTAATCAAACCTAAAACCTGCAATACCTGATTTCTTTTTTTGGCCACTTGGGGGCAGCAGAAACAAACTGTGAACACAGCATTGACATATCATCATCACCTTTAAAGGTGATCGGGTGAACTTGTTGGCAAACAGTTGCTTGTGCCTCTTTTACACCAAAATAAGTGCGTGAACACAGGTTTTTAAAAAAACCCCGCCAAAAATAGGCACGGGTGCACAGCTCTGCAGCAGACAAGTATGCCTTTCTGTGTGTTTGTGTGTGGGTTTTTTTTACTGGTGTGTCATGTTCAACGTCACAGACAGGCCAGAAAACAGGTTAATACACAGTAGAAAGCTGCATGAAGGCCAGTGAAAACTTCACGATGGTTGCTTCTTTTCATATATCTCTTACTTATTCAGTCTCTCTTTTAAACTTGGTGTAGACCAATTTGGAATGATGTTTGAGTGCTGCTTGGGCAGAGACGGACAGTATTTTGTGGTGGTGCATCATTGCATCTCGCTGTTTAAGGGGCTAAAATGAGCACATTAGCCTTGGTGTTGAGTTTCCATCAATGCTGATTGGAGCCAGAGACGATAAATACCCATAACTACCGCAGTCATTTGACCCAGGTGTGAATTACATTAAAAAGTTAGATGTTAGCATGTTTTTTTGTGCAGTGGTAAAGGGGCTTCATTCACACATCCAGCAGATATGGAGCAACATGATCTTTCATTTGGAGACGTGTTTGTGTCCACCTGATTAATGTAAGTCCAGTATTAACTCCTCTAGCGCTGTTTTGGTCTCCACCTACTCCAGAGGAAGACATCTGTGTCCTTAGCTGCTAAATGCTCGACTATGTTCACCAGCTTGTCTCTAACTGTGTCTGTCTGCTGTTAGGTAATGTACAATGAGGATTTTTAGAGTTCTATAAGAGCATTGAAAGTGAACCAAAACAGTAAAGTTGCTGCTGAACAGCTAAACAACGAGCTGAAACCCACTATAAAGCTCCATAAAGCCAAGGGGAGTCCTTTCACAGTGCCACATAGCATACACATTGTCATTTAAAACATTATTATTGTAAAAATATTGATTTTAGGTGCTTTAAATTGGACTTGCCACTTCAAACCCAGTTATTAGGCTTTGAACAGAAGGTGCACAGAGTCTGACTGCTCATCACAGGAGCCAGAAGAGCATGAAGGCTTTTCAGGATCTCACAGCTAAGAAGATGAGCAGATTTGTAACGCTCTGCACCCTCACAAGGTTAAAGTGCCACACTCCAAGTCAGCACCCCAACGCCTCCGCTGGAACACACACGACAGGAAACACGCTGCCTCCGTCTGATGGGGCAGACGTCTCGAAAACCTGCGTCCAGGACGTGAGGCTGCTCGACATCTCGGGTCGAAGGTCACGTGACAAGCAGAGCCGGGGCCCCGTCATCATCGAGGTTGTCAGGCAGGTCAGCAGGCTGCACCTCTGCTACCATGACTTTACTTCTGGGGCTTCATTATGAAAATAAACACCCTGTCCAAACTGCCGGCCCTCTGTCACATCCTCTTTAACTGGATAGAGCCCCTGCAGCGTCCCTTAATTAGGGTTAGACCAGTGTATTGGTTTGCCAATATATCAGGCTGATATATGATGAAGCTTCCTCCCTAACTACAGCTCCTGACTGTGTTATTATTTCATTATTTACACTCTAACGTCTGACTAGAGAAACTGTTCCAGAGTGGTGTGGGAGGCTTTTATGCAACAGCTTCAGGCTGCAACCAGAAACCTGCTTCACCCTGCCTGCAGGAGCTGAACACGCTAACAGAACTATATTAATCTGGATTTAGGTGGAGAGCTTTAGCGTTGATGGTCGTTGTCCAAGTTGGCTTGTGAGCCCTTGAAATGAAGCAGTGTCTCCCAGCGTGTGTCATTTCAAATGTAAGGTGATTTTTCTTGCTCAGATTGTTTCGTTAGAGACGGGAATGAGTGAAACTATCTAGATTTCTGAGGAACAACACAAAGATGAGGGATGATGAAGGCAGCAGAAATAGGAATTATCTCCTCTCCTACTAGCTGAATGCAACCCCTCTGATTTATCTCACAAAACATTTGAGTGGTCCTCCCAAAACAGAATCCTGCTTATCTGCTTATTATCCTTTCAGCCTTTTAGAATGAGGCAATCTTTAACTGTGACAAATTTATGAATTGTCAGTGCAAGAAACACCTTTTAGATGTCAGAATTAGTATTTTTCATCTTGTCTGTCCTGTTAATAACCACTCAGATTTCTCTTGAGGAACGTCCAAAGACAGAAACCTTGTGTGCATTGGAATTTAGGAGTATGGGTGCACTCTCGCCATTGAATACCAATTTCCAGTCAAACCCTGCTGTGCATTTCATGTTGGGATTCAGAGGCATTGAGGAGCATCCTTACACTGCAAGTGGCATGGGAGGAAAGCACAGAAGAACATGTGTAGTGGGCTGCCAGGAAGACCCTGACAGCTTCAAACCCCACAAGTGACACCCTGTTGGGAAAGTTTTAGCTGAGAGTCTTTTCCTCTTACCTTCCAAGCAGCACGTCCTCCAGAGGCCCGAGTGGGTCATCACCTCCTCGTTCTTCTTGCTGGTCTCGTTCTCGCTCATGGACTTGGACCTGCAGACGCCGCGGGAGTACAGCCAGTAGTCCGTGCCGACCGCGATGGTCATGAGGCTGAAGGCCGCGAAGGCTCCCACCGTGGTCAGCAGCATCTGGACTCCGCGGTCGAACAGACCCATGTTTCCGCATTCCATGAAAGGGGGACCCCCTTTCCTCTTGATGTACAGGAAGTAAATATTTGAAAATTTGCGGGACCAAACCAAACCGAAAAAACGGGATATACTCGTGCGGAAGGAGAGGGAAGAAGGAGGAGGAGGATGCGGTAGGAACCTTATGGTTGCGTTTGGGTGAGGACCAAAACAAGAGAAAAACTGAGGATGGAGGTTTTTTGGTGGGGGGGAGGAAGGAGAGGAAGAGGCAGTGGTGTCTCTCCTCTCTGGCTGTTCTTACTTTGATACACAGAGAAAGATGAGGGAATGAGGTGTGCAGGAGATGACAGCACCTCAGCAGGCCTCCAGCTGCAGATGTATGGAGACTAACACTGAGCTTTAAAGGATTAATTATCTCCTATAGTGGCAGCCTTAAGACGGAAGTGAGATAAACCAAAGTGAGGTTTATTCTCTACAGGCCTGCGAGAGGAAAAAAAAACTTGTAAAGGTTACAGCTGAGCACAGAGCTGAATTAACATGAGCTCAAACGGAGCACAGAGATGGTTAGAGGGGGGGCGGTGTTAAGAGTAATGGCAGGCTTACAGTACAACAGTTCAATATGTCTGTTACAGTGAGTTACAGTTACTTTAGTCAGAGGCTATAACATTGAGAATTCAGAATTATACCTAAACCTCTAAAGATTATTAATAATATTATTATTCTAATGTGTCTTGTTAGTCAAAAAAGGGGGGAAGCAAGGATATAATAAAGTGGGGAGGTAAATGAAGGGCAGCAAGGGAATCTGTCATATTAGTAGAAACAAATGGACGGATTCAAGTCCTGTGGAGAAATAAAAGCGACTCCCGGGGTGTTTTTTTTTTTTATAACGACCTATTGTGGGGTTAAAAGAAAATATCACGCTGGCTTCTCACAACCCTACACACGGTGGAATGAGGAAATCAAGGCTCAACAAATAAATTAATTAATTAGCAGGCTTTAAAAAACACACACAGAGGGGAGAAAACAGAAACCGATAAAAACCTAAAAAAAAAAAAAAAAGAAAAGAAAGAAAAGAAAGAAATTAACCGCGTAGATTTTCCTTTTTCCTAAAATTTTGATCCCCAGTTTCCATATGTAGCCCTATAGCTCTGGGAAGGTTTCCGCCGAAAATGGGGGTCTGCGGTCAGAGGAGGTTCGGTCGTCGACGATCCGGAGAGAGCGGGGAGCATCCAGCAAGGCAAGCCGACCATCACTCGACATAGAGCCGGCAGGAGGAGGACGAGGAGTCGGTGTGGGCGCCGCCGCAGCCGAGGATGCTTGCACCGCGGATGGAGGAGGATGCTGCTGCCGCCGCTTCTGCGTGGATATCCAAATTCACCGTGGCAGTATCACACCCAGGACGGTCCCGTTTGTATAGCCCTTGCGCCATGTAATAGGAAGAAAAATAAATTCTGATGAATGTTGCAATCCCCCCTTGTCTGTTTTCCCCCTCCTCCTCCTCTTCTTCTTCTGTTTCTCCTCTCGGATGCAGGTTTGGCCGCTTGCAGGAAGAAGAGGAAGAAAAAAAAAGATATTACACAATCAGGAGAGCGAGTTGCACAGATCCACAGACAGAGCTGGTGTTGTCACGATGTCAGCGGCGCTATACATTCAGTACATTCAGGTTACAGCCTCTCTCCCCCTTTTGTCGGATGATGAGTAACGTCAGTGTGAGGAAGATGCTCTGAAATCTGCGGGCTGCTTTTTCGTCTTCTTCTTCGTTTTTTTGAAAGGCCCACAGTGTGTGTGTATGTGTGTGTGTTCCCTGCTGCAGCAATGGAGGCTCGTTGCTGGAAAGATATTAAAGATTTTTTAATTCCGTTTCTGTGAGTGGAGGGGGCGGAAGGAGGGGGTGTAGCGATGGTGGACTCTCACTGTGTATGTCTCTCTCTCTTTGGTTGGGTAGATGGAGGATGACTGAATTGCATTTGTGCATACAGGCTGAGATTTATGCATTTAAGGCTTATTATTGTCCGATCCAATTGTTGCAGCACTCTCTCACGCATGTCCACCCCCTGAAGTAATCTCACTAAATGTCCGACTTGCGGCTCCACTTATCTCGCTCCTTCTTCTTCTTTTATTTTATTTTATTTTTTCCCTCTCTTGTCATTAATAACTGCGATCTTATGATTGCAGATCACAGCTTTAGAGGCAGATACGGTGTCATCCTCTGATTAGATGGTCTCAGTGAATGATAATTAGCAACGAGGATGAATCTGGAATCTGATTTTGTTCAAGCTGAGGGTTAAAATTTATGAGGTCAACACTGAATTTATTATTATTATTATTGTTTTAAAGATCGACTTCCATGTAATTAGTGTGCGGTATGAGCACACAGATGATGTGTGTGTGCCCGCGTGCGTGTGTGGTGCTGAAAGGACAGCTCCCTGCAGCTCTGCTCTCCCTCTGCGGAGTTTGTCGCCCCCTGCTGGTCAAAGGTCTTTATCACCACTAACAGCTTGTCACGTTGTGGTGTATCTGTGGCTCAGATCAGTTATGGTTTGACCATCTAATAATTATAATAATAATAATAAGAAGAAGAAGAAACATTACACAGGACGTTTCCTAACAAAGTGGTTTACATGGTTGAAACAGGAACAAAAATCATTTCAGGAATGCAATGAAGTAAAATCAGACAGTTACACACAATACAGATTTAAAATGGAAATAATATACCTGAAAGTAATGTAGTAGGCAACAACATTATTACTTGAGACAGGCATCTGTACGAGACAGGCCTTTAATTCCTTTCACACAAAACTGTTGCTCAAATACAGTCAAATTGTTTATTTAAACCACTATGAATATTACTTGAAAAACCCTTTTGATTCTTTATATCTGTGGACCCTCACGAGACTAAAGGAATATGAATATATCCAGGGTCATTGAGGACTGGACTCATAATTTGAGGTAGCCAACAATCTGGTTTTATACATCTGAAGAACCTTGATAAAAAAAAATTAACTGCTTGGCAACCAGACCAGGCGTCTAATTGAGACAGGCATTTAGTTGTCATGATGTGCAGCCACACTGGTCTAGTAAAAAGGACTGGGCGTTTGATTGGGACTAGGCTTTTAAATGAAGTTTTAGGGTATATATGTAAGTAATTTATATTACATACTAAGACAGGTTAATATTTTGAATGATAGATATTTGGTCATTAATATATATTTACATGGGTTATATTTGTGTGGCAAAGTTAAATGGTAATAAAAACTGTAAATTTAGAGAAGTCCAAGGTGTCAGTTTATCTATATAAGGAAGTTGTTTCTTTTCACTCAATGACTTTGAAGAAAGGGGTGGGATTTAATAAGTTTATACTTCCTCCCAATCCTTTTTGGATGTTTAAATCAAACTAACTATTCACTGACAATTTGGTCTTATATTATGCTTTTCATTACTTGGAAGTATTACTTTCTGTCTGTCTGCCTGTCTGTCTGCATGTTTGTATGTTCATGTATTTTTTACATGTTTGAAATACATATCAAATATCAATATCATTAAAAAAATGCTTTTTTTAAAACAAGTTTTAAGAGGTGATGCTAAAGATGTCACTGATTCTGTAAGTCTCAGATCTTCAGGCAGGGAGTTTCAGAGCTCAGGGGTCCTGACTGTAGAGGCCCAGGTGCCTTTTGAGCTTGGACTTGATTGAACAGCCAGCAGAGCCTTGTCAGAGGGTCTAAGGCTGCACTCCGGCCCGTAAGGGAGCAGTAGCTGAGCAATGTAACTGAGAGCTAAACCATGGAGTGCTGTAAAAGTAATCAGTAAATTTTTAAAATAAAGTCTAAAACTTACTGGTAATCAGTGAAAGGGGGATAAAAAAAAGTACCAAGAAATTGGTACTTATTGCTGCTTAATTTAAAAGTGTTTCTTAAAAGTCAAAAAGTGTATTTTGTTATTGTTCCTTTGCTTGGGTGTTTGAGCCTCACTGTGCAGGATGATCTATGTGGAGAGTTTAACACTTCTGTCAAAGGAGGAAAGGATCTCTGTACTCATCTTAATCCTGAGTTTAGATGTGCACATGCATATGAGCAGGCTTTTGTGACATTACAACTTGTCTGAAAGCCAATCCTGGTCTATTATGGAACTGAAACAAGTGTGAGGTGGGAACTTGAAGCCGCAACTGAGAATGTACTGCAGACTGACCAATACTGGATTTTTGAGGCCAATACAGTTTTGTTTTAAAAGACCCAGTAATTAGAGTTGTTTCCTTTGATACTCTTATAGGGTAAGTACTCGGATCCTTTAATTAGATAAAGTACGTACAACAATGTAGAAATACTGTTACCAGTAAAAGTCCTGCATTCAATATCCTACTTAAGTAAAAGTACAAAAGTATTATCAGCAAAATGTATTCAAAGTACCAAAATTAAAAGAACTCATTCTCCAGTTAGTGACATATTATTATCAGTTTGTTAGTACGGATGCATCAACATATAAGCTGCATGTAACTGTTGGAGCTGCTCAAGGTTGCGCTACTTTTATGTACTCTACATACAGTTAACTTAAATCCAGTGGTTCCAGACAACGGGATTGGGCCCCCCCCCAAAGGGTCGTTAGATGATTATTGGGAGGGAGAAGAAGAAATGTGGTTCTGATACACAAGTTTGTATTCATTTTGGGGCCTTTTTCCTAATCATTATCTTTATATGAAATATTGAATAATTTGAAGTTATCTAAATTAAACCAAGTGATACATTTTGAGGGGAAATCTATGCTAACAACTCATAGATATCTGAAGCTGATAAGGGGCTCAAACTACTCGCTTGTAAGAAGTCACAAGACAAAAAAATGTTTGGGATCCACAAGTTTAATCTTAGATTAATTTTATGAGCATATCATTAATGTTTTTATGTCAAATCTTGATCCGACCAGTGAACATAGTTGTAAAAGTAGTGGAGTAAAAAGTGCAATATAAGATATAAGATAAAACAGAAATACTTCAAGTGCTTAACAAAATTTTACTTGAGTACTTTACTTAATATCTATGGAAAACATTCTTGCACTTCCTGCATGCATCTCACTGGAACCAGAGGATGTATATGAATTTTTTATTTTTTGCTACTTTTAGTGTTTTGCCTGTCTAATAGCTTTAAAGTGAAATCTCCTGAGTGGCTTCAGACTTTTTACTATTGAATTTAAGTCACTGAGCTAACAATTTCCTCTTTCATTGACTTTCATCAAAGATACTTCACAGGTTGCTCCCATGTTCAATATGACATATAAATAGCTTTCATCAATGTCTTGTTCTTATGAAATAATGAATCATCTGAAACAGCAGAGACAAAGAAATTATTTCCATTGTCAGAGTCTACCCTCGTCCACATTTACGCCTGTGTCAGTGCATCGTGAGCAGCCTAAGCTTTGTTTTTTGGATCGAGACCTGCAGCTCTGATGATGTGGGTGAAAAATGTTGCTCAGCTGTTCATGTAACCGACAACGTCAGAGAGAGAGTGCCTGTGCAGGTTGGATGTCTCCTTGTGAAAAAAGTCCTCATCATGTTTCTCGCAGGCCTCCGGGCCACATGTCAGATACTCAGATGATCCGGTCAGAGACACGTTTGGACAGGATGATTTCTGCTGCTCTTAGTTCAGCATTTATAGTCTCTGAGCCGCTGAGTAGCTGCATGTTGAAGCATGTTTGAGAAATGAAAGGTTTGATGCAGAGAGTATAATGATGTAAATAAATAAAAAGAAAGTAAACCAGAACAGGTGAAAAGGTAGATAAGGCAGATTCTTCGCAGATCATTTGAATGAATTTAAGCTGTGGAAGAGGTCTTTGCGTTCTTTACTTCTAAAAGAAATGCAAAAATAATAATAAGAAATATATACATTTAAACAAACATTGCCTACACCCATGAAGTAGTTGGATATGACAATATATACAATGTGTTTAGATAATGTATGGCAGATATTTACAGTGTGTATTTAAACTAAAAATCTATAATATACTGGTAAGCAGGATGCTTGGTGTTACAGGGTTGTTGCACAGGGATCGTCTTGACACTACAAACTTGTGTTAAGTGTTCATTGTGTCTGATTGTTTTGGCGGACACAAGCAGCAACCTGCAGAGCTGAGAAATGAAGCCAGAGCAGAAGTGCCAAAAACTGCAGTTCCTCTAATGGCCACTTGAGGCTGACTCCAGGAGCCAGTCAATCTCCATTAGTCTCGCTCACCAGACCTTTCTCAAGAAAAGAAAGATCTGGCTGCGCCGACTCTCACTTTAAGATTGGAGAAAAAACGCCCCGGCTTTTTTTAATTTCTTCCAACCAATCACAATCGTTCTTGGCGGTGCCACAGCAACGGTGCGCTTGAAAACTGCTACACAACTGGAGGTGGTAGGGCGGGACTTCAGCGGGTGGCTCGTTCCGCCCAATGAGAGGCTGATCTATGCAGCGAACTTCCACCCACTCAGACTAATCTACATAGACCCCCATGTTAAAATGCCCACATTAACAGCAGAAATAAACATGTTTACAGCCTGGTACAAAACAGTTCTGGTCTCTATAGCTCATGTTCCTGTTCATGACAACTGTATAGTGGTGAAGAACTCACCCGTTAACATTTTATTAAGGCTTAAAATTACGCATAAATTAGGCCAGGGCGGCTTCGAGTCTCAGGCTGTCTGTAACAGAGCATGTGAGCGGAGCGGAGCGGGAAGCGGAAAGCGGAAGGATTTTGTGTTGAGCGAGGAGCGGCTATTCTCTCGCTCCAATTTCGCTCTGGTCGCTCATGCCCCATCCAGAATGCATCTTTGCACCTGCGCACACCCACACTATTTTCTTTCAAAACTATGGAGTTTACTGTGTACTTCAGAAAAGAAACTGAGAAGAGAAGCAGCGGTACCTTGGAGAACGGTCCCTAACTGCGGGGAGAGGCGAGAGGGCTTCCCCGGAGGTCGGCCGCTTAACCCGGTCCGTCTCCTCCACACTTTGACTTATTTCCACCCTGCCGACAGCAGTACCGTGTAGAACAGTCCCTAACTGCGGGGAGAGGGGAGAGGGCTTCCCCGGAGAATCTACCAAGCTCATGTTTTATTTGTGAATAGAAGATTACAGGTTAGGGTAGTACGACGCAGTTTTTTTGAGCGGAGTGGTGAGCGAGTGGAGCGGGATAAAATTTATGATGGAGTGGAGCGAAGAATGCACAGAATCAAGCGGAGCGGACGAGCAGCGAAAAGTGACAGGTCTGTGAGCGAGGAGCAGAAATTTTCACCCGCTCCGCTCCGCTCACATGCTCTGGTCTGTAATGCATCAGCACAGTCTATGAGTGAGCCCCTCGCCCCTCGCTACTTTACATATGGCCCCTTCTGGTGCCAAAAAATCAAGATAGCCACGGCCAAAATGCCAAACTAGAGGCTTGAAACATCCCTCGGAATATGTGCCAGGTTTTGAGGCCAATTTCACAGTTGCCACACAATGTAATTACAACTTCTGTGTCTGTTATTTGATGCCACTGGGCACAAAAAGACTTTTCCCTAGACTTACATTGTGAAAGAGACGTCTGTAAATCAGTGGATGCAGTTTTTTGAGCATCACTACCCACACAAAATAACTCTTTTCACAATCGGGCTTTAATCCACGGTCCAATAATACCTCAAAAGTCTAGAAGAGCTGTGCGTTTAAATCATTTTACTCCCATTCAATTTAGCGGAGCACTAACTCAGAAGTCAGTTAGTGCGTAAGTACGTTCTATAGGTGTACAGTGTTCTCTGGAGCGCCCAGAGGGTAGAAGTTTGAATAGGATGTGTCCAGAGTGTGAAAGGTCTGCAGTGATGTGACCTGCCTGTTTCCTGACTCAGGAGATGTATACCTCCTGGACAGAAGTCAGGCTGGCACCAATGCTTTTTTCTGCAGTCCTCACTGTCCATTGTAATCTGTTCCTGTCCTGTTTGGTGGCCGATCCAAACCACAAACTGATGCAGACTTGTCACTATCCTGAATGAGGCCAGTGACTGTTGTGTCGTCTGCAAAGTTCAGGGGTTTAGCAGACAGATCTCCTGAGGTGCAGTAGTTGGTGGCAGAGGTGATGTAGGTGCGGACATTTCCAATCACCTGTCTGCCAGCTCCACTAACTTTGTGCTCAATGTATGCTTTTATGTCTATTTTGCAAGTGGTGGTGGTTGTTTTTCTAGTTGGCTTTGGACTGTGGGGCATGAGGCTGAGAGCCACTCATCAAGATGAGGAAATCAACTCACCAGTCTGTAAACTCTCCTCCTGCCAATTTCTGCTAGCTAGCTGCCAGCTAGCCAGGTCGAGGTTTTCAAATGTAAACATCAATAAACATCGAAGAAAAGATGGAGAAAATGGGCACCACCTGAACTAGCATCCTGCAAGCCATTGCACAGGCCTTGGAAAATGAACTGGACGACCTCTATGTCGCATCAGTTTCAACGGAATATCAGGGACTGTATTATGCTGTGATCCACTGAAAACTGGCTAAATCTCGCACAGTGCCACTTAACCAGGAGACTTTTGTTCTATCTGCCAATCTGACAGAGCAGAGGACTCTGATGAGACAAGGAGAGGAGGCATGTGCTTGGTGAATGAGGACTGGTGTGTCGGTAGGAATGTGAGGTGCTGTCCTGATACTGCTGTGAATCACTTCTATACAACATTCAGAGTGGCGCTGCCCATGTTCAGGAGAAGCAACCATATAACTGTTTTGTTGGAGTCTGGATGTGGGGACTGTTTCCACAACCAGACACCATGGATTACCAGAACCATCTGGAGACATGGACAATTTAAAGGTGCAGCCAACAATGTAAGAAGACACAATATCCAATAATCCAATAATCAAATAATCCAATATAATATACTGTATATGATTCTGAAAAGTAATTTTACATTTCTTTGATGCTTGTATACTTTTACTAAGGGATCTTGAATGCTGGACTTCTACTAGTTACAAAGTATTTCTAAACCGTATTGCTACTTTTACTTAAGTAAAAGTTTTGAGTGTTCCAATATGGCAAAATTCATTCACAGATCTTAATAATCCACTAATGAAGTATCAGTACATAAGCAGCATTTTAATGTTGGAGTGGAGCTATTTGATCTACTTCTATTTTCATTATTCTGGGTAGTTTATTATGTAAGAACACATTAGAAGTTGTTGTTAATGCAAATTGTTACTCTGCATATTAACAGGAACTTCAGCTGTCATATTAATGAAGTGGAGTAAGAGGTACAATGTTTAGTGGAAAGTAGCAAACAAATGTGAATAAATCTACTTGTAACTACTTGAGTAAATCTACTAAGTTGCTTTTTCACTACAGTTGAATGCATTTTTGTCCTTCACACATTTCTACGCTCACACTAAACTCACACTCTGTGCTGAACAAGAGGGACCATAGATTCAAAGATCTGTTTAGTCTGTCGCTGAGTCTGTTCCTCAGCAGCCACATTATGAAACCAGCATTAATTCCACAGCAAAGTCTCATTGAAGCAGAATGAGATACCAACACTTGTCCCTGAAGAGAGACCTTGAGCTCTGACTAAAGACCTCTCTGATTCGCCTTCTCTGCCAGGATTTGGGACACCCTTCGCTTTCATTAAACAATTATCCCTGACAGGCGAGGAGGGTGCGCAAATCAGGTCCCAGGCCTGCACCCACACTGGTCCCACGTGGACTCTTTATGCCAATCTGACATTAACTCAGCAAGCTGCAAATCCAGCCCTAATCAGGGCCTTGTTAGAGCGTCCCCCGAGCATTGGCTAAGGGAGTGCTTCCAGTAAATGTTCCTCTGGAGTAAAAGAAGAGAGGGAGGGAAAGAAAACAGAGGCTCTCTTTAAGGTGGTCGCACTTTGAACGTTTCCATCCGAAGTAATTGAGCCTGATTAAAGGGAGTCTCTGGGTGAGGATGCACCCTTGGGCTCTTTGGTCCACAGGGTTAAAAACATTTCTTCCCTCCAGGAAAGTGAATTAGATTACACGGTGCATTTGAGGGTGTTGGATTAGATGCTTTAACAATACATAATATATATACTTTTTAGGTTTTTATGCTGGCAACCATCAGGATTTTGTGCTCCTCATCATCTTTGAGTCAAACGGTCAGTCAGTGCTGTGTGACTCCGGTTCTGCTGCATGTTCTGATGTTCTGCTTTGTGTTCTGTTGATGTCGTTCTGCTGCCTTGCGTGTGTAAGGACACCGCTATGTCAGCAGTATTTCCACTCTGATCCCAGAGTGTCTACACTGAGCTGAGAGCAGCTGAGTGAGCATTTTGACATGACAGACACACACACAGACACACACGCACGCACATACTGTCCTTCACACACCGTGTATGCTGCTCACGGCCGGACTAATCCTATTCAGGGGCATCGGGGCAGAAATGTGCTATTGGGCTCTCACTGCCTCCCCCCCATCTTCCAACTCACCTTCATGTTGCTAATTCCCAATGAGTCCAGTGCAACCAGTGCTTCCAGGCTGGAATACTACTTTTTTTTGGATTTAACTTTATCAGGAAAATGCCTCGTGTGAGCACAATATAAAATAAATATGAAACATGAAATGAAAGATTGTCTAAGGTTGCTTGTGGGAAAGACACATAGTAATCACATAGAAACTTTACAGAGAAGGCCTGACTGGGTATCTGAGATGTAAACATTTTACTACTAACTATCCTTCACAATGGAACAGCATGTGCATTGTCAAGACTTTACGTTTTACAAAGGAAACAAAGGTATGATTGAGAATACCATTTATTGCAAACCCTTAAGCAGAAGGACACTTAAAAAAGCTGAGAATAATCACCTACAAGGCTCATCCACAATACTGCATTTGCAGTTCTGGTAGAGATATGTGGAAACCAGTTGCAGTGGACCAGGAGGAGCAGTGAGAACTGAAGGTGAAAGAGTTGCAATTTCTGAGTTTCCATTTGGAAAACACCCCCTGCAGTTGGATTTCTGATTCGAAACATTAGAAGAGCCTTACCAGCACTGACCTCAAAATCCAGTATGGCTGCTCGGTGCATCAACAGTAGCAAAAGCTATGTTAATTCATCATTTATTAGCACAACAGCTTTATTTGTCTCTCATGAAAACAGTCGTACACACACAGTCTTGTCCAATTTCTATCCATGGAGGTGTGGCCATGGTGTTTGTATGCACAAAATACAGCACATTGCCTCATTATCAACTGGTATTGCTAATAATGGCTGACCCTGCTAACAACATCTTAGTTTTCCAACTTGTACTGGAACGCGGTCAACTCGGGTGTGACGTCATTCTCAGCTACGACTTCTGAGGTAAATGAAACGCAGCTTTACTGCTGTGATGCTTCCCACGCAGAGCCACAGAGGATCAAATTATGGCTATTAGTTTGGACATTAAATATCTGGTCATATAGGCAATTGAATATAGGTCAAAAAGGATATTTTACTCAGCATCCTAACATTTTTTGTAATCAGGGGTGTAGTGTAACACTGCCAGGGGACATTTTACAGCACAATAAGTACTTTTACTTTTCATACATTATGTACATTTTGTTTTATTTAAGGTTTTGAATGCAGGATTTTGTAATGGAGTATTTTCACAATTAGATATTACTACTTTACTTATTTGATTCTTCTTCCACCACTAAGAGGGTGTAACGCTTGGACACTGAGCAAGGGAACTTCCACCCGCGGATAGATTTGAAATCCTGTTCAACCAGTTATCCAATGAGAGTCATACATCTGTTCTAGGTTCTAGGTGTTTGCCTCATGTCTATTAAGTCTCTGATGAGGACACAGTTTAGTGTGTTTCCCCAAGGCTACAGATTCAGCTGCATGCTGATGGAAGTTTCAACAGGTTACTGTATTTGAGCTACTCAAACTTTTCCCAGCTTTGTGCATGTTTACTTTTAATAGCCCAATTTAAATACATTTTCTTGATCATAGTTTTGCTTCATAAATACTTGTTTTCAACGCAGGACCTTTACTAGTATTGGAGTAGTATTACAGTGTGGCATTACCTGAGTAAAGCTTAATACTGAAGGTGCTTTACAAAGGTAAGTGACATTAGTCATTGCTTTGGGTCTTATCAGAGAGAAGTATGTTACCAACAGCATTTGAAGGCAGCATGAGGAAATAAGTTTTAAACAGTAAAGGTGTGGCGTGCTGCTGCTTAGAGTTAACATGTTATTATGGCTGTCACAGACAGTTTCAGCCTCCTGAATAAACAGGTCATATTACTGTCAGGCAGCTGTACAGTGCAGAGGTAGGTGTGGCTCATCCTGCTGTGCTGATGTGGAGGAAGGAATCCGAAACCAATCAGTGTCACCTGTCGAAGTGTTGTCAACAAAACTCTTCAGCAAGGTGTGATTCAGTGATTTTAGCAGATATAGTCGACACACAACAATGAGACCACGCGCATGATAAGATGAGACCTTGATAACGAAGTGACGGGAGTAAACCGAGGGGACAAACATGTCTGCAAGGTAAAGAGATTAAATCTTTGAACGACTTCTGCACAGAAAATCAGAGAAAAGCCTGAAGTAACAAGATGTCAAATAACGCGAAATAACTATGTGTACTGACTAATACACATAAACATATTCTAAACAACACAATTAATTAGACCTACCTGTTAAACATGTTGCGAAACCTTCAATGTACAGGGTTCTTTTAGTAGCCTATAAAAGTAAATCTTCATATTCTATAACCAATGGCACATTGTTTAAAATATATTATTCTGCAAATTATTGTGCCCCTAGAATATTGTTGATAAATTAAGTTTTCTGATATGCCTTTAAACCATGTGTGCTCTGGCGACATCTGCTGGTCAATTTGTGTAAATGCAATAACAGACAAAAGTGATGGATCCTGATTGCAACTGTGAAGATTTTCTGCTTTTCCTTCAATTTTTTTTAAACTTATTTTTGATTATTTTAATTTTTTTCTGCATTGAGCAAGTTTTTTTTTAAAAGCCCACTTTATATACCTCATCTAGACCATACTTAGGCCACATAAATACTAAGGTAACATTTTCAATGCAGGACTTTTACTAGAAATAGAATACTTTTACAGTGTGGTTTTACTGAAGTAAAGACAAACACTGAATATCCTCACAAACCCAAACTTTTGTTTGGTATGCATTTTTAATTTCTCCTAGCTATTTGGGATCAATAGGACCTGATAAGTATAAATAAACTAAACATTGTAAATGATAATAAAGTCCCTATATCCTGAAACGAGACAATATTAAAGTCCCAAAGTCTTCAAACGAGTACTTCCTAATTAAAGTGTCTTAGCTTGTTACTGTTGCTAAAATTGGTCAAATTTGTTGCCATATGAAACTACAAACATTATTAATCATAAATAAACAAGTTTCAACCATAAAATGTGATCAGGTTTTGTAGCTGGTCCACTTTTGTGTCAGGATCAGCTGCAGACTGTCTTGGCAGAGATGGCTGCCATCTTGTTTTTACATGGATTGGTGTATTGTGGTCTTACTACCACTAGATGGCACAAAAAAGTGTCCACAAACTTAAAGCAGCTGTGCGGAACTTTTTACCATTTATAAAACTGTCCCTAGTTCGTATCACCCCCCCTTGAAGATCCGCATATTTATTTGAACCCAACAGCGACAAAAAAGCCTTTCTCTATATGGCTATTTAGCGTAGCCTCGGTCGGGTCGGACACAGCGGAAGTCAGCAAACCAGAATACGGCACCCGGAGTCTGCACGCCCGCAGCGGCCCGCAGCCATTAAACCACAGAAGAAGAAGGAGCCGTGTTTACGAGTAGGATTTAAGAAACGGACTAAATGACATGTAGTAGGGAGTAGCGAATGATTTCGGACACATTGCACACTCTTGTACAGTAGGTGGTGGTATGCACCTGGAAGTTGTTTGCGATCCGCCAATAAATTGAGAGAAGAAGAAGAGCCGTGTTTACAGAGAGTGTTCTTCGAGTAAGCGGTTTTACCAGATGTATCTATAAGGACTTGGTTGTACTTTCAATGTCATGGCGGATAAAGAAGGAGCACCATCTAAACAAAAAAGAACAGAAGAACAGAAGAAGGCTAAACAGGACAGTGATAGGGCTCAAGCCCAAACGCGTGTAAACCTCGGTCGGGCATTCACCAAGTGGAGAGAGCTGAGAGATTTTAAAGGTTTTAAAACTGATCCTGAGTTGGCCCTTTTCCTAATCGACAGGTATGTAATTTTTGTTTTTATTTAGAGAATATACCGCAACTTGTTAGACGTTGTTTTACTTCAATATATGGCGACATGGAAGTTATAAGCAAGCTAAATGTAACGTTAGCTGATGTGAACCGCTTTTGTCTAGTAACGTTACAACAAACGCCACAAAATTATCTGTGACTGTGAACATGAACACAAATATACAGCAGGCAGTTGTCCTCAGTTTATAAGAAATTCAGAGCTACACCAGAACATTTATGATTTTCCTCTCGCTCTCCAAAACAAATGCATGCGGTAATTGCCGGTTGCAGTCGAGATTTTACGAATGAAGCCGAATGCCGGCTGCAGTCGGAACTTTACGACACCAGGCTGTGGGTTTCATACCGCTTCGACCAAAGGGGGCACTATAATCAACGAAAACGTAAAGTTCTGCACAGCTGCTTTAAGTATATTGAAGTATAAGGTCCAGTAAACACAAAATGTAATGTCCTTGTATGAGGACACAGCTCTCAGGAGGATATGCTTTACAGAGGTGAGTCACGTGGGGTGTTATCATTTATTAATGTGTATGTTTCCAACAGTACTTGAGGGCAGTATCATGAAATCAGTTTGAATGTGTACATGCAACAACCGATCTGGCGATACAAAGCTGTTACTGGCCAGGGACGGGAGCAGAAATAGAAGAGCATTGTCAGAACTGCCAACCTCATGTACTGTCAAAGGCTCTCCAGCCTCTTTGCCAGTCAGCCACTGGAGGTATCTGCCATTGGGTTCACCAGCTTGAACCTGCAACAGACCAGAGAGAGAATGTGTTGGTCATGATTGACGTCTTCGCTAAATACACAAGACTGTACCAACCAAAGACCATAGCACTGTCACAGTAGCGAAGGTCCTGGCCGGTTCAGGGTACCCAAAAGAATACACTCTGACCAGGGGAGAAATTTTGAGAGTTCTTTTATCCAGGAGCTCTGCCAGCTATGTGGGAAATAGAAGTCCAGGACAACACCATACCGCCTGCAAGGAAATGGCCAGTGTGAGAGATTGAACAGGAAGCCCCATGACCTGCTCTGATTGCTTTCCCCTGAAAAGATGCCAATATGGCCGAAGCACATCTTTCAATTGGCATGGGCATACAACACTTTGACCATCGCGCTACTGGCTGTTCCCCTTATGTCCTAATGTTTAGGGCAGCGCCCCGGCTTACAATTGACTTTCTCTTGAGGGCAGATGTAGCTAAAGACACAACCAGCTCTTGAGATGAGTGGGTCCAGCAACACCAGGAATTACTTCAGGTGGCACAAAATTTGGCCCGGAAGAACCTAAGTCATTGGAAGATCCAGGATGTCTGGTCACCGGTCTTTTACCAGGTAGTCAAGGTGCCATCGGACTCTGGTGTGCGAATACCCTCACATTGGCTGATGGCATTGGTAACCTGCAATGGGTGCACAGGACAGAGATGAGGGAGACGCAGCTCAAAACTTTACAAGATCAGACTGGCCCACGGGCAATTCTGGCAAATGCCAGATAGACCAACCAAGTGAAAGTGTATGAACATCTGTACATCTGTCACATTTTCATGGATGCAATATCTCAAGAATGCTATGAGGGAATTTCCTTATATTTGGCACAAACTTCCACACTGTTTAGAATTTGGCGGTCAAAGGTCAGAGAAGGACACCGTGACCTCACAAAACATGTTTTTTGGCCATAACCCAGGAATTTATACACTGATTATGACAAAATTTCACTCAAATGTCTAATAGAATAAAATGATGAAGTGATAATGTTTTGTATCCAAAATATCAAAGGTCAGCTTCACTGTGACATCATAATGTTCTGCAAAAACACTTTTCTGGCCATTATTCAATGTCATAACTCAGGAACAGAAGGGGAGACAGTTGGTCGGTTACTGAATTGTTGACACTAATCTTGGGTGTCCACCTTGAAACTGTGCTGATTGTATAGCTCTTTTGTGCTGCTGGGGGGAAGATGTGTGTGAAGCATCCATGTTGTCACAGGCATAAATGTCAACTGTAACTTGACTGATTCATGAAGGCATACAACCATGAGATAGCAGTTCTAGTTTATAAATGTATTCTGTGCAATAATGAGTTCATCTTGAATGCAGCATTGTCTTTTTGTTTGTAGTTTATTTTGCAGTCGTTTTGTGCCATTTTGCATCCCTTTGTAGTCATTTTGGGACACCATTCTGCTGTTTTAAACTGCTTTACTAATGTTATTGTGCTTTTACTAAATGCTACCGTGACCTCAGTATGTTGTGAAGCTGTAATATGAAGTAAAAAACACAAACTGGATTTGGTTGGCAGATACTCAAAATTAAGAGACTTTGTTAAGGTTTAGAGGTTTGAAAAACACTATAAGGATGTCCCAACTTTTTTTTTTTTTTTTTTTTTAAAGATTCTTTTTTTGGGCTTTTTGCCTTTAATGGACAGGACAGATTGAAATGGGGTGAGAGAGAGAGTGGGGGTTGACATGCAGCAAAGGGTTGCAAGCCGGAGTCGAACCTGCGACCGCTGCAGCGAGGCATCGCTTCTGTACATGGGGCACCAGCACTATCCACTACTCTACCGACGCCCCGGATGTCCCAACTTTTAACTGAGCTCTGTGACTTTCCACCAAGAAATGTTAACAATCACTTAAAACAGATGCTCTGGCCCAGGAGCCAAAGGAGTCAGGAGCCTTTCCTCAATTTTCATTTAGCAGTCATTGTGGAGTGGTTGCTCTAAGATCATCTCCTGCATTATCACATAACACACCCAAGGTGGAGATACATTAGGGCTTGCACTGTGAGACCAACTATGCAGCAATGATTTAATTTGAATTTATGTTAAAAACTCACAAACTGTATGATGTTTTGTGTTACAGGAAGGAATTTGAGGAGGCCTTGTGTTGCTACACCACAGATACCCTTGCCTACATCGACACAGTGAGAGGATTCTGTGAGAGGAACCCGAAATGGACTCTTGGGAGGGAGACAGAGTTGCACATGATGATGGATATCAAAGACAGAGCTGACAAGATCCACCTAAACATCGGCCATGTTACCCAATCAGAGAAGAGGGGTAAGGCTATGTGGGAATATATGAAGAGCAAGGTAACTCAGATGACTGCAGACAGCAGGCGTGCAGAGCTGGAGACAGAGCTGGCTGATGTGCTGAAAGACACTCTGGGAGGTCTGGAGAAGCTCGACTGCTTCCTGGATGCAGTGGAGAAACTGGCGGTCACCTCGCTTCATGTGTTCATGGAGGAGAACCAGGTGCTACATCTGCCAGAAGGGATCAGCCCTGAACATGTTCAGGTTGTCATCATTGCTGCACGGCTAATCTGCCCTCTCCTCCTCGAGTTTAAAAGAGATGCAAGTGTCTTCTTCCTTCCCAAACTTCAGAATGTGGAAGTGCTGTCATATCAGCTGAACAAATACGTTCTGACCACCAAGACAATCTGTGAGGAGTTAGAGAAAAGGTAAACTGACATTTCCTCATTTTGAAAAAGGTAGATTTTTTTCCAGAATAAGCATCTATTATATTATGTAAGTGTAATTTTGTCTTTCACAGCTCCCTCTGTGAGTTTTGCCTGAAGGAGAACACAGAGACTTTGGTAGACCTCGATGTGGATTTGTCTGAAGATGATTTTCAAAGGATGCTTTTTCACATTAATCAGCTTGATGAAATCAGGTAAGCATCATCCAAAACTAACAACATTCCCCTTAACCTCAGATTTACTGTATGTTTAGTGCTAATAGGCAAACCATAGCATGCTAACATGCTTAACTAAGATGATGACCAAGGTAAACCTAAACATCAGCATGTTAGCATTAATGTTAGCGTTTAGCTCATATAACCACAACCTCAAAGCATGAATACGGCACCTCAAGGGTCCACTCAGAAATGAAGGGATACTTGCGTTATGGCTCTTGTCCTGCAGGGGGTAACACCTCTGTATCATTTGAAATTTATTTTATGAAATATTGTTGCCATTTCTGCTCATTTCAGTTTTATGTGGATTGAATTGATCTTGTAGCCATCTAATGTGGGCTTGAAGAAAAAAAAAGAACAGATCCATCCAGTATTGTCATACTGAATTTTAAACATACTAATGTCTTAAAAATGTTTCATCATGTTTGGGCTGTCTTAATTTCCTCTTTTATCTTCATCAGGATGGACCAGAACTTCCGGATGGTGTTCTTGTTTCAGGATGAGCCATGTTCTGGCTTCATTGATGAGTTCAGTGAGCGACAGCCCAGAATGCTGCAGTTTCTTAAAGACCTGGAGGAGAGTGCTGTTCAGCTGGACAGGATGAATACAGGAGCAAAGATCTCCAGTGTGGCAGGAAGCTCAGTGGGGGCAGTTAGCGGTGTGCTTTCCATCGTTGGTTTGGCATTAATTCCTGTAACAGCTGGAGTGTCTCTAACTCTGACAATGGCAGGATTAGGGCTGGGAATAACCAGCGGAGTCAACAGTGCTGTAACCACTGCTGCAGAGATTGGAGTAAATCGCAAACATCAAATGAAAGCCAGTGAAGTTTTCCAGAGGTTCATGGAGGATGTGCAGAGTCTCCAGGATTGTCTGTTCAGTTCAATGGTTCCCAAAGTGGAAGCAAGTGAAGTGGATGTGGTTCTGGGAGTTGGCAAGATTGTAACTAAAGCTGGAACTGTTGGAAAAAGCATTGATTCATTTACTGATGCTGCCTCTGCTTTGTTAAAAAGTGACGAGGTGATTACAAGTGCTGGCAGAGTGGCAGTACAGGAAGGAGAAACATTGCGTAATGTGCCCAGGGTGGCAGCAGATCTCCCAGATATTGGACAAGCAGCTGTCAAAGGGCCTCTTGCCCTCTCCAAGTCAGCCAGGGCTGGTCTCATTGGGCTCAATGCTCTCTTCCTCGGCATGGATATTGTCTTCATCTGTAAAGACAGTATGAGTCTGGCCAAAGGCAGCAAGACTGAAATCTCGCAGTTAATCAGAGCCAGAGCTGCTCTTTGGAGCTCTGAGATGGACTCATGGCAGAAGATTCATGACTCACTGACCAAAGGTGTGCAGCCATCAGAGAAAAACAAAGGTATCCTGGAGACGCCATTTTATCCAGAGAGGAAGATGAAGAAACAAAGAGAAACATTAACAGAAGTTTCATCTGATGAAGTGGATGAAAAACCAGAAATGGAAGAAAAAAAACTGTCTCATACAGTAGTGCTCAGCGAATAGAGACAATTATTGTTGGTGGCAGCAATCACAATATGCCTTGTTGCCAGCTCTGACACTAAAATCAGGTAGGAGATCCATTTAGTGTGTAGAATTAAGTGGCATCTGGCAGTGAGGTAACAGAACTAAAACTTGTCCCATGTGCCAAACATGTTAGAGATCCACGGTGGCCGACAGAAATGGCCCTACCTAGAACCAGTGTTTGGGTTGTCCATTTCTGGCTACAGTAGAGCCACATGGTGGACCTACGTGGGAGAGGACCTGCTCCATATATTGATATATACGGCTTATTCCAATGTAATGAAATCCCAATTGTTTTCGGCTTCAGGTGATTGTAAACTTATAGAAACATAGTTATGAATATTATATACTATTTCTGCCAATAGATTCCCATAAACCCTACACACTAGATATAATTGATTGATGCTTAAACAGGGTTTGAACACCGACTGTGGCTCCACAGTGGACCTCTTATGAAGGAGTTGATGCGGAGGCAGAAAAGCAGTTTGCAACTTCATGAAGCAGTTTGAGTGATGATACAAACACGTTTGTAGCACTGACCATGTGTGGTGTCTGAAACATAAACAGCAGTACAGAAATACTGAATGGTTGGCATGAACAATATCTTAAACATCTGTACCCTCATTTAACCACAAACACATCCACAGTATACAGATATAACAGCTGAATTCTTGCTTCATTTACCAGACATATAAAGTAGCTTTATGAGCCATGTGGTCTAAGACTATTATTCAACAGATACTACAAAGGAACAGTTGGTATAACCATGTAAATATACAATAACTGTAAAAAGAGGAAATAAACTTGGTTAACTTATCATGGAAATGAAGAATAATCAGAACATATCTTACAATCTTCACAAACACAGAGATTGTGCATACTCTTTTACTGCTTACAGAAGCTGAGGAAGCACACAGTCTCCAAACAATCATGTGGCAACTGCACAGGCAACAACTCCCCCTACTGACCAAATGGCCCTCCTGCTCTTCATTTGAGTAATATTTCCAGCTGTCACTTGGAGCTTCTGAGGGAATTCAGCACACAAGACCTTTAAACTCAGCTTACCTTTAACACCTAAGCCTCAAAATGTCCGCCTGGACTTTTTTGCTTATTTTAACTATAAAAGGGCCTGAAAATGTCCTGTGAGGAAGTGATTTTGCCTGTTTTTCCAGAACACTTTGAACTTTCAATATCTGACAATTATTTACAATTTACTGCATGTAATAACAATGTAATAACAGTTTTAAATGAAGAAAAAACAAAAAACGGAATTTGGTTTTAGAGATTTAGTGAGGAAAAAACACTGCAATTGTACATGAACAGATTTTGCATAATAAATTTGATATTATAACAGTATAAATCATATTTACAATAAAGTTTTTTGAGTATTTGTCTCTGAATGTGCAAAAACAGAACAAAATGAAAACTTATATACAGGCGTTTTTTTTTAAGAACAGTATAAAACATATTCACAATTTTTGAGTCTATCTCTTAATGTGCAAAAACAGACCAAAATGAAAACTATATATAGGTGTTCTTTTAGAACAGTAACATATTTACAGTGAAATTTATTGAGTCTTTNCACAAGACAAACTGAAAGTAGTGGAGAAAAATATTCAGCTTGTTCACACACTATATAGTAAAAACAAGGCATGGTACATTGTTCGAAGATATACATATACATACAATCACCACTTGGTAGCCAACACTACACTAAAAAAGTCACCAAACATAAAATGAATGCGCCATATTTTGTCATGCGCACATTTACGCATGAAGTAAAAAACACACATACGTTGTACAAACTTACTGACTTATAACACTGCTCTAAAGGTGACCACACAATACAAACGTCGATTTACACACACAATAACTTATACAAAGTAAAAACTAGATTTCTTTCTTTCTCTCTTGACAAAATCGCTGCTCTGCTCCGTTTCTCCGCTCTGTGGTTGTTGCGCGTATACACCACGTCTGTGTGGGTGGAGCGGAGAACAAAGGGGCGGATTCGCGGTCTTCCTGCAACAGCGCCCAAGAAGTTACCGTAATAACACCATGTTAGCTGTGAAGCGCAACTTCTCAGCTTTCAGAAACCGTTTTAATTTTTCCGATAGGACAAACCGTCGCGGAATAACGGTAATGCAAAGTGTGCTTGCACAAACGTGTCGTCGACGACACACTAGGCGGAGAAGAGTTGCTCACTTTTCAGCCTCAAATTTACTGTCACATAAAAAAATAGATAATTAGAACAAACAATTATGGAAAATACATTTTGATCTGCATTATTTGTATGTATAAATCAATCTGCATCTGTGTGTGTGTGTGTGTGTGTGTGTGTGTGTGTGTGAAATTGCTATATAATGAATTAAGATTATTACAAAAATACTTTGCCCACATAGGTGTTTTCAATATTAATGCAGACAATAGTTTATAATTATTATGTAATTATATACTATTCTGTGTGCTGTTATTCCATCATTTTACATATACTGTAATTTGTTGACTTTGCTGCAACTAAACACACCACTGTGTCACTTTACTTGAGATGGTATTGCAATATTACATTAGTTTAAGTGCAACAGCAGTCATGATGGGTACTTAACATCTGTGATTTTGACTGGGATTGCTCTTGTTAAGTTTTGATTGTTATATCTGTAACTGTTGGGGAGCTGGAGCCTATCCCAGCTGACAGTGGGCGAGAGGCATGGTACACCCTACAAGTTATTTTATGTACTTACCTATTTCTTCCTCTTTTTTTCAATATGTTGTGTTGTCAGGGTGTTAGTATTGCAGAATATAGTTTCCTGTAATGCAGTGTATTGCTGATATTAGCAGATGTAAAACCTTGACTGGTGTTTTCACTGGACTCACTCAGAGAAGTGGTCCTGAATCCACTCTGCTGCTGTCTGGTTGTTGTCGGCTGAGCTACACTGATGGAGGAAGTACTCTGACCTTTTACTAAAGTAACCACAGTGTGGAAGTACACTGTTATAAGCAAAAGTCCTGCTTTCAAGATCTCAATAGTACAAAAGTATTAACTTCAAAATATACTTTAAGAGCCAAAAGAAAAAGTACTTATGCAGAGAGATTCATTTTAGAATAATATATATTATATCACAAACTATAATTATTGATGCATTAATATTTTCATCACTTTACTGTTGCAGCTGTTCAGAGTGGGCCTAATTCAGCTGGGTAGCTTGTCAGTTTCACTGAAGGATCAATAAAGTCTTTATCCATAATAATGCATCAATGTGTTTATTTATTGGGTCTACATTTTCTATATTAATCTGGATCTGCAAAGTTGTCAACTAAATGTAGGCTAGCTAGTTAAGTGAAAAGTACCAAAATCTTCTCTGAAATGTTGAGTAGAGGTATAGAGTGGTGCAAAATGGAAATAGGCCTATTAAAAGACAAGTACCTCAGTATTGTACTTGAGTCCAATGGCCTACAGTAACTCTCCACCACTGGAGCTCTGCTGCTAAACGCAGAGCTCTTTGAAGCGTTTAGATTTCTACCCTGCTTCTGTTCTGCTCTGTTCTGATGTGTGGCAAAGGGGTGTGGTCAGATGTGTAATGACAGCTACTTAGAGAAATCTTAGCTCAGGCTGCTTGTAGCAGTTTCTCTTCAATGTGACGCAGTGAAACTAATGTAACAGTAGCCTATACTGAGGAGTGGAGACATGGAAAGGTAGGTTAAAAAGCCTGTTTCTTCTTTTTGTCTTTTGTATTTAACAAGAATGTGAAAGCGAAAGTAAAACAAGAATGCAATGTGTAAACTTTTGTTGTTTTGCACTGGGCTTTGTGTTAAGATCATTGTTAGTTTACAGGTGTGTAGCCTATAACTGTAAGTGGATAGCTTGAATTCGTTATTTGGGCTGTGTATTTTATGTACAAGCAAAAACAAAAACTTGTTACTTTCTATTTGATCATGCACTGCATTTTTAGTGTGTTTGACAACAGGTTATTTTCTGATATTGTTAACTTGTACGAGGCACCTTAGTCTCGTAACCAAGCCTTAAAGTATTTTAACCATAAACATAGCAAGATAGTTTCAGATAAAGAACTGAAGACAGCTGCAAGGTGAAAACTGTAAATCTTTGAGCTACTTTTGTACAGAAAATGAGAGAAAAGCCTGAAGTAATGACAAAATGTCAATAAAATAAAAAGTATTAGGAAACAGATCTGTTAATTCCCATAACTTCACTATATTTAAACACACCTTAAGTAGCACAATTAAGTACCAAGTTATGAAGATGTAAAACATTTTGAAACCCCCAGTGCATGGTTGTTTTAGTAGCCTATGAAATACATCTTCATATCTTATGAACAAAGGCAACAAATACAGAAATAGGCACCTATTAGCTTTTGCTATGTCAATCATTGTATTAATTATCATCATAAAATCTATTCACTATGTTATACTACAATTATTGTCTCCATAGTGTCCCCTCAGTATGTGTAGAATATTGTTGAAAAATTAAGTTTCAACGCAGGACTTTTGCTCGTGATAAAACATGTTTTACAGTGAGGCACTGTCGAGGTAAAAGAGCTAAATACTGAGTGTGCTGTACAGAGGTAAGTCACTTTGGGTCTAACCATGAATTAATGTTTAAGCTCATGTTTCCGACAGCATCTGAAGGCAGCATCAGGAAATAAGTTTTGAATAAGTGAAGGCCTGGCGTGCTGCTGCCTACCGCTATCGCAACTCCTGAATAAACAAAAGTCAGCTGACTGTCTCCTTGTATGAAAATATGTGAGAGCTGATGTGGAGGAAGGAAAACGAAACCGATCGGCGTCACCCCGTCGAAGTGTTGTCAACAAAGTTCCTCAGCAAGCAGTGATTCAGTGACTTTAGTAAATTCAGTCAACTCATGAGTTGGTGATCTTTAGCACAGTAAACTATCAGATTTCCAATCTTGTTTTATTTTTATGTTAACCACGTGCATAATTAGACGAGGCCTCGATAAGGAACTCAAGACAGAGAACCACGAGGAGAAGCATGTCTGCAAGGTAAAGAGTTTATATCTTTAAACTACTTCTGCACAGAAAATGAGAGAAAAGCCTGAAGGAACGACAACATGACAAATGACGCGAAAGAAGTAGGCTACCGACCAGGAAACAGGTCTTTGCCCGAAACTCATAAGCCTACACATAAACATATTTTAAGCAACACAATTAATTACTTGTTAAACATGTTGGGAATGTGAAATAGTTTTGAAACCCTCAGGGTTCTTTTAGTAGCCTATTAAATAAATCGGCATATTACATAAACAAAGACACACATTAGCTTTTTCAGGCCAGTAATTTTTTACTAATTATCACTGTAAAATCATTTCCGTTTAAAATATACTTTACTGCAAATCATTGTGCCTCTAAAACATGTAGAATACTGCTAAAGAGGAAGTTTCTAAAACATTGAAGTCATTATACCCATTGAAAAACCATGTGCACTTTGGCGACATCTGCTGGTCAAATCTTGTGACTGCAATGACACTGAATTTTTGATGAATTGGTTACAAACTGTAACCACCAGTTATGAAATACAGTATACCATTTGTCGTGTTATATCTCGATATTTTAGCTATTAATTCAGCAGTGAGTTATGTAAAAGAGTAGAGATTAAATTAAAAAAGCAAAGATTTTTGGAGTGTTTTGTAAAGTATAAGTATGCTTTTTATGCTGTTATATCCTGCTGACATCTCACAACCCCTCAGATTTATTTTGGAAGAGGTCTTGACCCCAGGTTTGGGAAATACTAACGTATGTAGATCATATATGTTTTCATATATCGGTGGGTCTTGTGGTAATATCATGATATTTTAATAATGTAATATATAATTTGTTATGCTTTTAAGCCAGTGACAGCTGTGGCCAGATCCATTATGTTTTTGGGTTGTTGGTCTGTCCATCTGTATGTCCATCTGTCCCATTCTTGTGAACGCAATATCTCAAGAATGCTTGAGGGAATTTCCTCAAATTTGGCGCAAACGTCAAATTGGATTCAACGATGACATGATTAGATTTTGGTGGTCGAAGGTCAAAGGTCACTGACCTCATAAAACATGTTTTTGACCATAACTCAGGAATTCATACACCAATTATGAAAAAAAATCACTCAAATGATGGCGTTTTACATCCAAAAGGTCAAATGTCAACTTTACTGTGATATCATAATGTTATGCAAAAACACTTTCCTGGCCATTATTCAGCATCATAACTCAGGAACAGAAGGGGAGACATTTGGTCAGATACTGAATTGGTGACACTAATCTTAGGAGTCCATCATGAAACTGTTCTGACTGTATAGATCTTCTGTGCTGCCGGATAAAGATGTGTGTGAAGCATCCATGTTTTCGCAGACATGGATGTAAACTGTAACTGCAACTTGACTGTGGCATTCAACCGCAAGGTTCTAGTTCTAGATATAAATGTGGTATCTATAATAATGAGTTTATCTTGAATACAGCATTTGGAGTTTGCAGTTGTTTTATGTCTCTTTGCATCCCTTTGTAGTCATTTTGCGACACTATTCTGTTGTTTTTAACTGCTTTACTAATGTTATTGGGCTTTACTAAGATATTAAGAGACTTTCTTAAGGTTTAGGGGTAAAACATAAACACACATTACGGATATCCCAACATTTAACTGAGCTCTGTGACTTTCCACCAAGAAATGCTAACAGTCATTTAAAACAGACACTCTGGCCCAGGAGCCCAAGGGGTCAGGGGCCTTTGATAATTTTTTATTATCAGCTACTGTGGAGTGGTTGCTGCCATATCTTTTTCCTGCACTGTCAAAGAACGGTGACAGAAGGGTGGAGATATATTCGGACCTGCAATGACAGACATAGACCTATTTGTGGGTTCTTTTTGCTGCTTGTGCGGCCCTCTTACGTATATTTTTTATAACAGTCAGTTTAGAGTATGCCTCTGGAATTCCTCAGTTTGGAAAGCCATGTAGCCCTTACACTTTGCCGTACCTCCCAACAAGAATTGGGACACACTACCTCTAGGTGTGAATGCGCAAAATGGAGGGGTAAGGGTTAAGTGGTAGGGACGAAGAATTGAGCCTAACCCCACAACAACAGTTCAGTTTGACTTTGTTTTTAAATCTCACAAACTTGTGTTACAGGAAGGAACTTGAGGAGGCCTTGTGCTGCTACACCGCAGATACCCTCACCTACATTGACACAGTGAGAGGATTCTGTGAGAGGAACCCGAAATGGATGCTGGGGAGGGAGACAGAGTTGCACATGATGATGGATATCAAAGACAGGGCTGATCAGATCGACCTAAGCATCGGCCATGTTAAGCAGTCACAGAACAGAGGTAAGGCTATGTTGGAATATATGACGAGCAAGGTAACCCAGGTGACTGCAGACAGCAGGCGTGCAGAGCTGGAGACCGAGCTGGCTGAAGTACTTAAGGCCACTCTGGGAGGTCTGGAGAAGCTCGACTGCTTCCTGGATGCAGTGGAGAAACTGGCGGCCACCTCACTTCATGTGTTCATGGAGGAGAACCAGGTGCTACATCTGCCAGAAGGGATCAGCCCTGAACATGTTCAGGTTGTCATCATTGCTGCACGGCTAATCTGCCCTCTCCTCCTCGAGTTTAAAAGAGATGCAAGTGTCTTCTTCCTTCCCAAACTTCAGAATGTGGAAGTGCTGTCATATCAGCTGGACAGATACATTCAGACCACCAAGACAATCTGTGAGAAGTTAGAGAAAAGGTAAACTGGCATTTCCTCAAAATAATATGTAGAATACTAAAAAAGCCATCTGTTTTATTCAGTGTAATTTTGTGTGTCACAGCTCCCTCTGTGAGTTTTTCCTGAAGAACACAGACACCCTGGTAGACCTCAATGGGGATTTGTCTGAAGAGGACATACAAAGGATGCTTGATCACATTAATCAGCTTCATGAAATCAGGTAGGCTTTACCCCTGGATGTACTTTTTGTCCCCAAATATGTCAACACAGACATGCTAGGTTTGATGAGTGACAGAAATTTAATGGTCATCAGCAGGACATTTTGATGCATGCTCCAAAACATAGAGGCACACAGTTTATGTTCCTATTCTGCATGAAGGTTTGATGGTCTGTCAGAATATCTCAACAACTATTTGATGGATTTCCATAAAATTTGATACAGATATCCAACGTGATCTCATCCCTATTCATCATATTTTGACGCTGGGACAGAAGCGTTATTATATATATGCCAGGGCAGCCTTTTGTGTTTTATTTTGACGCAGACAGGTCAAGGATAAGTCACGTGAAGGGGTCGGTGGATAGGTTCGGGCAACAAAACTACATTGTACTTGGTTAAGGTTAGGAAAAGATTGTGGATGATGTGACAAAAGAACTCAACGTTGACTTTTTTGTTGCACACAGGCCACAACACTGGCCTCCTAGGTCAAAGTCTTATGCTTGTGGACCCATCCACCTTCCCTCCCACCAGACTTTTATGATCTTTATATTACATCCATTGCACTGAACGTTTAATGATGATGCGGATGGGTTTACACTGAACTTGGGTGAAAGTTTGGCGTGTAAAACAAAAACACACACCTGCCAGTGGCCGATGGAAAATTTTGATTTGCATGTGGGTTTTTTTATGTGCTTGGGGGGGGTGGTGGTTCACTGGTAACTTCTGAGCAAGGCATTTCTGCCGTTAACCCTAACCCTTGAAAAACGGAAACTTGATGAGGCTGGCCAGCCGCAGTCATGGCTGACCTACGACCCGCACACCAACACGATGAGCTGCAGCCTTTGCTGCAAGCACGCCAATTTTCCTGAAGTTGGATTTTCATACTAAAAACGTAAGGTAATTATTTTTCGTCAAATAAGGCACAACCTGTGAAATATCTCAACATCTACAAGATGAATTGGCACAACATTTATGGTTCTCAGATGATGAATCCTAAAGATTTTGGTGATCCTCTGACTTTTCCTCTAACGTCACTGTCAGGTTAAAATTAATCAATTTAATGATGTGATCACCGACTGGTTTGTTAGATTTTTTGAATCAGCAACTAAAGCTGTTTTATTGTACTAGGCTGTGAACATGTTTATTGCTGCCGTGAAGTTGGACTTTTTAACATGGGGTTCTGTGGGGACTGACTTGCGTTTAGAGACAGCATCAAGTGGCCATTCAAGGAACTGCAGCTTTAGGCATCTTTGCTTAATCTTTTAGCCCCAGAGGTTGCCACTTGATGCTAACACGCTAAACTAAGGTGATGACCAGGGTAAGCAGCATACCTACTAAACATCAGCATGTTAGTGTTGTCATTGTGAGTATGCTAGGATTGATGTTAGCATATAGCTCAAAGAACCACTGTGCCTAAGTACAGTCTCACGAAGCGCCTAGCATGGCTGTAGAGTCTCGTTTATATTTACTGCAACTACAGGAAATTAGAGGCAAAATTACTGTATCTCATAACTCAAATGATGTAAACCAGGTTTTCCATGATTTCTTTAAGTAACTCTATCACTCTGATAATGAATATGGCACCTCAAGGATCCACTCAGAAATGAATGGATACTTGGGTTATGGTTCTTGTCCAACATGAGGTAATACCTCGGTACCTCTTGACCGGAAGCATTGTGTTTTGGGTTGTCTGATTGTCTGCCTGTATGGCTGTATGTCTTTATGTCAGTACATACATCTGTCTGCACGTTCGTCCATCCCATTCTCGTGAGCATGATATCTCAAGAAAGCCTTGAGGGAATTTCTTCAGATTTGGTACATATGTCTACTTGGACTTAAAATTAACTGATTGAATTTTGGTGGTTGAAGGTCAAAGGCCACTGTGACCTTGCATCCGTCTCATTTTCATGAACGTGATATCTCAAGAAGGCCTCTAGTGAATTTCTTTGAATTTGGCACAAATGTCCACTTGGACTTGAAAATTAACTGATTGAATTTTGGGGTTGAATGTCAAAGGTCAAGGTCACTGTGACCTCAGGAAGCATGTTTTTGTCCGTAACTCAAGAATTCTTACGGTAATTATGAAAGACTTTCACACAAATGTCTAATCGCAAAAAATGATGAAGTAACAAGATTTTACATCCAAAAGATCAAAGGTCAACAACTGTGAAGTCATAATGTTCTGCAGAAACACTTCTGGCCATTCCTCGATAACACAAATCAGCAAAAGAAGGGAAGACACTGGTCAGATACTGAATTCATGACACTAATCTTGGGTGCCCTCTCTGCAACTGTGGTGGTTGTATAGATCTTCTGTGCTGCCTGGGAGATGCGTGTAAGGCATCCAGACACGGATGTAAACTGTAACTGCAGCTTGACTGGTTTGCAGAGGCATTATAGTTGCTTTTGGAAACCATTAATGTGTGTTAAGAAAAAAAAGATCCCAAATTTAATAATGTCATATTGAATTTTAAACATACTAACCTTTTGACGTGTTTCATCGTATTTGGTCTGTCTTAATTTCCTCTTTTATCTTCATCAGGATGGACCAGAACTTCCGGATGGTGTTCTTGTTTCAGGATGAGCCATGTTCTGGCTTCATTGATGAGTTCAACGAGCGACAGCCTAGAATGCTACAGTTTCTTAAAGACCTGGAGGAGAATGCTGTTCAGCTGGACAGCATGAATAAGGGGGCAAAGATCTCCAGTGTGGTAGGCAGCTCAGTGGGGGCAGTTGGAGGTGTGCTTTCCATCATTGGTTTGGCATTAATTCCTGTAACAGCTGGAATGTCTCTAGCTCTGACAATGACGGGGGTAGGGCTGGGAATAACCAGCGGAGTCAACAGTGCTGTAACCACCATCACAGAGATTGGAGTTAACCGCAAACATCAAAAGAAAGCCAGTGAAGTTTTCCAGAGGTTCATGGAGGATGTGCAGAGTATCCAGGATTGTCTAGAGGTCACCCAAAGCCAAACAAGCCAGATAGATGTGGTTCTGGGAGTTGGCAAGATGCTTTGTAAAGCTGGTGCTATTGGAAATGGTATTGATTCACTTGTTGATGCTGCCTCCACTGTTAAGCTGTTAAAAAATGAAGAGCTGGTGACAAGTGCTGGCAGAGTGGCAGTGCAGGAAGGAAAAGCATTACGTAATGTGCCCAGGGTGGCAGCAGATCTCCCAGATATTGGACAGGCAGCTGTCAAAGGGCCTCTTGCCCTCTCCAAGTCAGCCAGGGCTGGTCTCATTGGGCTCAATGCTCTCTTTGTTGGCATGGATATCTTCTTTATCTGTAAAGACAGTATCAGTCTGGCCAAAGGCAGTGAGACTGAAGTCTCACAGTTCATCAGAGCCAGAGCTGCTCTTTGGAGCTCAGAGTTGGACTCATGGCAGAGGATTCATGACTCACTGAGCAAAGGTCTGCAGCCATCAGAGAAAAACAAAGCTATCCTGGAGACGCCATATTATCCAGAGCAGGAGATGAAGAAACAAAGAGAAACAGAAACAGAAGTTCCATCTGTTGAAGTGGATGAAAGTCCAAAAATTGAAGAGAAAAAAAATTGTGTAGTACAATAGTGTTGGTGAACAGAGACAATAGCCCTTTTTACAGAGATAGCACTGTAAGAAATCCCTCTTCATGCCGCCTTTGTATTTTTACACAGAAGCAAACAACAGCAGCATCAGGCTGCTCCAGAGTGTGATTTTAGACAGCATGCTGGCATGTGATATATAACATATGTGTCAGCAGCACTTTATAAAAAGTAACAATAGAGTGTGCCAGGGCTGACGTCAAAACCCAGAAGTTTAGCATCGCGCTGGTTCCCGGAAGAGAAAGTGAATGTGATTTTTGCTATGCGTTTTGGATTATGTCAGAAAATAAGCTCTGTGGCTAACACAAGTTTATGATACTTACAGGTTTTGTTCAGTGAGATAATCTTCACATATGAACACCTTTCATACCGCATTTGAAGCTAAAATGCGATCGCCGGAAGTAAAAAGCTAACGTTAGGCTTTAACGGACTACATGACTACTCCACGGTCGCATGACTCTTGATGTCACCGCCACTAAGCTTTCATCTGATTTCGGCCGCTTTATTTTAAAAACATTATATAATGGGGAAATCGGACTGTTTAAGCTAAATAAGAAGCTGTAATGGCGGACTGCCAGCACTCTCACCTGTTCGGGGATGAAGACGTTTAATGTCCCCGACAGGGTTTGTAGTCATATTGAGCCACTTGTTAGCAACCGCCTTTTTTACGACACGTAAAAGCTTCAAAATTCACAAGTAGGGTATTTACTGACGTGTTTTCTGTCGTAGAACAACACCTGAAACTTGCTTAAGCTTTTGTTAACCACAGACCTTATTTGAGGCATTTTACCAAAATCCCATTCAAAAAACGTATTGACTTTGAGACGAGAGAACCGGGAGTGCTAAAAGCGCTAACGGAGTTCGGGGTTTACTGGCACACTCTATTGCATAACATGGCAATAACAATCATTAACCATCCCCTGTTATATGGTGACTGATCACGTCTGCTCCTTAGAGGGTAAGGAGCTCCCTGACCACATTGTTTTCCCACTTTGTGGACATTTTCAGCCGCTGTTCTTCTTTGAGTTAGCTGCTAACTGTTACTACAAACTTTGTAAGTCTCCTATGATGGGTTGCATGCATGCATGATAGTCGTCAAAACTCACATCCATGCCACCCATGATCCCATCCTGCCAGCTGTCCTGTTAATACAGATATCGTTTCGGCGCTGTGAATACCTCCAATGCCAGCTTAAAGGTGACAACTCTGCCCCCCCACTCCACGATTATACTGCATGGCGAGGCGGCATAATGGCATGAAATTTCCGCTTTAAAGAGGGCTGTGTAAAAAGGGCTAATGACGCTAATGAATGTCCTGTTGCCAACTCTGACACTTTGATCAGAAATGAGATCTATTTAAACTCAGCTTATAGCTCACTGCTTAGCATCATACAGCATTAAAATGTAGGGATTTTTAATCAGCTGTAGGGGTGGGCGATATGGCCCTGAAAGAATATCACAATATCTAAAGGTATTTTTGTGATAACGATATTCTTGACGATATGACATATTAGGGGAAAAAATGTATTATTAATTTAAGAAAATAGAATAAGTGATATAGTTTTATATGTCAACCAGTTTGCCTTCAAATATTCAGTAAAAACTAAACAAAAATTGTCTCTCATTTATTTAGTTTGTAAAGAACAACACTAACTCAGAGTGAGATTCAGATTCTGCATACAATATTAATAGTTCAACAAAATAAAATCTACCACAAGTTACACATTTAAACATCTCCCAAATACAAAAAATGCACCCTGGGATCTATATATATATATATATATATATATATATATATATATATTTATATATGAATCAACAGGGGATATCCTTCTCTTCTAAGTTGTTTTTTTTTCCCCAACCTAGACATTTATGCTCTGTAACCTGTGACGGGCTGTTTCGCTATAACTATCGCACATTCACATGTATGTAGTTCTTTGTTGAGCCGTAGGCGGCATGTAGTTTTGCGTTACCAAAGGTGTAATCACTTGACGATACTGACTCCTGTGTGCGCACGGCCATAGAGGAGGAGGAGAGATGGAACCACCACGGAGTCTGTAGTTATTTTTCCCCTTTAGCTATGCTTGTTGTTACCATGGGTAACAATATGACGTCAATATGTCAACAAGTCCAAATATTGTGAGTATCATGGTATGAATTATTTATATCATATTAAAAAATTACCAATATTACCGTGAATGAGATGATATGGCACACCCCTAAACAACAGTAATTCTCATGACATAAACCTGTTTGAGTCATGAATTTAACTTTTTGCTAAACTTGTTTCAAAACATAATGCATTGTACTCTACTTGATGATAAATGTGAATATTCTAGAGCTGCAATTACTGCCATGTACTGTATGCAAAATTATCCACATTCCATATGATTCTGCATTATTCATATGTATAGTTCAATCTGCACATTTTTCCTTCACAAATAAATAATTCAACTTTTTTAAAAAGGTCTGTTTATTGTTGTCTGTCTACAATACTTGCAGAATGTCTGCAGATTCATGGTTTGACACCCATGTGAGGGCAAAAGACAACATGCTGTTAAGGGTTAAAACACAATTTTATTTTTCGCTGAGGTGGGAGGAGGAGAGCAGGCCTAAGTCCACTTTTGCCACATGTTGGTTGCTTCTGTACTTGTCCTTCGTTGTCACACGTAACCGTTACTTGATGGCTGACTTCAGACCATGCCATGCACTAGACTGGCATCACTCTTCGGCCTTTCTGGAGGTGCATCACGACCTTAAGGCTGCAGCATGTCAGGGGGACCTTGGCCTGCAGATTAGAAGCACACAGAGAATGGGAGAGAACATTCACATAGTTAACTTCACGTGTACCACAATGGCAAAAGCCCTTTCACTTAAACATGCACATTAGGGGTGTAACGATACATCGATCCACATTGATACATCGATTCATTGATTAACGATCCGATTATATCGATGCAAAATGAAAACATCGATCTATATCGTCATCTTAAAGATACACATTTATTTTGAAATTCACATAGCACGTCTGTGTCACCATTTCTGGGCAAGCGCGCCTCCGCTCAAACAACAAACAGAGCTCAGAAATAAAATGGTCAAATCATAGTCTAGTTGTTTTTGTGAGTTGATGTAAATGATTGTGTTAGATGGGCATATGATATCGCGTCATATCGATCGAAGGCTCCTGAATCGAATCGAATCAAAATCGTGTGATATCGGCAAACATCGTATCGTCATCCAAACATATCGATATAATATCGTATCGTGATGAAGCTGGTTATTTACACCCCTAATGCACATACCTGCAGATCAGAAGCACACAGAGAATGAGAGAGAGAGCAGAATTTGCAGCCTGCAGCTTTATTACCCCAGGGAGAGAAGCACCTGGGTCACACCTGTCCTCAATCAATAATTGCCTCACAGCCATTGGCTCACTGCAAGTGAGGTCCCTCCACCCACCCACCCACCCACACACACACACACACACACAGACAAGACCATTGCACACACAAACCACGCTCAGTCAGTGCCACATACTAAGTGTCAGGTAAGATGAAGGTGCCAATGCAGTCTACTATGTTGCATGTACATTTTGATTTAATTGGGTGTCCAAATTGTACAGGGGGTGTGCAGGTTCAGTTCTGGCCCATTGCTGCATGTCATTCTCTCTCTTCTCTTTCACACAAACACTGTCCTATCAAATAAAGTCTCAAACTGGAAATGGGTGTGGTTGGATGTATAATAATTTAGCAGCTATTTACAGAAGAAACTTAAACAAGACTGCTCATAATAATTTCCTCAGCTGATGGAACAGTAGCCTATACTGAAAAGTGGAGACATGGAAACGTAAGTTAAAGATGTCATTTTTAGATTTCTTATGTGTTCTTGTGTTAAGAACTTTAGATCACAGGTGTGTATTACCGTGAGTGAATAGCTCTGCTCCAGCTGTTTGGACTGTGTATTTTCTAAGCGAAAACAAAAATATATTAGTAAGAAACTATAGACGAACACAGCAAACTGAGAGGAGAAACTTGTATACAGGAGCATATAGGTGCAGGAACATAGGATTATTATGGGAACCACAACACAGCAGAGCATAAGCAGCTAAAATATGATGGATCACGTCACTTTCATGTTCTCATCATATCATCAAGGTAACAGAGGTGGGGGACATCAACCAACAAAATTTGACTGCTGTGCTGAAGCCCACTCTGTGACTTCAAACAGGGATGTTTTTTTTTCTGTGACCATTAATTTACAAAGATTCACTTAAATATTTGCTCCTTGCTGGCAAGGCTGCAACTGTGACTAGACTTTCCTGCAGATTTTCGAATGACTTGATGAGATGGTCATGGAACTGGCTGAAGCAGTGCACTGCTGCACCCTGCAAAACCACACCTGCCCAGGTGAAACCCCAGTCCTGTGGACGAGGACCTGCTCCATATGTGGATATAAATGACTCATTCTAGGTGACGAAAACAGGATCCTTTTCCTTTTTCTTTCCTCAGGTGATTATGATAAAACATACAGATTACATTATAGTCCACACTGGACCTTTAAAAACGTTTTTTTCTCTGTTATTGACTTTGTGTGTGTGTGTGTGTGTGTGTGTGTGTGTGTGTGTGTGTGTTTTACCAAACCGTCTATGGCATTTACTGGAAACGGGTGTGGTCAGATGTGTTATGATAAAACAGGTATTTAGGGAAATCTTAGCAGAGGTTGCTCAACAGTTTCTCCAGAACTTGACACAATAAAGCTGATGGTACAGTAGCCTGCACTAGTAAGTGGAGAAATGGAAAGGTTTTTCATTTCAAGGATTTCATTTTTGTAGACTGCCTTTGTATTTAACATGAATGTGAAAATGAAAGTAAAACAAAAATAAAATGTTTTATACACAAGCCAACTGAAAAGTCTGAAGTAAAACCAAAATGTCAAATAAGGTGAAAAAAGTAGGCTACTGATGAGGAGACAGATCTTTGAATGTCTGAAACTCCCATACACATGAACCTATTTTAAGCAAAACAGTTAATGACTTTATAAATAGGTCTTAAATATGTAAAATATATCTTTAAACCCTCAGTGTACTGGGTTGTTTTAGTATTAAATACATCACCATGTCTTACAAAGTTTATAAGTTAAGTTTAAGTTTAAGTTTACTTACTTTATTAATCCCCCTGAGGGGAAATTCAATGTTTTCACTCTTGCTTGTCAATTACACACAGGTCCGAAAGACACACACATGCAAAGGCAGGACCTATACAAAGGCAGCACATAGAGAAATAAGCACCTATTAGCTTTGTTATGTCAATCATTGTATTCATTGTCACTGTAAAGTCTGTTAAGTGTATTCTACTGCAAATTATTGTGCCCATGGTGTTTCCCCAGTATATGTAGAATATTGTTGAAAAATTAACCATGTGTGCTCTGGCGCCATCTGCTGGGGAAACTATGTTAAAACAACGACAGACAAAAAAAAAGTGATAGACCTTGAATTGTCTGGACCAGTGGTTTCAAACTGTTTGTTGTAGTTTGTGTCCTTTTGTAGTCATTTTAATGTCTTGTTGCATTAGAGACTTTGATAAGGTTTAAGTGTAGAAAAAAAGGCTCTGGCCAGGGGCCCAAAGGGTCAGGGGTCTTTGCTCATTTTACAGTATTTTTCAGGAGTAGTGGTTGGTGCAAGATGTTTCTCCTGCACTGTCAAAGAATAAACCAAGGGAGGAGATACAGGTCTTGAAATGTGAGACTCCATAACAACAATTTAATTTGAATTTGTTCTGAAATCTCAGAAACTGTATGATATTATGTGTCACAGAAAAGAACTTGAGAAGGCCTTGAGTGGCTTCACCGCAGATACCCTCACCTACATCGACACAGTGAGAGGATTCTGTGAGTGGAAACCTGAATGGATGCTGGGGACGGAGACAGAGCTGCACATGATGATGGATATCAAAGACAGGGCTGACAAGATCGACCTAAACTTTGACCATGTTAAGCAGTCAGAGAACAGAGGTAAGGCTATATTGGAATATATGAAGAGCACGGTAACCCAGGTGACTGCAGACAGCAGGCATGCAGAGCTGGAGACCAAGCTGGCTGAAGTACTCAAGGCCACTCTGGGAGGTCTGGAGAAGCTCGACTGCTTCCTGGATGCAGTGGAGAAACTGGTGGCCACCTCACTTCATGTGTTCATGGAGGAGAACCAGGTGCTACATCTGCCAGAAGGGATCAGCCCTGGACATGTTCAGGTTGTCATCATTGCTGCACGGCTAATCTGCCCTCTCCTCCTCGAGTTTAAAAGAGATGCAAGTGTCTTCTTCCTTCCCAAACTTCAGAATGTGGAAGTGCTGTCATATCAGCTGGACAGATACATTCAGACCACCAAGACAATCTGTGAGGGGTTAGAGAAAAGGTAAACAAACACTTATTTAAATCGATATGCACATTTTGTTTTTATTGATATGAGACACATCCCTGTAAAAGAAAGTAAACAGACTCTTCAGTAGAATTTAAAAGTAAATTTGTCTTTCAAAGCTTCCTCAGTGACTTTCGCCTGAAGAGGAACACAGAAACTGTGGTAGACCTCAATGCACATTTGTGTGAAGGTGACGTAGAGAGGATGCTTCGTCACATTAATCAGCTTGATAGAATCAGGTAAGTGTAAACCATGTTTGGCAAAATATTTTGTCAGCACTGTTTGCAGTGACTTCAATGCATAAATTCGTAGACTGACCCCTGTAACAGCCTGGTCTTTGAAATACCTCTTTTTACGTTTTCTGTTTGTCCTTTTTTGTTTTTCAAAGGATGGACCAGCACTTCAGGACAAACTTTTTGTTCCAGAAAGTGTCATGTTGTCGCTTCATCGATGAATTCACCAAGCGACAGCCCCGGATGCTGAAGCTTCTTAAAGACCTGGAGGAGAACGCTGTTCAGCTGGACAGCATGAATAAGGGGGCAAAGATCTCCAGTGTGGTAGGCAGCTCAGTGGGGGCAGTTAGCAGTGTGCTTTCCATCATTGGTTTGGCATTAATTCCTGTGACAGCTGGAGTTTCTCTAGGTCTGATAATAGGTGGGACAGCACTGGGAATAACCAGTGGAGTCAACAGTGCTGTTAAGTTTAAGTTTATTTCCTTTATTAATCCCCCTGAGGAGAAATTCAATGTTTTCACTCTTGCTTGTCAATTACACACAGGTCCAAAAGACACACATGCACAAACAGGACCTATACATGCACAAAGTGGAGAGATGTCAGAGTGAGGGGGCTGCCTTTGGTGAGGCACCCCGAGCTGTTGGGGGGTTCGGTGCCTTGCTCAAGGGCACCTCGGCAGTGCCCAGGAGGTGAACTGGCACCTCTCCAGCCACCAGTCCACGCTCCATATTTTGGTCTGGACGGGGACTCGAACAGGCGACCCTCCGGTTCCCAACCCAAGTCCCTATGGACTGAGCTACTGCCATTACCACTGCCACAGAGCTTGTGGTAAACCATAAACATCAAAAGGAAGCTGGTGAAGTCTTCCAGAGCTTCATGGAGGATGTGTAGAGTCCCCAGGATTGTCTGGAGGAGGTGTCCGCTCAACCAGCTGCTAACATTCCATTGAATGTACAATATGACAAGGTACTCAGTTTGTTGAGTAAACCTGTGTCAGTTAGACGCAGTATTGGCGCACTTGTTACAGATGTCTCAGCTTTACAGACATTGAAAACTGAAGAGCTGGCAGGCAATGTGCCCAGGGTGGCAGCAGATATTGGACAGGCAGCCGTCAAAGGATCTCTTGCCCTCTCCAAGTCAGCCAAAGGTCTCATCAATGCTCTCTTCCTCGGCATGGATATCTTCTTCATCTGTAAAGACAGTATGAGTCTGGCCAAAGGCAGTGAGACTGAAGTCTCACAGTTCATCAGAGCCATAGCTGCTCTTTGGAGCTCAGAGTTGGACTCATGGCAGACGATCCATGACTCTCTGAGCAAAGGTCTGCAGACATCAGAGAAAAGCAAAGCTATCCTGGAGACGTCATTTTATCCAGAGAGGGAGATGAAGAAACAAAGAGAAACAGAAACTTCATCTGATGAAGTGGATGTAAAACCAAAAAAGAAAAGAAAAAGAAAAAAATGTGTGATACAGTAGTGCTTAGTGAACAGAGACAGAGACAGTTACTGCATTTGTGGCACCTATCACATTGTTGCCAACTCTGACACTTTGGCCAGATATGAGATAAATTTAAACTCAGCTTACAGCTCATTGTTATCATCAAACAGCTTTAAAAATGTTAAAATGATAAAATGTAGGAATTTTTAATCAGCTGTAATTGGTTACAGACCATAGACCCCGCCCACTCAACTGAGTAGGCTTGCATCTCTCTGGCATACTGCAATGAATTTGCGATTTACCTCGTCCAAACGATGGACGGACCAATGAACGCCGGGGGTGGGGGCGGGTCTAGCGATTAGCCAATCAGCGCCACGCAGATGTCAAGCTGTACGCTGGTGGGTAACTGGTGAGGATAGCAACAATGGCGACCGCTACAGATCCTACAGACCACATTAACGATGCTATCGAGGTATTTCGCCACTACTCGCGTTAATGGAGGACCAAATTAAGGAAGCTGCTAAACTGGATTTAACGGCGATGCAGCTGGACGTGCACAACGA